>NC_034603.1:43155263-43188408 GCF_900095145.1 Mus pahari
AAAAAAAAAAAAGAAAAAGGGAAAAAAAATATTTTCGTTGATCTTGTTCAGGGAACAAAGTTCATGCACATTGAACTGTCGACCGTCTAGTATGGGATCCGCTCCAGGAAGCTAGAGATTCTGGGGTGCTTCATGTTGCAGCTACTCTGATTAAAAATATTGCTTTCTGGGCCAGGTAATGGTGGCATATACCTTTGATCCCAGCTCTTGGGAGGCAGAAGCATGTAGATCTCTGAGCTCCAGGATATCCAAGGCTACACAGGAAAACCCTGTCTCTAAAAATCACTAATTTAAAAAAAAAAAAATTCCTCTCTAACCCTATATAACACACATTTTCTGGGCTGCTTTATGCCCAATGGCCATTAGGGAAGGCCCAAAAGAGAGAAAGTTTAGGGGACTCTACAAGCATCCCCAGGAAGGCCACAGAAAGCAGAGCCTGGGCCAGCGAGACTTTGTAGTGGGCAAGGTTCAGCTCTGTAGGAAGATGAGTGTCAACAATCAGAGTCCAGCTTTCCATAAAACTATGGAGGGCATCTAGGCAAAGCCCTGTGTTAGGGGCAAAGGCACTTGCAGTCTAAGCCCGGTGACATGAGTTCAGTCCTTGGAACCCAGGTGGAAGGAGTGTGCTGACTCCACAAATTCGTCCTCTGATCTATACATGTGTGTACATACACGTACACGCACATACATGTTCACATGCACACATGCATATACATGCATATACATGCATGTGTGCGTGTACCCACACACAGTGTCAAAAGCAACAAGAGATGCCCTGTGAAAAATGTCTCATTCAGTCTCCCATCATCCAGTGCCACACTCTGAGCACAGACGATACTGATATCTTTCCTGATTGATCGATCATTGAGACCCGGCTTCACTGAGGCTGGCTTGGAACTCCTGGTGATCCTCTTGCTTCTGCAAGATGAGCCCATCACTCCCACTGTGTTATTTAAGCAATACCATGCTCTATAAAGCAAATCTAGGCAGGCAGGATGGTGGAGTCCTGTAATCCCAGGACTTGAAAAGTAGAAGGGAGATCAGGAGCTCACATCAACCTCCCATAGGAGTTGGAGGCTGGAGTGGCTGTTCCCTGGGAGGTTCTGCCAGCACCTGACCAATGCAGATGCAGATGTCAACCATCAGACTGAGCTCCATGACCCCAGTGGGGGTGCTGGGGGGAGAACTGGAGGAGCAGAGGTGGGATTGCAAGCCCATCAGGAAGAACAATGTCAACTGGCCAAACCACCCAGAGCTCCGACAACTAGACCACAAACCAGAGGAGTGCACATGAAGGGATCCATGGCTCCAGATACATATGTAGCAAAGGATGACCTTGTCTGACAGCATGGGAGGGGAGGCCCTTGGTCCTGTGGAGGTTTGATGCCCCAGTGTTGGGGGATGCTGGAGCGGTGGGGCAGGAGTGGGTGGGTAGGTGGGGAGCACCTTCATAGAGGCGAAGGGGATGGGGAGAAGGCAGATGGGATGGTGGGGGGTTGTGGAGGGGTAACTGGGAAGGGGGATATCATGAGATGTCGTGGAATAATTAATAAAAAAAATTTTTTTAAATTAAAAAAAAGAGGCTAGGGCTGGTGAGATGGCTCAGTAGGTAAGAGCACCCGACTGCTCTTCCAAAGGTCCAGAGTTCAAATCCCAGCAACCACATGGTGGCTCACAACTATCCGTAACAAGATCTGACGCCCTCTTCTGGAGTGTCTGAAGACAGCTACAGTGTACTTAAAGATAATAAATAAATAAATCTTTAAAAAAAAAAAAAGAGGCTAACCTGGGCTACGTGAGACCCTGTATCAAAAAAAAAAAAAAAAAAGGAAAGCAAAAGACAGAAAAGAAAGAAAAGCGATGTCTCTGAAAGTAAAAAGTACTTGTCACTAAGCACGAGGATACTAGTCAACCCCCAAGCCCCACAGGGTGGAAGGAGAGAAATGAGTCCCACAAGCTATTTTCTGATCTACACGTGCAACCCATGACATACGCAGGACACGCAGACAGACAATGAGTAGCTGGGTGTGGTGGTGCACATGTAATCCCAGCACACAGGAGAGTTGTTGGAAGTCTAAGGCCAACATAAAGACCTACATCCAAAGAAGGACAAACTATAAGGGAAAAGATGAACAATCAATGTGACATTAAAGTTAGAAGTCTCTCTTCACACTGTGTAGATACTGTAAAAGGAAGAGAAAACACAACCACATCAGAACAGTGTAAATCAACAAGAAAACCAGAAATAACTCAAGAGAAGGCTGGAGGGCTGACTTGTGGCCCGTGCAGGGGCCTGAATTACGTTCTCAGAACCTGCATCAAGCCAAGAGAATCAAAACCGTCCGTAACTCCAGCTCCCTGGGATCCAACACCCACTTCTGGCCTCCATCAGCATCACCCACAGGAGCGCACACATACACACCAATAAAAATCAAAACTGTGGATGGAGGGGTAGAGAGGTGAAGGTGGATCTGGGAGGAGCTGAGAGGCACTGTGTGAATAAGATAAAAAATTGTATGAGATTCTCAAAGAACGTATACAAAATACTTATAAAACCTCAAGAGGACCTGGAGAGACGGCTCAGCAGTTAAGAGTATTTGTTGCTGTTGCAGAGGACTCCAGCCCAGTTCCCAGCACACACAGGGTGGCTCACAACATCACAACTCCACTTCCAGGGGATCCAATACCCTCTTCTGACCTCTGTGGGCACCAGGATTGCATACAGTGCACAGACATACACATAGGCAAAACACTCACAAAATAAAATAAATCTAGCAAAAAGTTTTAACTAATAGTTTAAGAGAAAAATAAGGCCAAGTAATTCTTGGGAGAATCCCAAGGGGACACTAAATGTATACAAAGGCATTCCATAAGGCTAGGAATGAGACTCGTCAGAGAGCACTTTCCCTGGCGTATGAAAGTCCCTCAGCTGCGTGTGGTACCTTTAATTCAAGCTCTCCTGAAGCAGAGGCAGAAGGATTTCTGTGAGTTCAAGGCCAGCCTGGTCTACATAGCTAGTTCCAGGACAGCCAGGGTCATATAATAGAGATATCCTACCTAAAGCCCTACCAAAAAAGGGGGGGGCTCTGTGGCCAGAGAAATGACTCAGTGGTTAAGAGCATTGACTGCTCTTCCAGAGGTCCTGAGTTCAATTCCCAGCTAAAAATTTATTTAAATGTTTATTATTCATGTTATTATTTAAATTTAAATAAATAAGTAAGTAAGTAAGTAAGTAAAAGGGGGCCTAGGTTTGAGTCCCCAAATCACCAAGAAAAAATGTTATCATCGCAATAATCAAATTAAACCATAAGAACTCCTTTTTAAAGAATTACTTATTTATTTTATATATGTGAGAACACTGTAGCAGTCTTCAGACACACCAGAAGAGGGCATCGGATCCCATTACAGATGGTTGTGAGCCACCATGTAGTTGCTGGGAATTGAACTCAGGACCTCTAGAAGAGCAGTCTGTGCTCTTAAGCACTGAGCCATCTCTCCAGCTCTTATCAGGTTGATAAAATTTAATCTCATGGAACACTAAGACCAAGGGCTAGAGCTGGGAGATTGAAAAATGCAGACCACCAAGGCCCTGCTCATTTCTCTAGTTCTGATTGGCTCCTGTACCAGGAGTCTAACCAGGCCTGAGTCTGCCTCCCTGAGTAGACCAGAGGCCCCAACTAAACAGCCTGCCTGCAGCCGCTCCCCTCTCTAGGTGACCAAACAGGAATTCTAGACCAGTGTCATTTCCCGGGACATCTACACAGTTGGCAAGTTTGTTTATTTTTATTTATTTATTTATTTGGTTTTTCGAAACAGGGTTTCTCTGTGTAGCCCTGGCTGTCCTGGAACTCACTTTGTTGACCAGGCTGACCTCGAACTCAGAAATCCGCCTGCCTCTGCCTCCCGAGTGCTGGGATTAAAGGTGTGTGCCACCACGCGCAGCTTGCTGGCAAGTTTGTTGGTGCTGGGGCTGCCACAGTTGGTGTGGCAGGATCAGGGGCTGGCACTGGCACAGTGTTTGGTAGCTAGATTACTGGCTATGCCAAGAACCTGTCTCTCAAGCAGCAGCTGTTCTCCTATGCTATTCTGGGGTGCCTTGTCTGAGGCCATGGGACTCTTCTGTTTGATGGTCGCCTTCCTCATCCTCTTCATCATGTGAGGCTCCGTGGGGTCACCCAGTGGTCCCTGATGCTTTGACTCCATGCCAGGCCTGGTGCTGGAGTGTGCTGAGCTTTACCATTAAACAACAATGTTTCTCTAAAATAATAATAATAATGTTAATTAATTAATCACGTGACAAACACCAGCATCCGCATGGGTGTAGAAAATGAGGAACTCTACCCATCACCTATGGCAACTGTGAAGAACAATGTGACAGTGAATGCTAACATCATGTGTGACCGCATGTAGCCATCCTGACCGGTAAAAACAAGCCCGAAGCGAAAGCCCAATGTTCTACTTTTAAATGCACCAAACACCTCCCACAGGACCAGAGGTACAGCTCTGATAGGGTCCTTGCCTGGCATGCATGAGGCCCTAGATCCCATCCCCCACTCCACCAAGGAATAAAATGAATATGTTGACACAAGGCATTATTCGCAGGAACATTATAGCTGTCTGGAGGGCCCTCAATCCACTGTGTTTGCGCTTGCTGCTGTTCCAGTACCAGTGCCTCCCAGGGCTGCACCTGAAGAACCGGACTGCCTAAGAGGGTTCTGTAGACACCACGGCTCCTACCAAGCCAACCGCCACAGATGCATGATGGGAAAGCCTTCTGGAAGCAACTGGCTGCCAAAGGCCCTGGACAAGAGATCACCCTCTACTGGAAGGGTGGAGAAATCTCATTGTTTCAGTTCTGTGGGAGTCCAGGAAATTAGACAACATCGGCAGTCCAACAAACGGACGGTCCAAACTTCCAGGCACAGCTGGTAGTACTTGCTGTGGAACCAGACAACATGGAGCGAGCTACTCCCACACAACAAACAAAAAAGCAGAGAGAGAGACAGAGAGACAGAGAGAGTCTAAAGAGAGTCAGGGTCTCAGGACTGAGGCTATAGTCTACTGTAGGGCATATACAAGACCCTGGATTCAATCTGAACACAGGAAAAAAAGGGGGGGACTTTAATTATCTCAAATTCTCCTTTTTGTGATACACTCCTAAAGTCACTGCCCACTTCCCTCACCGCCATGACGTGAAGAGCTGCCTGCTCTTATGTCTACACAGTCTCGGCTCCCACTTCCTCCTCCCTCTGCTTCTGTGCCCATCTCCTCTGAAACCACTGCAGCAAGTGACTTGTGTTGACTGCCACATGGACACTCTCCTTGGTAGCAGGCAGCAGAGCAGAGCTGTCTTCTCAGAGTTCCTTCTCTCTCGTTGCCATTTTCTCCCACCTTAAGCACCCTATCTTCTCTGTCTTGCTTGCTGATCCTTGGACCCTTTTCCTTTCTAGGAACAGAATATCTCCTTAAAGGATCTCTTCTAGTTCAGGGTCTCCCCTGCACCCACTGTGGACAAAACCCAGGGCCTTTCACATGCTCAGCAGGAGCTCCACCCAGCCCCTAGCTCCATGACTTAAAGCATCTCCATGCTGTTAAATATACACTTCCAGCCCTTACCAAAATATTCAGTCAACTCCTTGACATTCAAAATGGATGACCTCAAAGCCATAGTCAGGGGTCCCATGCCTCCCAGATCCATCCACTTGGTAGCCCAGGAATGAACTCACAGGACACTTCCAACAGTAAGACTGGATGCTACTAATTAGCTCAAGTGACAGAAATAACTCTAATTTTCCCCAGGCAAAATGGGGCATGTGATTGCCCTGTATTAGAGGAACATTGCCTTTATAACATGTTTAAATCTCCCAACCACCCTACAATTTTTCTGCTTCCTAGCTCAGTCAAGGGCACCACCCCTACCCATTTCTTACAAGAACCTGGAAATTGCAAGGACAAATCCCATCATCCTTGAGTCTGTCGTTCTCTAATCCCCTGTGGTCTCCCACAAGTTCTATGACTTTGATCTGCACCCTGGGTGGGCAAACCAACCAGCCTTCTTGTTCCCACTTCATTCCATTCAGAAGCCACGCGAGTCTTCCACAGCTGAGCGCTCAGACCCAGCATCTCACAAGTCCAAGGCTTCCGGGTGAAGGGGCATTGCTGTACACAACACAGGCTAACCTCCAAAATGTGAGGCAAGAAACCCGACAGGAACAAGAGTCTGTAAACTGAGCTAGAACATACCTCAGCGGTACAACAGTGGGTTAAATCCCCAGAACTTCCAGGCAGGGGCAAGGCATGAGGACAGAGAAAAAGAAATTCATTTATGCAAAACAAAATGCTGAAGGAAAGGGCCAGCAAGATGGCTAAGCAAGTGAAGAAGCTTGCTGCCAAGGCTGAGGGCCTGAGTTTGATCCCTGAATAATTATAATTTGATACTAATTTGATCCCTGAACAATTTATAATTGTGTGTGTATATGTGTGTGTGTGTGTGTGCAATTATAAATAAATAGATAAGTGAGGAAATGGACAGATGTGGTGGTGCACACCTTTAGTCCCAGCACTTGGGAGGCAGAAGCCAGTAGACCTCTGTGAGTTTGAGGCCAGCCTGGTCTACATAATGGGTGACAGGTAAAGTAAGGCTACATAGTGAAATCTAGTGTCAAAAACAAAACAAAACAAAACTAACTCACTAAATAAATGTAAAAATTTTAAATTAAACACACACACACACACACACACACACACACACACTAGGGGTCTGGAGAGCTGACTCAGTGGTTTGTGTGGTGCTGTTATGCAGGACTGGAGTTCTGTTCCCAGCACCTACAGCAGGCTGTTCTCAATCACCTGTAAATCCATCTCCAGGGCATTTGACACCCTCTTTCTGTCCCCTGAGGGCAACTGCACTCATTGGCACATACCCACCCCCAACACCCACGCATACACACATGCATACATACCTACACATAATTAAAATGAAAATCTTTTTTTTAAAAAGTCAGGGAATGCCGGGCAGCGGTGGCACATGTCGTTGACCCCAGCACTCAGGAGGCAGAGGCAGGCCACACTCTGTGAGTGTGAGGCCAGCCTGGCGACAAAGGGGATTCAAGACAGACAGAGTTACACAGAGAAACCCTGTCTACAAAAAAACAAAAGGAAAAGGAAGGAAGGGAGGGAGTGGGGAGGGAAGGAGAGGGGAGG
Organism: Mus pahari; assembly: GCF_900095145.1. Lineage (NCBI taxonomy): Eukaryota > Metazoa > Chordata > Mammalia > Rodentia > Muridae > Mus > Mus pahari. The sequence continues at coordinate 43,162,467 of NC_034603.1, forward strand.
GAGGGAGTGGAGAAAAGATGGCTCATCAGTTAGGAGCACTTGCTGCTCTCTCAGTGACCCAGGTTCGGTTCCCAGCACCCATATGGTGTGCAACCCCAGTTTCAGATGATCTGACGCCCTCTTCTGGTCTCCATAGCCATTGAATGTGTGTGACACACAAACATACATTCAGATAAAATACTTATACACACAAAATAAAAGTGGATAGCAGACCTCTTTTCTCTTTGTGTGGTCCTAGAGCTGCAGGTCCTGTACTCAGCTACTGTCTCCTCCTCCCTCCTCCCTCCTCCCTCTTCCCTCCTCCCCAGCCCCGTGCTCCGCTCATCTTGGACTTCAGCACATGTCCCCAGCCCAGACCTTCTGCTCTTGCTTCTCCTCGCCCCAGCAGCCCTCCAGTTCTCCTCCTGAAACTTCTGAGGTGCTCTCATCACCTCCTTCGGCTCCTGCTCTGATTGGTGTCACCGGCTTGCTCCTGGCTCCACTGTTCGTGGCTCAATTAGGGACCCTCACCCTCTGACAACCCACACATTTCCCTAGTGTGTCCACCTCCCACCCCTACCCCATGCACACATACTTACTTACCAGCATCAGGATCCTACACCAGGGACCTCTTACCCTTCTCATCCTTCCCACCCGACCCTGCCCAGGAACATTGGGGCTCCAGAGGGCTATTGCCACACAGACACACGGGAGATCTCATGAGGGAGATGTGCCTACCCCAGAGGGCAGCTCTCTCCATCCACACGCACACCACTTCTGCCTCCAGCTTCTGCTCTCTCGCAGGAAGTAGCCAGCCTGGTGCCAAGTATCCCCAACTACATCCCCAAAATTCTCAGACACTGCCAGCCTCCAGCTGTCAGCCTGGCCCCGGCTGGCGGGCGCCTGGTCCTGGCATAGCAACTAGGGTGTAATTAGAAACCCGCTAGCTCCCTAATTGCCAGTTCTGAACTGTCCTTGTTACCCGCTGCCCGGGGCACACATAGAGGAAAAGGCTGAGGGCTGAGCCAGGCTGGCATGGAGGTAGACCTAGTAGGCCTAGAGAGGACTGGCATGTGGCCAGGGACCAAACGTGGCACAGAGAGGGTTCAGTGCAATCTGCCCCATGGGTGCCTCCCAGCCACATCCACTTGCCCAGAACTGTGACGTCAAACCAGCCCGGCCCATTCATTCTTTATTCAGGTGGCATAAAAATCACTACAAAAACTTTACAAAAGAGTCTTGGGAGCTAAAGGGGCCCTTCCTTGCCTCAGTCCCCGAGCTTCCTGGCAGGGGAGGACAAGAGAGAGATGAAGGAGGAAGACTCCTGGCAGTGTTGGCATCTCCAAAAACCAGAGGGGTGACTTGGGTGGGTGGACACGGGTTGGGGACCTGAATGTCTTCAGCAAAGGACACCAGAGACAGGGTAGGTCAGCCTCCACCCATGAAGTATAACACCAAGGCCAGTCTAAGCTCGGGAGACCAACACTAGTCTCTCCTTTTCCCACCCAGGGTGTCTGGGATACGTCTAAAGATGGCCTCCCCAGCCTCTGCTTACAAATATGGAGGGACTCTAAGTTAGGGACTCACCTGACCTACCTCTAGCCAAAACTGTGTCCACAAGTGCCAGCCCACAAAGGGTCACCCCCTGAGCCCCTTGGGAAGAAAGAAGATTCCCTGTGCCTGCCTTCCTCCAGGCCCCACCCTCACCTCCTCTCCCCAGGAGCTGCTGCAAAACAGCTCTGATCACTGGTGATGGTCCTTCCGGTCCCACCCTATCCCACAAAGCTGGTTAGAAAGAGTCACAGGAGCTGAGATGCTGACTGATCCAGGTGGGGACTCAGGATGCTGCTGCCCAGGGCCCCTCCTCACTTGGGGGAGCTAAACTGGGGATAGTCTTCCTCCAGGCGGGGTGCAAGTTTCAAGTCAGGACCAAAGGTCTTGTCTCCGTGGAAATCAGCTTTGTCATTCCGGTCTACGAGCCTGTTGTCAGGGGAATCTCGCTGTTCCTGGAGCTGGGGCAGCGCGCTGGGGTTAGGGTTCCTCACGCTGCCCACAAAGAGGGGCAAGCCGATGGTGTCCTCCATGATGAAGAAGAGGAAGGGTCGGTTCACAATGAAGGAGGAGAGGGACATTCGATTCATGGCTACGCTGGTAGCTGCGGCCGCCTCCACACCAGCCTCGCTGAGTTCCATGGTAGACTGATGCTGCACGCCAGACACTACCAGATTCTGCTCAGAGATCCCACGCAGGTCTGGGCCCTGGAACAATTCCTGCAGGCCTGCCCAGAACAACGGATGACTGGTCAGTGCTGCCCCAAGGCTATTTGGATGTCCCTGGCATCCTGGCTAAAGGGAACACTTGAACCCAGCGGTTGATCGGAATCTATTAGACCCCAGTCTAGACAACGCTTCTAGAAGCCTTGTTTTGATCAGGATCTGCGCTAGGTACTGGTTTGATATTCTCTGGAGGTAAACTGGAGAGACACCCTCGGACTTACCACTCACACTAGACTGTGAGTACCTGAGTCTCCACGTGCCTGCTCCATTAGACTTTGTGCACGGTGAGCTTTCAGTGCCTAGTGCAGAGCAGCTGTGGCTCTTCACCATGGTGAGCCCAGCTTCTCCTCTTCCCTTTCCAAGCTAGCCAGCAAGGTTCAGGTCATCACCCTGACCTCTTTACCTGGGGTTCTTTGATGTGCTCAGTCTCAGGCAGCAAGCAGGGTAGTTCACTCCAATCCACCCCAAGATAGAAGGTCTAGAGGAGCATATCAAATGCTCCCATCCATGAAGCAGGGCCACCTCTGACTCAGGCACGCTGGCAGCTCCCGTACTCTGCCCAGACCACCTGGGGGTACCCTATCCCCAAGCTCCTTACCCAGCTGGCTGAGGGTGGCCACCAGGTCCAGACGCTGTTGCAGATGGAGTTTTGGCAGCCGCACCTTGGTGGGCCTCTCCCGCAGCGAGGGATGGTACAGAGTGTCCCAGGTCAGGTTGGCTAGTACCTCGGACACGTTCCACTCAAAGTAAGTGGGCATCACGACCACAAAGCTCATGTTGTTCTTAAGGGGGAAATGAGCCACCTACAGATAAGAAAAGGAGAGAACATGAGGACCAGAAAGCCCCTGGACCTTTCTGGAGTCTGGGCCAAAATTACTTCTGTACTTTTGAGACGAGAGCCAGAACTTCAGGGTTAGCTTTCACTTAGCTCATGAAGTGGAGTAATACCACTTGGCCCTTTGCGAGGTGACATGGGACCAAATGAGATAATGCTTTTATACCTCTGTGTGTGCACACATAAGCATACATGTTTGTATGGCTGTGAGTGTGTTTGCTCATAGGTGTATGGAGTCAGAAGTAGGTAGACATCAGCTGTCTTCCTACATTGCTCTCCACCTTTTTTTTTTTTTTTTTTTTTGGTGTTGCCATCTTTTTGTTGTTGTTTCTTCGAGAAAGGGTTTCCTCTGTGTAGCTCTGGCTGTCCTGGAACTCACTCTGTAGACCAGGCTGGCATTGAACTCACAGAGATCTGCCTGCCTCTGCCTCCCAAGTGCTGGGATTAAAGGTGTGCTCCACCACACCCAATTGATGGCTCATCAGTTAAGAGCACTTACTGCTGGGATTTAAGATGTGTGTAACTACACATAGCTCCATCTTTTTTGGACACAGGGTCTCATGGATCCCAAGCTGGCTTTGAAATGAAGGTTTAGGGGTGGAGAGATGGCTCAGTGGCTAAGAGCACTAACTACTTTTCCAGAAGGTCCTGAGTTCAAATTCCACCAACCACATAGTGGCTCACAATCACCCATAACAAGATCTGACACCTTCTTCTGGAGTGTCTGGAGACAACTACAGTGTACTTACATATAATAAATAAATAAATCTTTTTTTAAAAGATAAAGAAATGACTATTTGGCCAAGAATGGCTACGTACTTCCAACTCTCTTGCCTCTCTGCCCTGAGTGCTGGGATTACAGAGCTGTACAACAAGCCCAAGTTTGTTGTGTTTTAGACAGGGTAATGTAACCCAGGCTGTCCTCAGACTTACTTTGTAATTCAGAACGACCTTGAATGTTTTTTAAGGTTTATTTTTATCTTATGTGTATGGGTATTTTGCCTGAGTGTATGTCTATAATGTCCTTGCAGTACCCTCACAGTCCAGAGGAGGGCACCATATCCCCCTGAACTGGAGTTACAGGTGGTTGTGAGCTGTGTGGTGGGTGCTGGGAATCAAACCCTGGTCCTCTGCAAGAGCGGCCAGTAAGAAGTCTTCACTGCTGAGCCACTTCTCCACCTTGAGCTTTTGATCCTCCTATCTCAATCTAAAAGTACTAGGGATGGCGGATGTACGTCCGTGTGCCTGGTTTATGTGTTGTTAAGGCTTTGTGGGTGTCAGGCATGCACTCAACAACTCAGCTACACATCCCGACAGACTTTGACTTTTCTAGTAGTGTCTTCACTTCAGCCTGAGTTCTCTATCTGCTGTCAGCAAGCTGTACAAACAAGCTATGGTCCCTCCTGTCCTTGCCTCTCAGTTCTCCTCGCAGGTGACAGATAGATGTGGCTACTGGCTTTCAAAATGACTGGTAGAGGAGCCACAGCAAAGAGTAGGAAGCTTGCCCTCGCCTTTCACCCTCACCCAGAGAGTCTGCTATAAAGAGATTTTTTTTCTCTCTCTCTCTTTAGACAGGGTCTGGTCATGTGGCCCTAACTATCTTCAACCACAGTCTTCCTGCTTCAACCTTCTGAGTGCTGGGGATTATGGTGTAAGCCACCACACTCAGCTCACACGACCTTTTTTTAAAGAATCCGTGCAGTTAGGGCAGCATGGAAATGACCAGGCTCAGGCCTCCCTGGGTACCAGCATGATGCCTGCAGGCAGGTCCTCTGCCAGTGTAAGGATGCGGAGATGGAGCCAGAGAACCTTTCCTCTCTGAACCTCAGTGTCCTACAGTGAGACACTCATGTCCACTGGGAGATATTGTAGTATTCAAGGAAGAAGCAACAGGAAGGTGAGAGCTAAGTAGAGCTGAGCAGGCTTGCATCCTCTCACCACGGGCTACAGAGAAGCCTGGCTGCCCCCTCCACATGGCTCCTCCCTGCAGAACTGGCAATGCTGTGCCCAGCTTGCCTAGTCAAACTAACCAACAGAATGGATGAGCAGGTGTGGTGCCACACACCCGGGACCCCAGCACTCAGACAGCTGGGGCAGGAGAGTCATGAGTTCAATGCCAGCTTGTGTAACATTGTCGGACTCTCGAACAAACAAAACTAGCCCATCGTCCTGTTATCTCAGCCACAGATGATGGGCCCAAGGATCAATACTCTAGCCAAGGAGTCACGATTAGGCTAGAAACAAGGGAAGCCTTAGCTGAGACAGCTTGGCATGGAGCTTCATCCAATCAGAATGTTCAGAGCAGTAAGCTTTGAAACCCAACTCCCATCTATGAAGCACTGTGTGAGAACTCCTATCATCTTCCCTTACGAGCAGGGCCCTGGATCCCCCCTCCCCCCCCCACGCGCTAAAACCCCAGCACAGTGACCTGGCATGTGACAAAAACTCAATATATTTTCTTTGAGCCAATGAACCTCAAAGAGGCTGTGTCCTGGGTAGACACAGCCTAATAGACCCTTCGGGGGCCACCTACCCCAGGGACCAGACTTTACATCCCAGTACCAGGCCTAGTTTGCTAGCCAAAGGCAAAATCCAGAATGACCTGTATCTCAGGTTGCTCCAGCAGGAACCATCGAAGAGGATATGACACCGCATGCATCATGTCCACCGACACCGTGAACCGCTCATCCAGGTGGAAGAAATCTTTCTGGGTGAGGTTCGGGTCAAACTTGGTACTCCAGAAACCTGCAGCCAGCCAGAGGGCAGGAGCCATGTAACATAAGACCAGCCTCCTGCCTGCCTTACCTAAACCCATCCAAGGAACAGCTCCCAGAGGCGCTGGCTGGTTGACATCTGGCGGATCTTAGGAATCTTCCCTACACTTGATTTGCATTTCTCCATCCCTCTGTAGCCCCAGTTTTCTCTCAAAGCAGCCTGGCCTCTACGGCTTGAGTTTCCCTTTTCATGTGCCCAGACAATCCCCAGTTTCATGGCCGAGCAACCTCAGAGCGAAGCTTGCAACGACAGGGCGGGGTGGGGCTGTGGGGGTAAGCGGCTTAAGAAGAACAGTGCACCGTGAAAGTGGATGGCATTGAGGAGAAGCAACACGGTGTTATCCGGCAGCTCAGAGAGGAAATCCTCAATCTTCCCCTCTGTGGCCTCCTTCACCCATTGGTTGATGTTCGCCAGGTCTTCCTCCTGCCTTCCAGTCAGTTTCACGGGCTTCGCACCAAAGAGCCTTTCCGATTGCTCCAGGAAATCATCTTTGATGGGAAACCCTGCACGCAATGAGCCACAAGCTCATCCCAGGGGCCTCCTTCACATCCACCAGTGTGTGCTACCCGAGGCCAAGCCCCTCCCCCTCCCCCTCCCCCTCCCCCTTGTGCACTAGAGGCAGGGTTCTTGTTGCCACCAGCACCTACCTTTCTGCAGGTATACTCTGGCAGCCAGTCGGATTGTCCCTGGGCCTAGGTTCCGGTAGAAATGGCTCAGTAGATGCGGGAGGCAGGATTCCGTGTTCACGTGCAACACTCGTTGCAAGCTCTGTAGTGTTTGGTTCTGAGCACCTGAAGGGGACCAAGCAGGCTGACGTCCAGGCCACGGGTTCTTTCTGGCCCCACTGCCCACTCCTACCCTCTCATATCCCCATGATGAACATGGCCACAGACTACCATTCTGCTCCCCTCTGGGGATCCACGGAGCCGGATTCTACTTTCATCTCTGCACCTAACAAGCTGGGAAATGTCACCTTGCTCAAGGTATCTTTCTTCCCTGAACAGCAGTGTCTCCCACAGTGAGACACTCGTGTCCACTGGAAGATATTGTAGCTATCAGATTCCTGTGCTAAAATAACTAGGGGGACTGGTCAGTTACCACACTCTTAGCCCTGGACTTCTGACTCAGAGGGTGGTGACGGCTCAGGGACCTGCATTCTACCAAATAGCCACGTGTCCCTGATGGAGGAACCGCCCCCGGACAGCCTCTGCAGCACCGAACCCTCTGTGGTCTCCTAGTTCTTCTGGACAGGTGTGACCCCAGTACCTAGTGCCAGGTGAGAGAGTGCTAGGGCCACACTAAGGGGTGACAGGACAAGGTTGGAGCTGGTGGATGTTTGGGCCACCAAAGAGAACAGGTCAGTAGTAAAGGCCATCATGGCCTGAGACAGCCTGCGAGCATCCTCTGCAGTTGGGGTACTCTTGCAGTCTCCTGGGGACCTCTTGAGGGTAGCATGGTCACCGAGAGCCTACAAGGACAGATCGGGAGTCAGTGAGGTCAAGGGAGTAGCTCCAGGTTCTCACTGCCCTGATGCTACAGGGCAGCAAAGGCCCTTGCTCCAGATCTGAGGAGAGGAGAGTCATGCTGAAGTCCCTCCTACCCCATCCCTTCTGAACCCCTGAACATCAGCCCCATAACTATTGTCTCCACCACCCCCATCCCCTTGCTTCCACTTATCAGGTCCTCCTCCTCCTCCCTCTGGCCCCACCCACTCTTCCCCAGCCCCACCTGATTGTACCTGGTTGTCCAACTTGAAGAGGGTAGGTGGGGGCAGCTTCTGCTGGGCCTGCTCACTCACTGGCTGTAGCAAGGAGAAAGGAGATGAAGAAAAGGCCCTTCCCATGGGTCCCCATCCAAGACATAGGTGCGCCCCTTTGTCTCTTCCCCCCAAACCTCTCACTTTTGAGTACCTGCTGTCCTGGGAGATCCACGGCGCTCACAGGAGAGAACTGTTGAGAGAAGGGTGAACAGAGGGCTCAGCGTTCCTCCCTCTCCTCCCCTCTGGCCTCTCCCAGACTTCCCCTGCCCCCAGCCCTTCCTTCAGCCTGACTGACCGCTTCCCACTCAGACCTCAGCTCTGTCTCACCATGGAACAGGGACCTTGTAGACAGGACAAGCCGAGTACCAGGAGCCCCTGGAGCAGTGCCATGTTCCTGTATCCAGAACAGGGGGTGGAGGGTTAGTTCCTATCTCACACTCAAGGACCAGGCAGTAGTAGACCGCTCGCTACCCATGGGCTCCTTGTCCGCACCAGGCTGCGGAACCTGGACTCAAAACATAGTAGCTGTGGACCTCGCTCACTCTGAGAGGTGGAACTTCCATAAGCATGTTTTTTTTTTCACCCGTATAGTTTCTCATTTAGTCTTCATTCTTTTCGTCTTACATTGTGGATCAGTCCTGGGTTCAAATCTAGAGCGCACGTCTTGCGAGAGGACTTTGTGCATTTCCCTTAATGCCTTTGGCTTTACCCTGTCTTGGTAATGGCAGAAGTCCTTCCTGCTCCCATGTAGATGTTGAGGACCCAAATAAGAGTCTTTGTAAATACTGAGTGTGATGCTTGGCTCCCTTCCTAGCAAAGCCACCTGACCTGTTGTTCATTTCATCCAGCCTTTCTCAGGCTGCCCTGGTCCTACCCAAAGGCTCCGAGAGCTAATCTGGGATGGCAGGGCAGCCAGAAACTGTTTTGTTGACCAATGAATGACTGGCCCAGACACCTTTGGACTTACGGGAACTACAAGCCTCATCCCACTTCTGCTCCAAGTTCTGATCCAGGGTGCTTCGGGGAAGCCCAGCTGGTGGATGGGGGAGGGCCTCAACCTAGGGCCTTCAATAAGGGCTTCCTTCCCATCCTCAGCCCTTATTTCAGGGACCAGCTCTTCTAAAAGGTCGTCCTTCTGTTATCCCTAGACCTCCATAACTGTGCTCAAGAACCTTCAGCCAGGGCCTTATATCTCCAATCTGGATATATGTTTCTTCCCACCAAGAGTAGGCCTCCAGGTTTTGAAGTTCCAGAGATTTCTCCTGGAGCTGCCTGTACCTCCGCTCCTCACCACCCCAGGACGCTGTGAAGCTGCAGGCTCCCTGAATAAATTCAGCCAGACCCCCCTTGCCAAGGGGGCAGCTCTCCACTTCCTCTGCTGCCCAAGCAGCAGGCTGCACCACCCCTCCATCCTACCTCTTCAGGCTTCTTAGCGCAGCACACGCAGCACACGGTGTTCTCCTGGACCCGCTTGCTCCCCACGCTCCCCCTGGTGCGGCCAGCTCTCTCCTCCCACAGGACCTTTGCTCTCAGCCAACCCCCGTTCAGCTTGTGTTCTGGGCTGGTAAATATTGACCTGTACATCCGGTTAAACATTGATATGGGGGCCAGAAGACCCTTTCCCACCAAGGCTACCCAGAACCCTGCTTGAGCCTGGAGAAGGGGTTTACAGGAACAGATAGTTGAGGAGGCTGGGCCTGGCCAGGAAGCTCAGGGGGCTGGCCAGCCTTCTAATGATCCCTCAACATGGGGAATTATCCACAGTCAGTGAGGCTCAGAGAGGCTGTGTGGCCTGGGTAAGAGCGCAGAGTGGGCTCCAGAGTCACAGCCAGTCTTCTCCACCACTACCACCACAGCTACCCCGGGGAAGGGGAGGCTGCAGGAGCCTGTTCACCCAGCTGTAGCCAGCAGGTTCCTGGTTGGCTCCCTCCAGCCTAGGTTCCAAGGTGAGGGGTGGAGAGACCCAGCCTGAGGCCGGCCCTCCCAGGGTCCCATCTCTTCAGCAGTGTTCACTTTTCCCAAGGGTGAGTCATTTGGAAAAACTGACCCGAGGCCACCCAAACCAGAAGCTCTGTATCCAAGGCAGCCAGAGGGCAATGGCTGTCTCTCTACCCTCTTGCTCTGAGGCTGAAGCAGAACTGCCTGAGCCCAGCCTAGGCAAAACAAACACAACACAGCCTCACTCAGCTCCGTGGCTCTTCCAAAGAATTTATTGACCTTATTTACATGGACTGCAAATAGTGAGAAGGCAGCAGGGGCCACATCTCAGGCTTCTCCAAATCAACACTCAAGAGATGCCAGAGTCTGCCCACCCCCTGGGAAGAACCCGAGAAACAGAGATGATTCCAGCTGCCTCTTCTCCCTAGGGGTGCTGGTCCCAAGGGCTGCCTCCCCGGCTGAAGGCACAAACGCTGTGGTTAGGGGTACCAAGGCAAGGCATGGATTTATTCCTAGACCAGCTGGGCCCATATAACCCCTTCCCTGGCCCTGTTCCCCCGTCCCCTTTTTTCTGGTCCCACACTGAGAAGACCTGGCTGAATGGATACTAAAACCCCAGCCAAGCCCTGAAACTCGTAGGTCCTGGCCAGCCCTCCTGAGGCTGGAGTCCCAGTGCCATCAGATCCCTAGATAGGAGCAGCTTCCTACCCAAGGGAGACAGAGCTAAGGAGAGCAAGGCTAGAAGAAGCTGGTTGAGCAAAGGCCTAACTCCTTTCATTTCCTGGAGCTGCTGCCCTGTCCCCATGTGAATCCAGAAGGCAGAACTGGGGAGCAACGGGGGGATCACAGTGCTTTCCTTGCCCCCCTTCTTGCTGGTTAGGAATAGCATCTCCAGAGTTTCATGAAGCCACTTCAAGGCTCTGGAGATTCAGGAGCTGTGCAATCCCAGACGGCAGGCCATGTGGGTACCCAGAGCCTGGGGCTTGCCTAGAAGAATCAGCTTCGAGATCAAGGATGAGGAGCTGGCCCTCAGAGGTGTCATCTCACCCTGCCCTCAGCCAGCTCCTGGCTGGACCTAGGCCAGGAGGCGGACGATGCCGTTGTCCGAGCCCAGCAGGAGGTGGCGTTTCGTGGGCAGCAAAGCCAGACTGGTGAGCGTGCCGCGGAAGTTCTCGGAACTGAGCTTTGTGGTGGCCTGAGAGGGCGGCTCAAGCAGGGAACAGACACCAATCTTGTTGGCTACAGTGCCAGTGACCACCTCGCTGCCATACAGGTCGAAGGTGTGGATCGGGTCGGACGCTGACTTGTAGTGGTGCGTGGGTTTCTGCTCCAGCTCCTTCCAAACCGTCAAGGAATGGTCGGAAGAAGAGCTGACTAGCATGCTGCCCTCTACAGCCTGCAGAGAGCGGGAGGGACAGATAGCGTCAATGGCGGCCTGGGTACACACCAAACTCCAAAACCATTCCAGAGTGCTTTTAATTTCTGAACTCGGGAGGCAGATCTCTGTGAATTCAAGGTCAACCTGGCCTACGCAGTGATTTCCAGACGAGCCACTGTCTGGGTGTTAGACAGTGAGAGCCTATCTCCAAAAGAAAAACTAAATATATTGTTATTAACAACTGTCGGAGGCTGGGCAAAATAGCACAAGCCCATAAATCCAGCACTCAGAAAACAAGTTTGAAGTCAGTGTGGTCTACATAGCAAGCTCCAGGCCACCTAGGGGTTCACAGTGAGACCTTGCCTCAAAACAACTAAAACAAATCAACAAAGAAAAGAAAGAAAGAAAAAAGAAAAGAAAAGACAAAACAAAACAAAAAGCCTGTAACTATTACTCTCATTTAAGAGCAGATTCTGCCAGGCAGCGGTAGCGCACGCCTTTAATCCCAGCACTCGGGAGGCAGAGGCAGGCGAATTTCTGAGTTCGAGGCCAGCCTGGTCTACAGATTGAGTTCCAGGACAGCCAGGACTGGACTGAGAAACCCTGTGTCGAAAAACCAAAATAAAAAAACAAAACAAAACAAAACAAAACAAAAAAACATGAACAGATTCTACTTCAGGACAGTCAGGGGAAAAAAAACTCTAGGGGGCTGGAGATGGCTCAGAAGTACTTGTAACTCTTGCAAATGACCCAGCCCCGGCATGGTGACTCACAACCATCCATAACTCTAGTTCCAGGAAGAGCTGATACTCGCCTCTGACCCCTATTAGCACTTCATGAAGGTAGTGCAAATACACACAAGCAGGCAAAACACCAAATCTATAAAGGAAATAGTGGGGTATGGTACAACACTACTTTAATCTCAGCACTTAGGAGGCAGAGGCAGGAGGATCTTCGTGAGTTTAAGGTGCCAGCCTGGTCTATACAATGAGTTCCAGGACAGCCTGGGCTAACAGAGAGATCGTAGCTCAAATAAGTAAGCAAGTAAATAAGTAAATAAATAGATAAATAAGTCTTTTAAATAGTTTGTTTTTATTTTTTGAGACAGAGTTTCTCTGTGTAACCTTGGCTGTCCTGGAACTTGCTCTGTAGACCAGGCTGGCCTCGAACTCATAGAGATCCACCTGCCTCTGCTTCCTGAGTGTTTCGATTAGGGGTGTGTACCGCCACTCCTAAACCAATCTTTTAAAATTTTAAGACAAAAAAAAAAAAAAAAAAAGTCCCACAGACTCCAATCGCACTAACATGTGAGGCACAAGGTGCCGCTGTCCTCTTTTAACAAGACTCAGCATGGTGGCTCACAACCACCCATAACAAGATCTGACGCCCTCTTCTGGAGTGTCTGAAGACAGCTACAGTGTACTTACATATAATAAATTAAATAAATCTTTAAAAAAATAAAAAATAAAAATAAATAAATAAATAAATCTTTAACAAGACTCAGGTCCTCTCAAAGAGTACCTGGCACATCATTACTTCCCTTAGCAAAAGAACTGGGGCTCAGAGAAGCCTCCGAGAGCTGAGACTGACATCCAGGATGACCCCAGAGCCATCCTGACACTTTCTTAGAATGTTGAGATTTAGAGACACTGAGACCCAGGGTCCCCTGGAGTCCTGGACAGTGCTGGGGTTAACCTGCCTCTCCTGTAAGCAACGGTGCCTGTCTTTCACCTCCATCTGGACGGGGGTGGGGGGTGGGGGGTGAGGGGGTGGGGGGGGGAAGAGTCCCGCTGCAGGGAGAAATCCTCCCACAAGCAGCTCTATTTCTCCCCTCCCACAACCTGCAGAGCCCTGAGGTCTATGATTGAATATAGGAGGCAGGAATACGATGCCCAGGCCTGGGCCTGTTCCTGCCCCCATCAGGACAGCCCAGCAGGGGGCATGGACTCTGCTCAGTGGTCTCCAGGCAGTAAACAGCCTCTTGGCCGAGCTTTATTTAACCTGAACTGGGTCACGGACAGGGTGTGACCCCTGATCCTCCAAGCAAGACAAATATGGACAAGGGTTACTCATTAGAACATCTCTGTGGAGCATTAGGGTCAGTTCTAGCCCTGATTCCTGCCCCTAGCCTGCCTCCTATGTGGCTGGTTCCTGAATTGGCCTACGAGGGCCATTTTCTCACCCCACTGAATGTCCCCGAGTAGTCATAAGTGACACCAGCATAAACCTGTCCTCTCTCAGACCAGGCCCTGAGCAGAAATGAAAGGATAGGACCTCAGGCAGTCAGTCACCTTGATCTGTAGAATGTCCCCTTCATGGGCTGGCCAGCCTCGTAGAACCAGGCCCGTGCGAGTGTCTAGGAGCACCATGAAGCCCGAGGAGAAACCAGCCACAACACTCCGGCCACTGGGGCTGACGGCCAAGGAGCGAACAAGCCCAGGGTTCAGCCCTCCGCCCAGTCGGAACTCATGCTGTAGGAGGAAGGAGACTGCGTTCAAGCGCCAGGCACCACCCATCACTACCACCCACCCTACTGCAGCTCACCCCACTCAGGCCCACGAAGCCAGCAGGCCTGGCCCTCCCACTCCATCCACGCAAGAGGAAATCCCCATCCGTGCCACAGGGCTGCCTGCCACTGCAGTGTTCCTGGTGGAGTCCCCTCTGCATGTCTTTCCTGACCGGTACCTAGAGACCCCCAGCAGCCCAGGAACTGCATGCCTCCCGACCTGCAAGCCTGGCTTCCTGCAGTCCACAAAGCGCAGAGTGGAGTCGGAGCTGGCCATGGTGATGCTGGTGTGGGGGGCAGGCATGACAGCCACAGCCGTCAGGGGCACCCGGCTGTCCGAAGGATCCACCGTGCGAAGGGTCTTCCCTGTACATTTGGGGACATAGTGGCTATCAAAGAGCCCTGGCTACTTCAAGCTCCAACTCACCCGACACCTGCATCCCATTCCCCAGTGACCCTCAGAAAACACAAACGATTCCAGGGCTTTCTCATCTTGCTGCTTCCACAGTGAAGCCAAGGGTTCAGCCCCAGAACAGTCTGCTCTCTTCACATAGCATGCTCTAACCAGGTGGCACCTCCGTCTGCCCTGACCTTCCTCCACTCAATACTTCTCTTTACAATGACGACAGGTGACGCCATACAAGAAGCCAAAGCTATACTTGCGGAATCTTCTAAACTTTTGATTCTTACAGGAGGAAGGCAAACACCTGCAGCAACTGAGATGATCTGCTGGTAAGTTGGGGGAGTGGATTCAAACTCGGGTCCCATAGATTCTAAGTCCTGACTCTTCTTCAGTCCTGCCTCACTGAATCTTCCCCGTTCCCAGAGGCCTGGCTAAGGCACAGTAAAGTAGCCGCCGAACAGGCCTCACCTGGGCCCGCTCACCTGTGAAGGGGTCCCAGACGTGCACCGCCCCATCACAGCTCACCACATACTGCGGGGCCTCGAGCTGGCCCACGTAGAAGACACTTTTGCGGTGCTGGGCATAGATGAGGCGGGAAGCCGTCTCACTGGTCCCGTCCCCATAGTTGTACAGTGGCCAGAGGCGCACAGTCCGGTCCTTGCTGCCGCTCAGAAAGAAGTCTTCGCTGCTCAGGGCGGCCACGCATTTGACGGCCCCCGTGTGCCCTGGGAAGCTCTGCAGGCGGATCTGGTGGAAGTGGAAGTGGGCATCCTGCTGGCTCACGCCAATCTCGTACTGCCAGTACGCCAGCCAGTTCCCGCTCAGCCCATGGGCACTCCGAGGCAGCTCCCGCTTCAGGGCGTTGTCGTCATTCCTGCTGCTGAGGCCTCCGCTACCCACTCCAGAGATGGAGCCCAGTGGCCCGGGACTCTGGGGCTGAGAGTCAGGGATCTGGATGCGATTTCCAACCAGGACACTCCCAAAGGTCCCCGAGTGGCCATCGTCCTGGAGACAGCTCCCACTCTGAGGGTCCCATTCAGGGCCGGCACTAGCCATGGTGGGTTCCACGCTGGTTGGGTTCCGAGAGCTCGGGCTCATGCTTTCCAGATAGAGCCCTGCCAGCTCCCCGACCAACTCGTGGTTGGGGATGATTTTCCGGATGATGTCACCTACAGGGGAGGGGGGAAAGTTCTAAGATCAGGGAGGATGGTAGGTAGCTGCTACCATCTACCCAGAGCTTAGACACCACAGAAGCCAAGGCAAGGTGCTGACTGGGCTACTCTGGGTAGTTAAGTTCTCGTCTGTAAGGCTATTTTCCTCCCCCCAAAACAGCTTCCTTTATCAATACATAGACATGAGTGCTGTCTCTCTAGAGACACACTTATATGCCAGGCACCATTCTAGCATCAGACACACAATGAAGAATAAGACGGATGTGTCCTGCCTCTTAGAACTTATAATTCTGTAGGAGCATAACATTCCCAACTACAGGGCGGCCCATCCTATTCAGAGAGAAGCCCAGTACAGCGCCCATCCCATAAGGGAAGCCACAAAACCCAGCAGGCTGTTCATTCCTTTGCAGGTAGCTTGTGGAGACCATCACATTCCCCTACGTTCTGTTGCCTCGACTTGAATGGCCAGCTCCCGAGCCTTTCCTGCTGGACAGTGTTCAGGTTCTCTCTGTAAGTCACTGTCCTGGTTTAGTTGTTTGGTTTGGTTTTGGTGGTGGTGGCGGTTTGGGGTTTGTTTTATCAATTTGGCCCCAGCTACAGTCATTTGAGAAGAGAAACCCTCAACTGAAAAAATTCCCCCACCAGACTGGCCTATGGGGGAATTTTCTTAATCAGCAACTGATATGGGAAGGGGCCAATGTACAGTGGGTAGTGCCACCCCTGGGGCAGGAGTGGTGGCACCCCGCCTTTAATCTTAGCACTCAGGAGGCAGAGGCAGGGGGATCTCTGAGTTTGAGGCCAGCCTAGTCTACAGAGTGAGTTCCAGGACAGCCAGGCATAAGCAGAGAAACCATTGCGGGGAGGAGGGTAGGGAGGGGGTACACCAGACTGAGCAAGCCATGAGGAACAAGCCAGAGTTCTTCCATGGCTTTTGCTTCGGCTCCTGCCTCGAGTTCCTGCCCTGACTTCCCTTGGTGACCTGAGAGTTGTAAGATAAACCCTTTCCTCGCCAAGCTGCTTTTGGTAATGATGTCCCACCATGATTTTCAACAGAAACTCTAAGATAGATAATGACTGTGGAAATTGGGCTCTAGAACCAAATCTGGTTGCTCTGATCCTAAAATGCCTACGTTTAAATCCACTGTTAGCTGGGTGTGATAGTACACGCCTGTAATCCCAGCACAGGGGAGGCAGATGCAGAGGCAGGAGGATGGTGGTTAACAAAAATAAAGCCAGGCAGGGATGATACACGCCTTTAATCCTGGCAATGGGAGGCAGAGGCAGGTGAATCTCTGTGAGTTCAAGGCCAGCTTGGTCCACTGAGTGAGTTCCAGGATGGCCAGGCTGCACAGAGAGACCCTGTCTACGAAAACAAACAAACAAACATACACACACACACACACACACAAGCCCACAAAAACAAAAACTGGATCTAGAGAGATAACTCATCAGGCAAGGGATCTGCTGCCAAGATTCATCACCCGAGTTCAGTCCACAGAACTCAGGTGGTGAGACAGAACTGACCTCCAACAGTTATTCTTTCACCTCCACACGCATGGCACGGCATGCACGCACCTACACTCACACAGACACACACACACACACACACACACACACACACACACACACACGTCATTTAAAAATAAGAACATGAAGAAGCCTGAGCAATGCCACATGCCTACAATGCCAGCAGGAGATGGTGGAAGCCAGAAGGAGCTGGAGTTAAAGGGTTAAAGGTTAGCCTGGGCTAAACAAGACCCCATGTCAAAAAAAAAAGAAATAAAAAAATAAAAGAAACCACTGCTGACTCCGGAGGTGAGAGCATCCAGGCCCACCCCAGGGAAGAGATGTAGTCACCAACTCTGTGCAAAGGAACGTGATGGGCAATACCCAACAGGCAGGAGAAAGGTACGTAGATTGTGTACGCCATTTCCAGGGTGAACACCTTCTGCAGCTCTTCCAGCAGGGTGGGGTCCACTGGTCGTCGCTGCCCGTCAGAGAAGGTCGCCTCTGGCAGCTGGCCCTCAGTACAGCCCTTGGGATCCAGCGGCAGATCCTGCGGGTAGGAAGACCACAGATTCAGTGGGTCCACTGGTCTGGCCCGCCCCACCCCGCCCCGCCCAGAAGCTGCCTGCCTACCTGCTGCCGAAGCTCGTGCAGCTGAGAGAAGACTTGGAAGAAGGTGGCCACCGGCTCACTCAGGTGCTGCTGGACCATCTCCTGTCCGATGCGCAAGCAGATGAGGGCGATGAGACTGATGGTCTTCACACACAGGACAGTCCGGGCCTGGGCCCCACTGGGGAACCTAGAATCAAAGGGCAAGAGTTCCCAGCCCTTCCCTGAAGGACTTGACCAATTTACCAGGAACTTCAAATAACAGGAGCTGTAAGGCTGACCGGTCCAGACCAGGGGAGGAAACTGAGGCATAGGGAAACAGTGTAGCTTAGTCAGAGCTACAGGTAGGAGAGAACATAGACTTTTTTTTGTTGTCTAATTTTATGTGTATGGGTGTTCTGCCTGCACGTATGTCTGTGCACATGTTTGCAGTGCCCACAGAGACCGAAGGAGGGTGGCAAGTCCCATAGAACTGCAGTTACAGACAGTTGTGAGCTACCATGTGGCTGCTGGGAATCTAACCTGGATCCTCTGGAAGAGCAACCAGTGCTCTTAAACCCTGAGCTATTCTTTCCAGCCTCCTATTTTTGTTTTTCTGAAGGGCTGGAACTCAAGCATAGCTCCTCCTGAATGCTGGGAAAAGTGTCCCATCACCAAGCCACACCCACAACCCAGAACGAACCATGACTCTTTTATTTTTTTAAGACAGAGTCTCACTATGGAGCCTCAGCTAGCCTGGAGCTCTCTCTGTGTAGACCAGGCTAGCCTCAGACTCATAGAAACTTGCCCTCCTCTGGGTGTTGGAATTAAAGACCTGTGCCACTACACCCAACATCAGAACCATGACTCAGGCCAGTATTATCTCCCTTCCTCCTGAGCTTCTGAGCCCCTCCTGGGGGCCCCTCAGCCAGGTGACTCTCCCAAGCAGGAGGAGCCTACCCTGTGACGAAGGAGGTGAGGAAGCCGAGTACAGGCAGCAAGACCTCGTGGCTAATGCGGGGCAGAATGTCCATGAGGGTCGTGTCAGAGAGGTATACGATGATCTTCTGCGTCAGTGTCACCGCCGCCAGCAGCCCAGCCTCCTTGCGGCTGTTCAGTCGGCTGGGGTTTGAGTTGTTCCCTGGGGCCACCTAGAACCACAGAATAGATGAGGGAGGGACAGGCCACCCCACAGACCTCCTGGAACACCCCTCCCCCCGAGACCTGGGGCCAGTCCTTGGATCCTTGTCCCCCACCCCAATCCGGGGCTTGATGAACCAGGGACTGACCAGGTAGCTGATGTAGGGCAGATATTGGTAGGTGAGAACGGGTTCACCATACAGGTAGGCAATGTGGAGGAGGCAGCTGAGCACAGGCCCTGACACGATGTCACCTAGGACTGGCCTCTTCTGGTAGATGTTGCCGGCGTTCAGTGGGGGGCTGTCATCACTGCTGACTGTGAACTGCTGCCGAGTGGGCCCTGCCAAGAAAGGGCCAGCAGCCTTGAGAAGCCAGTGGAGGGCAGGAGGGAAGTCGGCCTTCTGAGATTGTGGGGTGGCTTCTATTCGCTCAATACTGGGCCCTTCCCCACTCGTAACCCAAGAAAACCCAGCTTACTGCGTGAGACCCAGGACCTGCTCAGGAAGTGATGGGAAGTTAGGGAAGGAGTCGCCTAGAGAGGGCTAAGGATGGGCAGAAGCCTGGGTGGGGAACCTGGTCTCCAGCACGACCACAGAACCTTACCAACATAACAAGATGTCAGCAGGCGCAGCAGGTTCCGGGCCACATGGCGAGAGGCTACTGTGGGGCCAAGCTTGGCGGACAGCCAGCGGACCATCTTGCAGGCTGTATCTGCAGGGCAGGAAAAGGTCCTGAGCTCATCGGATAACTCACCCTTTCCACCCCACCCGCTACACCCCACCCCACCCAGCCAACTCTGGCTGTGGCTCTGCTAGCGAGCCTGACCATCCTGGGCCCATTCACCTAGCCATGGTCGAGGTCCCCAGAAACTGGCTCCTGGCAGGACCTGCAGGGAGGCCGCCCTATCGGCAATACTACCAAGTTCTTTCTTGTACAGACTTGTCCCTGGCTTCCACCCTTCTGGCCTATCTTAAGAAAACCATGCCTTTCCCTGCCTCTCTGATGGAACCATGAGAGCCTCAGAGGTGCACACATGCTGTTCCCTGTCTGGATCACTCTTCCCACTTCACACCCGGCTGTTATGGCCAGTTCTGGCTCCATTCACACCACAACCACCGCTTGCTTGCATTTCTTAATTCTTCTTCTGGGGCTAGAGATAAGACATTCCAGGGCCTCGCGTGTATACTAGACAAGTGCTCTACCGCTCAACTCCACCCCCCAGCCCAAGGTGTGGCTTTTAAAGGAGCTTTCTGGCTCCTGAAAGCTAAATCTAAGCCCCACTTTCCACTCACACACAGCACTACCACATTCCATCCACTGTGTCTGACCGTGGCTGGGAGCTCTGTGCCGTGCCACAGGGGATCTGGTTGGACCCATGCCCGGCATGTGAACCCCTGAAGGGAAAGCAGCTGCCCCGGGTCCCCTCAGCCCACAGGCTCACCAAGGAGGATCTTTTGCTCTTTGCCTTCTGTCTGCTCTGTCAGCGGTTCCTCTTCCTCTTCTCCGTCTCTCCCATCACCAGGAGCCACCACGGTCTCCATGGACAGCATCGTGTCAGACAGAGTGAGCTCGGATGTTCCCGTGACTTCATCCTCCTGGTCCTCCTCCAACACCACACAGCCTTCCTCCTCCTCCTCTTCCTCAGAGCCTTCACTCTGCTTCAAGTCCTGGCTGCTGTCCCCTGACTTGACGCTGTTCTTGTCTGCAGGGGCACCGCCATCTTCCCCACCCCTCTCCTCGCCCTGGGAGGCTTCGCTGGTGCTGCTCTTATCGCTCAGCTGGCCCAGGCTCACGGCCTCAGCCTCCTGGGGCTGTGGAGATTCGGCCACATAGAGTCCAGCTTGGAAGTCCTCCGTGTCCGGCAGGTCGGCCTGGTCATGGAAGCTGACGCCCGACCTGTAGTCTGGGAGCCCCAGTCCTGAGGAAGCAGCCGGCTGCCCATCCATCTGAATCTCTTCCCCAAAGGCACAGGAGCCAGGCCCGGACACCGGGAGCTCGTTTTCCTCATCCTCAGTGGTCCCAACCAGGCCTTTGCCCTCCTCCTGGGAAGCTTCCACCCCAGCCAGTACCTGGAGGACGTGGGGCAGCAGGTGGGTGAGGAAGGCCTGCAAGCCCAAACGCACCACCAACTGGGCCACAAAACAGTCGGTGTACAGGTAGAAGCGGCCATGCAGGCGGCAGGGGCTCTCATAGGCACCGATGAGAGGCTTCAGGAGGTACTTATTGGCATTTTTGGGGCCCAGGGCCTTGGCAACGGGTTCAAATAGGTACCAAGCTGTGTACACGGCCGTGTGCTCCTCAGACATGAGCGACAGCACGAAAGGCAGGAGGATCTCCAAGCCCTCGGGAGTGATGTCGTTTAACACTGCACCCAGCTGCTGCCATAGAGCAAACACCAGCTCCCGACCCTGGACCTCATCCTCCACACGCCGGGCCTGATATAAAAGAATGAACTTGTGCAGTGCTGGGAAGTATGGAGGGAAGGGGACCACGGAGCTGAAGGGGCTGAGGAGCTGGGCTGGGCTGGGTGGGGGCAATCCCTGGGAAACAGGCCTGTACTCAAACAGTGGGCCTAGCTTGCCCTTCTTCGCCACCAGGGGACTTTTGGGTCCGCTCAGCTGTAGGAGTGTGTCCAGCACAGGCTGCAGAGACACGGGGATGTCCTTGGAGTGGCGTACGCAGAGGCCCCTAACAGCCTCAAAGCGTACCCACAAAGGTGCGTCGGGCGGCAGTATCCGGACCCTGCTGGCAAACACCATCTCAGCCAACAGGACACCCAGGACCTGCATGTCTCGATGGAAGAGGCTCTGCAGGTGCACAGGCGGCCGGGCTTGAGGCTTCTCGGGCTCCTCCAGCTGGCTCCCAAGGCCCTTGGCCAAGAAGTTACCCACTTTCTCCAGCTCTTCCAAGGCCTGTATGGGACTGAAGCCCTCTGGAAGAACAATCTTGCCCTCTTCACCCTCCCCAGGGTCCAACCCGGCAGCTTTGCCCCTTCGGCCTGGTCGAGACCCCGAGGGTGCAGAAAAAGACAACAGGCCAGCTGAGGCTTGACTGGAGGAAGAGCCTGGCTGGTCACCTGCTTTCCCAGGGAGGGAGATGGAATCCAGAGCTTCCGTAGCCTGTTCTAAGTCATCTTCTCCTGTCCCGGGCCTATCTCTAGTCCAGCCAGTCTCACATGGAGTGGCCTCTACGACAAGCCTGCCCGCACCATTTATAAGTTGTCCTGAAATGTCCTCCTGGCCTGTGGCCTCCCGGATAGGCTGGACCAACAGCCGGGGGATGAGTGGAGGTTCAGGGGCCAGGGCAGGAGACCCAGCCAGGCGTTGGGGGTGTGGCTGATCAAACAGCTGTACCACGCCATAGCTGGTCAGATGGGTGTGAGCGTCCACCAGGTGCAGACACACGTTCTTCTCCTTCACAGCTTCTTTGCCCTGGAGTTTGTAGCCAAAAGTAAGGTCGATCCAATGATGCAGGTCCTGGGACACCTCCCAGCTCTCCAGCAGGGCTCGATGGGCAGCCACAAACTCCTGGTTAGAACTGCACCAGGCCGGCACATCCAGGTCAGGCATGTCAGGGTGGATGGAGCAAAAGATAGAGGGGTCCGTGTAGAATTCAGGTATGCACTCATCCGGTGTCCAGGTCTGCATCCGCTCCATGGTGGCAGGGTACTCATGGGGTTCCCACTGTGCTCGGACATGTCCACAGAGCACCGAGCGCGGAGTGCGACGGGCCTTGTATACATAGTAGGTGATGTCAGAGAGCACGTCAGAGATGTGGTGAGGAACATGGGGTGGCTCCCCACTTCCTGCACCACCTGCTACAAATGCCTGCCGGGTCATCTCATAGGTGAAGTCCAATTGCTTATCTCCCTTGTTGAGTCGGAACTTGGATTTACGAAGGTCTCGGAAGCGCCCGTAAGGTGTGGTAAAGTCCACCACCCAGGGCAGCACTGGGTGATAGTTGGGATCCCCCTGCCGTCGACCTGCCAACCGATTCAGCTGCATGAGGTAGTGGAAGTTGCTGATTCGGCCATGGACCCAGTCTAGCACAAGGCCCCGAAGTTCTTTCTGGCAGGTGGGACACTCAGGTCTCCCTTCCCCCTCTTTTTCAGACTTAATGCCTGTCCCATTTTTCTCTTCAGAGCCCTCCTGGTTCTCATCCTCAGAAGGCATCTCGTAAGCACTCAGGTCCAGCCGGAGCTCACTGCATAGCTTCTCGTCTACAGCGATGTGGTGCAAAGACAGAGCCCCACAGGCCAGCCCCTGGCGGTGACAGGCATCCATGGCCCTCAGAACACGGAAAAGAAGAAAGAGCACCTTGGCTTGGCTGTTGGTCAGCTTGGCAGGGCTGAAGGTAACTACATCATGCAGGGAGAACTGCACATAAGGGTGTACCACATAGAGCATCTCCGGTGACTCCAGCAAGGCCTCAGCTCGCAAAAGGCTGGGGCAGGCAGGGCTGCCCCGAGAGGGGCAGGGCCCATCCCTGACATTTGATAGACATGGGATGGATTCACCCACTGGCAAGAAGGTGCATCCATACACCCTCTGGAGAGCCTGTCGTATAGAGTCTAGGGCAGGTAGGGCTGAGGGGGCAGTGCTGTGGCTGTAAGGCTGTCCGTAAGCGTGGTATGCATGGCGCCACAGGTTCCTGTAATTCTGGGCAGCCACCTCCTGCATGAAACCAGTGAGAGTTTCAGGGCTACAAGACCCCTCCTCAAAGGGCACGCCTCCACTCAGCGGGTAAGACAGCCTCCGTTTCCGCAGCCCGTGCACCTCCACTCGTGTCCAGCCTGGGGGCAGCCTCTGTACCGATCGTTGCAGTAAAGTCCTGACTTCTGCTTCACCCAGGCCCTCGGCCCGGGGACAGGGTCCCAGTCGGCGCTCCCGGAGACTAGCCAGCCAACGCGTAGACACTAGGGCCACTACGTGGGTGCCCCCCGGCGCCAGAGCCAGCTGCCGGGCATCGATGTTCAGATCTCTCTCCACGCTCCGGAGCAGCTCCTCCATGTCAGGTCCTGAGGAAGGGGACCAGCCCTCGGCCCCTGCTGTAAGAACCACTTTTCGCCTTCTGCTCCCCTGGGCCATTGGTCCTGGCCGCCTGGGGGCAGCGCAAGGCTGAACCTGGCCACGGCCCTCCTCGCAGGGGCTTCCGGGGTGCCAGGCCGGGAAGACTGGGATGGACGAGGAGCGGGGGATGGAGTGCAGTTAACTGAGCGAATCAGCGACAAAGGAGAGAAAGCCTGGGGGTGTTCTTACCCCTCCGCAGGGTCCTGCGCTCCGGGGCGCTGCAGGGCGGGGAGCGCGAAGCGCCAGCGCTGAGCTCCACCGTGACGGGTCAGCTGATGCGGGTCATGTGATCTCCCAGACACGGAAACAACCGCACGTGTCTCTAAAGGGCCGGGCGAGATCCCGCCTCTTGCTCTTATCCCCACCCCAGCTGACGAGCCTAGGCGTCTTCTCGCTTCCTGCCCTTAGGGGGCTACGTCCCAGGCTCGTTTGGTTCTGGAGCTATGTGGGCAAACCAGCCGACCTTAATTAAATAGGAAGACCATCCTGAACAAGCCACTGGACCTTTTTCTCTCTCTGATTTCTTCTGCAGGCTCTGAGACGCTGATCGAGTGAGGCTCATCTCAGAAATGCCAGCCCTTTAGCCAAGTGTCAGCTCTGCCAGCAGCCGAACTGGGCCTTTAAGCATACACCGTCACAGTGCTCCCATGCTACTCTGCAAACCAAGGAGTTTAATTTTCCAAAGCACTTGGTTAATAACTTGCTACTTGGCACACAATGTTCTGGGAAGTAGAGAAGTGGCCTAGGCACAGAAGTCTGGCGTTCTTAAAAGGAAATAGTCTCCTGAGATTTCCTGTTGAAAATGTAGATGGCAGAGCACCAGCCAGAGTGGTCACAGCCTTGCAGATGCTTCTGTGCCTCTAGGCAAGGTGCGGCACAGGACAGAGAACCGAAACCAGAAAGCCTGTGCTCAAACTGCAGATTTCGGATCTCCCAACAAAGGTTTTAGTTCCAGCTCATACACAGGCCAGACCAGTAATAAAACCACTTGTGTGCTCAGGCATGGTCATGTGTGAGTGTGTGTGTGTGTGTGTGTGTGTGTGTGTGTGTGTGTGTTGAGTCTCCTATCTAAGATTTTGGTGCCTTTAAAAGCAGAGTTAGGGAAGAGGGAAGAGAGATGGTTCAGCGGTTAAGAACACTTCTGCTCTGGGTATCTGACATCTGGCTTCCACAAGCACCCACACACCCATACAAAATGCACACATTAAAAAAAAAATCACTGGGCAGTGGTGGTGCACGCCTTTAATCCCAGCACTTGGACAGCAGAGGCAGGCGGATTTCTGAGTTCAAGGCTAACCTGGTCTACAGAGTGAGAACAGCCAGAGCTACACAGAGAAACCCTGTCTCGGGAAAACAAACAAAAGAATCCTTAAACTCCAGGTGTGGTGGTACACAACTTTATTCCCAGCATTTGCAAGGCAGAAACAAGCAGATCTCTGTTAGTTCCAGACCAGCAAAGGCTATGTAGTGAGTCCCTATCTCAAAATGGATAAGATAGATCAGGCAGAGCATCATTGCAAGTTCAAAGCCAGTGTAGTTAAGATAATGCCACCCAGGACTACACAAAACCTAACTCAAAAGAAAAAGGGAGAGAGAAGGAAGGAGAAAAGAAAGACTACCCAGAGATAAGACAACAATGGTTTAGATATGACAGATCCCATGTTTCTTCTTCAAGGACTGTTGGAGCCCCAGATGTACTCGATCACATGACCTTACATGTGGTAACTTTCCCACTTATGGAGTGTTTACCAGGAGCCAGTCACCTGCCAAGAGCTTTACATATCTTGTTTCATTTCATTCTCTCTGTGTCTCAATCCCCCTCTCTCTGGCTTGTTTGTTCATTTGCTGTTCTCACTGTGTGAGACAGTGCACTCGTGTGGGTGGGTGGGTGGCTGTAAGCATGCATCGGTACACACATGGCACTCAGAGGACATCTTTGGAAAGTTTTTTTCCTTACAGCATGGGACCAGGGAATCAAACTCAGACTTGGACAGCAAGCTCTTTTACCTGATGGACTATTTCACCAACTCAAGTTCAGGGAATCTTTTGAGGTTAATATTGCAAGCATGTGCCATCATATCCAGCTTGACACTGTGGCTTTACCAAGCTATTGCTAAACCTGTCATAGTGGCTCAAGCCTGTAACCCCAGCAGGAGGCAGAAGCTAGTTCAAGGCCAAGGCTGGGCCTAACACATTTAGCTGTAGAACAGCTAAGACTACATCATACCATGTCACAAATCATCAAAGCAAAACAATTTAAGGGCTCTTTTCACATCTATTTTAGAATGAGGAAGCTAACCAACCACCTTTGGTAAACTTGTTAAAGATCTCATAAGAAACTTGAATGCCACATAGCAGTGGAGCATGCCTTTAACCCCAACACTCTGGATGCAAAGGCACACAGATCTCTGGGCTTCAAGGTCAGCCTGGTGTATAGAGCTAGTTTCAGGATAGCCAAGGCTATACAGAGAAACCTGTCACAGGAAAACAAGAAGAAGGAGGAGGAAGGAGAGGAGGAAGAGGAGGAAGAGGAGGAAGAGGAGGAAGAGGAGGAAGAGGAAGAGGAGGAAGAGGAGGAGAAAGAAGAAGAAGGAGGAGGAGGAGGAGGAGGAGGAGGA
>NC_034603.1:43188953-43190285 GCF_900095145.1 Mus pahari
AAAAAAAAAAAAAAAAAAAGAAAGAAAGAAATGTATCATTTTTTGCTTCCTGGCTGCAGATAGTGGGACTGGCTGTTTTGAGTTTCTGCTACTAGGACTTCCCTGCTATGATGAACTGTGTCATCTATTCCAGGTTAGCCTGAAACTTCTATGTAGATGAAGATGACCTTGAACTTTAGATTCTTCTGTCTTCTCCCCTCAAGTGCTGAGATTACAGCTATTCATAGGTTGAGCATCATGACATGTGACTTCATCAATGACTAACAAAAATGTGAACCCCAACAGTAATGTCGGACAGTCTGGTGTCATTCCTAAGTCTCCTTTCAACTCTGTTTACCCAGCTATGAAACCCAGGTGTACCCACAAGGTGTTTGAGCAGTCCTGTACCCAGAGATGACATGGTTGTTTGAATGAGAAAAGTTCCCCATCAGTTCAGGTGTTTGAATACTTGGTCCCCAGTTGGTGGATGGTATTGGCTGGAGAGGTGATGGGGAGGTGTAGCCTTCTGGTGGAGATGGGCTTTGGAAGGTTAAAGCTTTGCCTCACCACCAGACCAGTTTGTTCTCTCTGCTCTGTGCTTGTGGTTAAAGTTCTGATTGATTTCTTGGCTTCCTGATTCTGTTCATGCTTCCTGCTTGCTGTTATGTTGTCTCCCTAACAGGATGGATTCTTATCTCTCTGAAAAAAACAAAAACCAAAAATACTCCTACTCCTCCTCCTCTCCCTCTTCCTCTTCTTCTTCTTCTTTTTTTCTTCTTGAGAGACAGGATCTCTCTATGTAGACATGGCTTCCTGGAACACACTATGTAGACCAAGCTGGCCTCAGACTTACAGATATCTGTCTGCCTCTGGCTCTCAAACACTGAGATCAAAGGTGTGGGACTCCATACCTGGCTAAACTCTCTGCCTGCCTCTGCCTCCCATGTGCTGGAATTAAAGGAGTGTGCCACCACTGCCCGGCTAAACTCTTTCTTAAACTGTGTTTGGTCATGGTGTTTTATTACAGCAACACAGCAACAGAAAAGTAACTATGACAGATTGGGTATCCTCAACAATGAGATGGGACAAAGGAATACTCAGCTTGCTTAGCCAACCATCCCTATGACCTCAGAGTGGATTGTGAGGGTCTCACGCTGTGTACAAATGATAATGACTCTCATCCTAAAAGTGCCCTGAGTTGAACCGGCAAGAGATTAGTTGATACTTGTTATACAGGTGGCTGCAGGAGGAGCTAGTAGGGAGATGTTCAAACATCACACAAAGGCAGCCCTGCTCTGGTTGTGTCTACCTGAACCTCTCCCACTCTTTTTTTTTTTTTTTTTTTTTTTTTTT
>NC_034603.1:43190364-43199809 GCF_900095145.1 Mus pahari
GAGACAGGGTTTCTCTGTGTAGCCCTGGCTGTCCTGGAACTCACTCTGTAGACCAGGCTGGCCTCGAACTCAGAAATCCTCCTGTCTCTGCCTCCCAAGTGCTGGGATTAAAGGTGTGCGCCACCACCACCCAGCCACCTCTCCCACTCTTAAGGGCTCTAATGCCACTCCACAGACACTCAGGGAGAGCCACACTAGCCACATGAGACCCCCAATAAATCACTGCAGCGGGAAGGGCCTTGAAGCTCTCCCTGTGTCCCTTCCCTTCCAAGCATGCTGTTATGTCGCTGTGAAGTTAAAGGGACAGATGGCTCAGTGACTAAGAGCACTGAGGGAGGGCTTCAGAGGGACACTTCAATTACCAGCACTATATGATGTCTAGCAATGGTCTATAACTCCAGTTTCAAGGTGATATGACGCCCTCTTCTGGCATCCATGGACACTGCACACAGCACCCACATAGACAGACACATATGCAGGCAAAACACCCATGCTCATAAAATAAAAATAAACAAATCTGCCAGGCATAGTGGCACACGCCTTTAATCCCAGAACTTGGGAGGCAGAGGCAGGCAGATTTCTGAGTTCGAGGCCAGCCTGGTCTACAGAGTGACTTCCAGGACAGCCGGGGCTATACAGAGAAATCCTGTCTTGAAAATAAATAAATAAATAAATAAAATAAACAAATCTTTTTTAAAAATCTAAAAATAAAATAAAGTGAAGTTAATGGGGACAATTATTGCTTCACAATACAAAAATAAATAAGTCAGGGACTGGAAAGATGACCCAGTTGTTGAGAGTGCCAGCTGCTCTTACAGCTGTCTTTGGCTCCAAGCACCTATACTGGGTGGCTCACAATCATCTGTAACTCTAGTTTCAGGGGACCTGGTACCTTCTCTGTGGGCCCTAGGCACTCACATGGCGCACATACACATTTGCAGTCAAAATATTAATGCACATAAAACAATTCTTTCAAAAGAGAAAGCCAGGCATGGTGGCACTTGCCTTTAATCACAACCCTAGAGAGGCAGAGGCAGGAGAATCTTTGTCCCAGGTTAACCTGACCTACATAGAAGGCTCCAGGCTAGCCAGAGTGAACGAAGTGAGACCTTGTCTCAGAGTGAGAGGGAAAGAGAGAGAATACATGAAAGCAAGCTTGCATTCTCTTTAAATTGATTAATTAACTAAAACATTTTAATTAAATAATTAAAGAATCCCTGTACTTGGACATTACTGCCTTTCAACTGAGAAACAAGATGGCCCAAGACAATTCCCCATCTTCGTGTCAGGAAGAGCTCCTGAAACCAAAGGACATGGAGATTTTGCTTAGTTTTTGCTTACTCCCACGCATACCTTGGAAGTAGGGGGTGGAACCCAGGGGAGCATCTTTTTTTAAAAATTAGAATCTTAATATGTATCCAAGGTGTGTCTTGAATTCAAGATCTTCTGGGCTCCCGTCCCTCAAGTGCCCTAGTTTCAGGCATGCCTTATCACCATCTCCCATGAAGCCCACTGGGATGATCTTGTTACCAACAGAATTGGATTGGCCTGCTCTTGGCTCTGGCCTCAGTTTATCTAAAATTTACATTCTGACCTGATCAAAAACTATTTTCCCCCCCTCTGTCTGTATTCCCTGCCCTCTAGTGGTGCTGGCTGTATACTACACTGGTGATCTTGAATGTATTTCAGTTTACCTCTTGTTCTCTCAACTCTAAGAGATGTCCTTTCAAGGCTGGAACCTGGCTCAGAAATTTCTAAGGCACTGCGCCTTCCTCCACCTGAACTTTAAGAAACTTCTGGGCTTTGTTATCTTGGGGGCCAAGGACTTTGCGTGTATCAACTGGGCAAGTATTCTCCCACTGAACTAACTTCCCCAGCTCCAACCCCTAAGAAAGGATTTTCAAACTTTAAAGGTGTATTTCTGACTTAGTATGGAATGAGACCTTGGAGCCTGCACTTGTGTTAAGTGTCCTGGGTGGTGGTGGTGGTGGTAGTGGTGGTGGTGGTGGTGGTGGTGGTAGAACTCAAGGCCCATCTAGAAAAAGTAAGGCCTTGGGTGCACATGACTATAACTCAGTGGCAAAGGATGTGCTTCCCGTGAATAATAATGGTGGCAATTAAAATAATTCTCTGTGGCTGCTCTCCCCCTTCCCTCTCTCTCACCCAGCTCTCATCTACAGAATCCCTGCATAAGCACCCATGGGGTTTGCAGAATCTGGGGCGGGACGTTAGTCACTTCCCTTCGCCTACTTCAGTATTGTGTTTCCAGAAGTCCCCATTTTGGCTAGGCACTGAGGAAAACGGCAGCTGCCTGTGGGCCACCAGCCCGTGCCAAGTGAGGTCAGCAAGAAAGAAGCTGACAGCAAGTGTGCCAACTGTGGGTCTGCTGGATTTCTACTGTGCTAAGTGGTTTCAAGAAGTTTCTTCTTAACCCCCTACCAGAAACCACAAATTCATTATCTCCACTGTTTTGTAGATGAAGAAAACACCATTCCTAAGCTCACTGCCAGTCAGCACTGGAACTGGGATCTGTTTGGCTAATTCAGTGGTTCACAACTAGGGTGGATTTGGACTCCCCAGGGGATATCTGGGGACACTTCTGGTAGTCATCATTGGGATCATGTGCTCCTGGAACCTAGGGTAGAGGCCAGGGTGGTACTAACCTTCCTACTATGAACAGGGCAGCCATGTACATAAATTCTCTCGATCAAAACATCAACAGTGCTAAGGTTGAGAAATCCCCCGCTGAAACCCTGTCAGTTGGCCTTGAGGTGGGTGGGAGGAGGTTAGAGAGTGGAATAAAATCAGAAGGGCCACCACAAAGGCCTCAAGTGAGGAGGGAATGGGGCTCCTATGCTAGGGATAATGGAGAATAGGGCAGCTTGTTGAAACTTTTCTTTCTTCCAAGCTTGGCCAGAGCCCTGCTCAATTTCCCCCAACTCTGCCAAGACAGTCCTGGGACTTCACACTAAGTTTGTCCTGGAGTGACCCTGACTCCAGCTCAGAGCTGGGGCAACATATTTACCTGGGTCTTCCCAGGAGTGGGTTAAAAGTCAAAGATAAGTGGCATCTGAGAAGTTAGAAGTGGGGTGAGTAGGTAAAGGCAGGAGGACCCCATCAATCAGCTGACCTAGGAAGGGAGGGAGCAACTGAAGCAGCAAAGAGCTGGGAGACTGGATTCTGACCCACTAGGCTTATCTTCCACAGCCTTCCCTTGTTGGGCTTGAGCTCAGTTTCCCTGCATCATCCCCAGGAGCCTCTGGAGCACCCACACTCAACTGGCTACCAGAACTGGCTCCCCAGTAGTGGCCTCCCCACTAAACTGACTGTGGTGACAGGAAATCTCTCCCGTTCCAATCTCCTCAGAACTCTGAATAAGTAAGGGACAGATGTTGGGGAGAGGCATCACTCTTGGAATGATGGAGAAAAGATCATGAAAAAGCATACATTTTACCCCCTATGGTTGGGGTTCCATTACCACCCATGGCTGGAGTTGAGGGGGGGGAGGGCAGAAAGGAGATGGAGAAGGACGCTCAAGAAGGAGGATGTGGTTAGGGCTGATCCGTCCCCTGGGTAGAACAATCAGCTGTTACTGGGGCGGAAGGCAGGAAGTCTCCTTAAAGGAAGCTTAGCAGTCACCTTAGTGGAGCCCATAGTTAATTCTCCCAACGCGGCTATCATCTCAGGCATCCCTCTCATTTCTTCGGCTCGGATGCCCTCACCGTTAACTTAGAGATGACGCAAAAGTCAAGAACCCCAGGGCACAAGTTTCTCTTTGGGGGTGGGGTGGGGTGGGGAGGGAGTGATGAGGTGGTCCCAGACTTGTCCCTTTAAATAAGCAATTCAGCAGCTTTTGCCAAGTCATTGGGTTCATTTCGGTTTCTGCCCATCCCCCGCCTTTCAGACTCTGATTGGCCCCTAGGGAAGGAGCCGCCTCTTCATTGGTCTCCACCTTTGAAATCACTTCCCTAAGTAGGCCTGAGTCAGAGAAGCGTTTCGGAGGGCGGGACTGAATGGGTGTTAATCTTAGAATGGGATTTCTGGATGGTAGTACTTTGGTAAAGATCTTTCCCTAATTTTTGAAAAGACGCTTCCTCTCTAAAAGTGAGGGCTATGATATGAATCCTTTGTTAAGAAGGTGCCCCTTGAGAGACAGTGGGCTCTTCGGCCACTAAGACGAGACGTTTACTAGAAAAGATTTCACTAAACCCACGAGGGATGGACTAGATCTCTAGTGAAGATTGGGCCTGTGCGGGTGACATTTGTCCCTATACCCCGAAGACCTCGGGCTAGCTCTCCAGTGAAGGCTGGGGCTGTGCGAGTGACAGCGGTCCCTATACCCTAAAAAAAAGTCCTATTTGTGGGGAAAAAAAAAAAAAAAGACTTCGGGAGTTCTGCTGCATCGGTGGCTGGCTTCCATCTTCAGTTCTACTCACTCTTGTTGCTTCGCGTGTTCCACCTTCGCTTAGCTTAGGCCTCCTGTGAAGGCCGGTGAATCAGTTTTGAGGCTGTCTAAAAGAAGTTCCAAGAAGGAGGGGCTGTAGCCCTTTAAGGACTTCCCCGCGACCGATTCAGAGATCAGTTTAAAAATGCCAACTCACAGAGCGCGCTGCATTATGGGAAGCTGAGTGTCACTGTAAGAACTTCATTGACCGGGATGCACTGCAAAAACACACGCCTATACTTCCTTCTGCTCTTTAAACTGTAGTTTGACGTAAAACTGGTCTAAGCAAGTTGCCTAGGCCGAGGGTTAGCCACACCTTTTCAGCTATTGGCCAGTTGTTTAGTTGGTAGGCGTGGCTTAAAGCAGCTCCTCCAGGCAAGGGGGTGGCCTCCTTGCCAATCAGAGCCCAGACGCCTGAATGGGCGGGAGCAAGCAGAGGTGCTGGCGCCCCCGAGTGGGTGTGGTCACGTTGCCCAGCAATGGGCGGTGATTGGCCCTGGGTGGTGCATTCGCAGCTCGTGCGTCACGACGCCGCCAGCTGATCGGAGACTGGAGCCGGTGTGTGCTGGGCGCTGGGAAGAGACAGAGCGGTCGGCCGTGCGGACAGGTCGCTGTGATTTTGCTCCTCTGTCCTCAGCAACCCCCGCACCCAGCATCAGGTGGGTGTGATCTGGGGACCCGGTCATTCCGGGGGGAACCGCGGTAACCGGGTGATGGGGAAAGTAGGGTCCTGACGGCCACACCCTGCCCTTCTGGGGGAGGGGAGAGGGGGCGGCGGGGACAGGGGCGCTCTTGGGAGAGGAGCCTAGACTCTCCCGAGTAGTGTGTCTGGACGTTTAAGGAGAGAGTCCCGGACAGGAGTCGTGGCAGAAGGTTTGGAGAAGTAACTGGGGAGGAATATGAGAGGCCGGTGGGCCGGGGGCGTCTAACCTCGACGCCCTTTGGTTTGAGGATGCGGGAGCTGACCATTTAGCCTAGGGAGGATCTGGACGAGCGAGTGGTGCGGAGGTGCACTGCCTCTACCGGCGCTGACTGGGTCAGGGCCAGTTCAAGTCCCTGGCAGGGAAGGGGTCGCTGGGCGGTCCGGCCCCTCCTCTCGTTCCCTCCTGGGGATGTTATGTAAGGGGGGAGGGGAAAGGAGTAGGGGGCGGCGGTGCGGAGGCCTTATGCAACCCAAAGGTTAGGGTTTCACCGCGGGTTGGGCGGAGGTTGGGGGGGCGGACAGGAGGAGTGCCTGGAAACTCTACCCGCACCCCCCCTCCCAGCCTAACTGGCTGTCTTGGACAGAGAGAAGGTCACCTTTGCACCTCCCCCCAGTATGTCCGGTAGAGAGGCCCCTAGCCCCGGCTTGGCCTGACCGCCTGGGAAGCCCGCTGGCTGGGTGGGGCGCCTGGGTTAGTCATCGTTGGGCTCCCTCTCTCCCCACCTCCTGGCCAACTCTTGGCCCCTCCCCACGGCCTCCGGTTAGGCTAACGTTCCCACCTCCCTCTGGCCCTAGTTTCAGCCTCCAACTCATTTGGCCTGTCATCCTGGCTGTCAGAGTAGGCTAGAAGCTGTCATGGTGCCAGAGGGTTGATGGAGCAGCTGGTCAGAGGGTCAGTGCCCTGGGCCCACCCCGCCCCGCAGCCGAGGGCACCTGCTTGGCACAAACTCTCAGCAGCCAATGAACCCCGTGGCCTGAACAGAGCTATCCTGGTCAGAGAGAAGTGGACAGAGACCGATTACCTAGAAGAAGGAAGATACGACAAAGTTTATACTTCCCAAGAGGCTTTTGGAATTTGAAAGTCGCCCACCCTACCGTAATCTTTCCACTCTCTGAAAATAGAAATCCCAAGGCAAAATCTCCTTGGCCCTTCTATCTGGCAGTGGCCATGTCCTTGGACTGACTGTGCAGAACCACCCTCTCCGGCTCCCAGCCCTCTAGCCTGCCACGCCCCCAGCCCCCTCCCTGGGCCATGCTGCAGGGCCCCCAGCTTTTCCTGCTGATTCATGCGTTGGAACTGTGGGGGCGGGGCTTGGAACTTGGAACAAAGTTCAGACGTGGAGGGGCCGGCAGACAGCCTGGAATTCATACCAGATGTACCCGGAATGTGCAAGCGGAATGCCTGGCATCTCTAGTCCCGAGGAAGCTGCCCAGCCACCCTACCAATACCTCCCTCCCCTCCTGCCTTTGGTCAGCTGTCCTCTCCCTCCTACTCCTGAGAGCTCCTGCTGACCTTCCAACCTCTAGTCCCCCTCCCCTTCCTAACCCTCCACAAACCCTCCTTGCAGCTGAATTCCCTAAGAACAAGTCATTTGAGTTGATCACAGAGTTTATATTTCTGAAGTACAATTTTTTTTTAACATGGGACCTGGGTTCTACACCCTGCCCTTTGAATGCCGAAGGTGCTGGATTCCTTAGCAGGTTGCCAAGAGTTGCCAGCTCCTAGTCTGTAAAGGGGCACAAGGCAAGTGCGTTTAGAAGCCTCTTGCTTCTTACTCACGAACCCCTCAGTAGAAGGTACTGAAAGTCAGCTAAAGTTAGGTTTGGATGTCCAGTGGGTCACTAGCCCTGTCACCCAGCTTTCTCGTTTTTTTTTTTTTTTTTTTTTTTCCTCCCTGTCCCTTTAGGAACCTGTGCCTCCCACACCCTCACCTGGCTGAGCCGCAGTAGTTCTTCAGTGGCAAGCTTTATGTCCTGACCCAGCTAAAGCTGCCAGTTGAAGAACTGTTGCCCTCTGCCCCTGGCTTCGAGGAGGAAGAGGAGGAGCAGCTGCTTTACCTATCATCCGGAAGGTGACAGAACTGGGGTGGGGAAGGTCTGGACAGTTGGGGTGATGGCTTTATGGGAGGGAAACCCTGGTCCTCTGGGGAGCCCTTACCCACACTGGCCCAGCAAAAGATTTAGGTTAAAGGCACTGTCTAAATTGGGGAATAGGTGACTCCACCTCCCCAAGGTTAGTTGATGTCTGTGTGGCGATGGGAAGAAATAGAAGGAAAATCTGTCTGTTTACTGAGACTTCCTTGTGGGCCTGTCTTTCTTATCTTCACCATCACCACCCCAACACACACACACACACACACACACACACACACACACACACTTTCCTTTCCATGAGGTCTAAAAGTAAGTGTACTCAGGAAAGGGGACATTGGAACTCTGTTCTAAGTAGTCATTTGTGTATTTACATGTCTTTCTTTTTAGACTGGTCCAGATTTTGGGTTTAGGGGTACTTACCCTTACACCTGTGGATTTCTCCGCCTGTACAATGGGGAACCCCACAGATGAGTAGGCAGGAGGGCATCAAAAGTCCACCAGTGGTGACTCAGAGCCTGGGCTCTTCTCTTCTCTTCTCGTGGATGGAAACAAAACAGCTCTTCACATGAACTGTTGTCCTTCCCCCACCCCCTGACTACTCACCCAGCTCTGGGGGGTTGGCATGGAAGGAAAGGCTATGGTTAAGACCCGGGCAAGCTAGTGGGAGGTTAGTCCTCTACTGGCTTCTCACCATGCATGGTGGCCCAAGGCTTTCCCTCCACCTAAAGCAAAACTGTAGCTCTTGGTTCTAGCAACCACTGCCATTTATTTTCTGCCTTTGCTTTCCAGGATAGTGAGACTCTGCTCAATACTGTGCAGGCAAGAAATTGTCTCCTGCAGCTGTCAGGGGAGATGGGTTGTATGATATGAGTCCCTTCTGCTGCCTCTAGCTCCTGATTCATTCTCATGTATGGGCTTGGTCTCTGATTGTGGTTCACCTTTGGCCCAGTCTTCCTAACAGAAGATGGGTTCAGGGGGTACAGGAAGCTGTTTGTTGTATTTGGCAGGAGGAGGAGTTCTAGCCTATTCCCCATTCGTGAGAAACTGAAAGTCATAGGGGAGACTAGATGGTCTAATCCAGCCCCACTGCAGTCTAAGATGAGGGATAGGATGTGTAAGGGACTGTAGCAGACAAGGAGGGGAAGCTGTCTGCTCACACACTGCGACAAAGATTGCCCTGTCCCTCGACCTCGCTTGCTTTCTTTCCTCCTCCCTTCCCTGGCCACAGTGTGTCCCTCCAGCACTGGGTACATGGCTCTGCTGTCCTCATCCAACGTGGAGCCTCAGAGGTGAGAAAGGGCAGCCTGGAAGCAACAGAGGCAGGCACAAGACAGTGGAGGACCTGGCCTGGAGCCACAAGGGCCTATCCGGACATTGGTCAGAGAGGCACGTAGAAGCCTGGAGAACACCAGGAAAGAGAGCAGCCAGCCAGCTCAGTGAAAGACGCGCTTCCAGCCAGCTCCTCTCAGGACCTGCCTTCCTGAGAGATGAAGGGCCTCCAGGAAGTATGGTCCCATCTCTTCTCTACCCCACAGTTTCTATATAAACAGCCTCAAGGAGCACGAGCCACCTCTGAAAGGAAGTGCACAGCAAATTCAAAAGGAGATTCAAATGTGTAACACTATGGGAAAACATATTTATGCCTGGGGCTGAAGCCCAGTTCATGGGTTTGCTTAACATGGACCAAGCCCTGGTTCTGTTTTCTGCATTGCATAAAACTGGACAGGTTGGCCCCAGTCTGCAATCCCGGCACTCTGGAGGTGGTGGCAAAGGAACCTACATTCAAGGTCATCCTCTGCTATATAGTGAGTTGTGAGTCAGCCTGCACTACATGAGACTGTATCAAAAATAAAATAAAATAAAGCATTGGTTAGTAATTCAAACAAGACAGATGTGACTGAAATCATTTTCCCTGATCATAATACAACAAGCAAATGAAAGCCAGAAGAAGGCTCCTGTGCCTTGTGTATGGCAGTACCAATCATTGTGAGAGATGCCTTTGGACCTGGTAGTTTGCTGTCTTAGAAATGTATCCTAAAATAAGGATTTGGTTATAAAATGTTCATCTCAGGGTTGTAATAGAGAAAAATCGAAAGCAACTTTTGTTTGGAAATCCATTCCTTTTCTGCTGTCATGAAAATGTATAACTGCCGGGCGGTGGTGGTGCACGCCTTTAATCCCAGCACTTGGGAGGCAGAGGCAGG
>NC_034603.1:43200059-43203215 GCF_900095145.1 Mus pahari
AAAAAAAGAAAATGTATCACTAGGGATTGCCTAAGTAAATTCATCTGATGGTGGTGTTCTGTGCAGTCATCCAAAGCCTTACAGAAGAAAAATTGAGTGGAAATATAAATATTGAATACTAAAAAGATTATCAAAAGTATGAGTTTGTGACTGTTTTTAAAATGAGTACATTCTTGTAATATATTAAAAAAAAAAAACACTGAAAGTAGATTCAAAATGTTAAGAATGGTTGTTTTTGTTTGATGGGATAGTACCATTGTGGATTTTCCCCTTGTTTTTTCTGTCTTTCTAATTTTTAATATTGTTTATTGCTTTCATATGTTAAATAAAATACAAAAGACAATTGTTTTAAAATGTTTACTTTTTTATGTATATGAGTGTTTTGCCTGTGGGTGGTGGGAATCCAACATTGTCCTCTGCAAGACCAGCTAGGGCTAACTTCTGAGCCATCTCTTCACTCCCTCTATGTAATTAAAAAAAAAAAATTGTATTTTATATTATGTATCTCTGTGCACCTGAGTGTGGGTGCACATTCTGCAGAGGCCAGGAGAGGGCATCAGATTCCTTGGAGCTGCACACTGTTTGGATCTTCTGATATGGATGCTCGGAATTGAACTCGGGTCTTATAGAAGGGCAGCAAGTGCTCCTAGCCACTAAAGCCATCTCTCCCTCTAGTCTTTGTTGTCATTTTTAGACTTTGGAGAATTTGCTTGTAGGAGGATGAGCTGCACCAAGTGCCAGGTGGAAATGTTTGCTTGGGGTACCTATTGCTTTTTGAATGTGTGTGTGTGTGTGTGTGTGTGTGTGTGTGTGTGTGTGTGTGCGCGCGCGTGTGCATGTGCGTGTGTGTGAGTGAGTACACATTGGGAGCTGGGAATCACATCCAGAGCCTTTTCAAGCTCCACCACACTAACGTCAATTCTATGAACTTCATTGTCTGAATCCACCTACTCTCTACACACAGGAAGCAGTCCTCTGACTTTCTGGCTGTCAGCCAGCTAAGGAGGTGTGGCTTAGAATAAGGAAGAAGGGAAATAGCCAGGCGGTGGTGGTGCACACCTTTAATCCCAGCACTTGGGAGGCAGAGGCAGGCGGATTTCTGAGTTCGAGACCAGCCTGATCTACAAAGTGAGTTCCAGGACAGCCAGGGCTACACAGAGAAACCCTGTCTCGGAAAAAAAAGAAAAAGGAAAGAAAAAAGGGAAATGCTCAAAACCTGTCACTCTTTGGGGGACGTGCGGTTGGAAAGGATATTGCTCTTAAGGCCAAAGGGGTCTAGAATCTGAAGAGTCTTATTGTTAGCCTGTTTTTCTGAGACCTAGGGAGGGGAGGGGTATGTGTCTTCCGTTTGCTTCTTCTACCTAATAAAGATCCTTAGTGGTGGTGTTTTGGGGGTTAGGACTCAAGAAGAGATTCTCCAATAGGCTGCTATGTAAGGAAGTTAAAGGTGGGCAGAGGTTGGCTCTGCCTGACTGGCGTGCTCTGAGGTAAAGGTGAGATGGTGCAAGATTTGGGCCCTCAGGGTTTGGCTCTGTTGGCCTTGTATCTTTTGGTCTGTGGGTAAGGATGACCAGTAGGTGAGAGATGAAAGAACCAGAACAGAAGGTGAAAGTTAGTGGGGCGGAGCCCCAGACTTGTCAGGTGGGGGTAGACTAGATGGCTTTCTGGAACTCTAAGGGGTTCGGAGACTAGTGGTGTTGGAGAAGACCTCTAATGTTGTCTTGTAAGGCCTCTGAACTCAGTAGCCGAACTTGATGCCAGGAAGCCCCCAAACTGCTCTCCCCAGGCAGGAGCGGGACGCCATCCGTTCCATGGCTTCACTGGCGGTGGCCCCATGACTGCACCAATCACTGAGCAGCCGAGAGATAGGGGCGTGGACAAGCCAGGGAAAGTTACAACAAGCTGGAA
This sequence comes from Mus pahari, assembly GCF_900095145.1. Classification (NCBI taxonomy): domain Eukaryota; kingdom Metazoa; phylum Chordata; class Mammalia; order Rodentia; family Muridae; genus Mus; species Mus pahari. Next base: position 43,201,968 of record NC_034603.1, read on the forward strand.
AGATAATGCAGGCCAGGAAGCCCCAGGCACGCAGGGTGAAGCCAGATCCCGACCCCGCCAGGTGGCCCCTTCGAGGTCCCAGGCATCGGGCGCCAGGATCAAAGAAACTGACTGAAACCTAGCTGACCTGCCCAGACCATGGCATCCTGGGGACTCCTTGTGGCCGGTGCTTCCTTCGCGGCGTTTCGGGGACTGCACTGGGGGCTGCAGCTGCTGCCCACCCCGGAATCTGTTCGGGACCGCTGGATGTGGCGGAACATTTTCGTTTCGCTGATACACAGCCTACTCTCTGGAGTAGGGGCGCTAGTCGGGTGAGGAACTTGGGGACTGACAAAGCACTGAGGGGCGGGGGTGGAAAAGAGAGCCTGGGAGACTAAGGTTGGAACCTTTTGGAATGGAACTGGTTTGGGTTGTGGATGGGTGGGAGTACCCAGTGGGAGAATGGATCTAGGTCTTGGAGAACTTGACCTTAGCTCTTCGTCTTCTCCAGGCTGTGGCTGTTTCCTCAGATGGTCACCGACCCAATTAATGATCACCCATCGTGGGCACGGGTCCTAGTAGCAGTGTCAGTGGGTGAGTGTACAGAAAAGGCTGAATCAGGAACCGGCAATTCTAGGTTCCTCCCCCATCTTTGGAATGGAGCTGATGTTGCTGGAGGTTTGCTGTGAGGAATTAAGGACCTGAGAAAAGTGGGACCTGAGACATCTCTCTAGGCTGTGCATCAGCTCTGAGCGAGGAGCCTCATAGCCCTCTCTGGTGCCTTCAGGTTATTTCGCGGCAGATGGAGTTGACATGCTGTGGAACCAGACATTGGCCCAGGCCTGGGACCTTCTCTGTCACCATTTGGCGGTAAGACTGAAGGGAGAGGCCAGGTAGTGTTCTGCCCTCTGACTTTCCCACAAAGCCCCCTGAAAACCTATCCTCCCAGACTTGGATTGAGTTGGAGGGCGGTTTTGACTGCTGGCCACTCCTGGGCACTGGCCAAGGAGTTTGGTTCCCCCACAAACCTCTAACTGATCATGAAATCATTGAACCCAGAGTTTTGCTGAGAAGGGGGAGTTGTGGTTTTGGGTGAGGGAATGAGGTTTTTAAAAAAAAAAAAAAAAAAAAAAAAGCCAAAAAAGAAGGACAGGATGAGCTATGCAAATAATATGATTTTGGGTTAGTTAGCCTCTGGTCCAGGGCTGCTCATGCCCCCTAGATAAGGGTCAGCAGAAAGGTCAAGATTGGAGGCAGTCCTAAAAAATG
>NC_034603.1:43203253-43205174 GCF_900095145.1 Mus pahari
CATTGAACCCAGAGTTTTGCTGAGAAGGGGGAGTTGTCGTTTTGAGTGGGGCAATGAGGTCTTTAAAAAAAAAAAAAAAAAAAAAAAAGCCAAGAATGAAAGCTAGGATGTGCTATGCAAATAGTATGACTTGGGGTGAGAGAGCCTCTGGTCCAGGGCTGCTCATGCCCCCTAGATAAGGGTCAGCAGAAAGGTCAAGATTGGAGGCAGTCCTAAAAAATGTTTGGGTAATATAACGTGAATAAATAAAAAATAAAGAATAATTTTTAAAAAGCTGATACCTGGAAAGATGAGACAGAGAGTAGAAAAACCATGTGTGGGTGTCCCCAGGATAAGGAGTGGGAGCTGGGACCTGTTGGGTACAGGTTGTGCAAAGCCCTCTGACCCTGAGCCTTGCCTGCAGGTAGTGAGCTGCCTCAGCACCGCTGTGGTGTCTGGCCACTATGTGGGCTTCTCTATGGTATCTCTGCTTCTGGAGCTGAACTCCATCTGTTTGCATCTACGGAAGCTCCTGCTGCTCTCCCATAAGGCCTCATCCCTGGCCTTCAGAATAAGCAGTTGGGCCACCCTGGCCACCCTGGTTCTCTTCCGCCTTCTGCCTCTGGGATGGATGAGTCTGTGGTTGTCCCGGCAGCACTACCAGCTGTCTCTTGCTCTGGTCCTGCTTTGTGTGGCTGGGCTGGTCACCGTGGGCAGCATAAGCATCTCCACGGGGATCCGAATTCTGACCAAGGATGTCTTGCAGTCTCGGCCCTAACCGTTTATCCTCATGCACAAGGAGACTCAGCAAACCAAGACACGTGAGCCTGTTGCCAGGAACAAGTCCACCCTCAGTCTGAAGGGTGTGGAGGTTTTCTCTTCTGTCAGTCCTCAGGGAGGTGGGGCTGGGAAGAGGAGATGGTCGCCCACTGCATAGTCTACTATGTAGCAAGGGCTAGATGGTATCATCAACATCTCGGGACCTTTCTCAGCTAACTCACTTCTCTCCCCTTCCCAAGATGCAAGAAGAAATGTGGATGTTAGCGGCTACATGGGAACCTAGGCTACTGCTCACTGAATTCCTTTGCTCCTGTGTAAGGCAATGGGAGAGGAGGTCCTTCTAGAATCAGAGAGGCCTGGCATGGAGGGAGTAGAGCCAGAAGCAGAGAGACCTCATTTATGATCAAATGCTGGAAATGAGATAAGAGCACAAGAAACATCATCTGTTACCAGGAGGGAGGAGCATGGCAGTTGCCAGTGACAGATGGAAGAAGCCAGGCCACGACACTTGCTACTGATCCTTCTGATGGACCCCCTAGTCAGACTGCAAGTCCCAGGTTATACCCAGCCCTCCTCTACTATGTACAGCCTTTCTAATTCTTTTGTATCTTCTGACCTTTTTAAAGAAATGTGAATTCTTAGATGAACAGGGTGTGTCTCCTAAGGCAGCACAGGAGCCCCAAACCATAAAAGGGACTAAAGTATCCAGTGTGATCACCCAGTGCAGAGCATCTAGTGTGATCACCCAGTGCAGAGCATCCAGTGTGATCACCCAGTGCAGAGCATCCAGTGTGATCACCCAGTGCAGAGCATCTAGTGTGATCACCCAGTGCTAAGCTATTCAGGGCTTTGTGGTATTTTGAGCATTGAGGCAGAGGCTCAGTAGGGCAGAGGAGCCTCCCACCCACCTCCAGAGGGGCAGGGTCACTGGCTGACCCTCTTCAGGAGTCTTTTAAAGGCTCTCTCCTCCCTGTCTCTGCACATCTCCTCCCTTTCTAGTCTGAATGCCTAGAATACAGAACTGTAGAGCAGATTAAGGTTACTGTTGTACTGAATGGCAGGGCAGAAAGTGATAACGCTTCATCATCAATAGAAAAGGTACAGGAGGGCTGGAGAGATGGCTCAGCGGTTAAGAGCACTGACTGCTCTTCCAGAGGTCCTG
>NC_034603.1:43205821-43207633 GCF_900095145.1 Mus pahari
AAAAAAAAAAAGTACTGCCAAGCCGGGCAGTGGTGACACATATTGCACTTCGCACTTGAGAGGCAGAGGGAGGCAGATCTCTGAGGCCAACCTGATCTACACATTGAGTTCCAGAGCAGTCAAAGACAGAGAAACCTTGTCTTGAAAAAGAAAAAAAGGGAGGGAGGGAGGGAGAGGGAGGAAGGGAGGAAGGAAGGAAGGAAGGCGCTGCTAAGAAGTACGCTAAGAAGTGAAAAAAGAGAAAGACAGAGGATGAGGAAGACAGATGTGCACAGATAGAGGTCTGGAAGGAAGAGAGAAAGATTAAACCCATCGAGAATCTAGGCACAGAGCTCTCAAGGGCGAGGAAGAGCAAAGCCGCAGACATCATAAGAAAAGTAGTTATGGAGGCTGAGAGGAACCCGAATCATAGCACTGGCAAAATGATTACAAACAAAAAGGCAAGAAAAACAAGAATGTGGGCAGAAAGGGACCCCAAGAAAGGACCAGCTCACGTAGACTCAGGAGAGATGGATGACAGTGGCAAATGGAGAGACTAACAGTGAGGAGAGGTGGAAATAGAGACGAGGGGGATTAGAGAGGGGTCTAAGATGGGAGAGGCAGGCAAGAGGAAGGGTTGCTATATAGAAACAGGAAGCATGATGGGCAGAAGGACAAAGCACAAGTGGTGAGACAGGCTGACAAAGACAGAGACCAGAGTCAGAATCAGAGATGTGCAGTGAGACAGAAGGATAAACCAGGGCAGAGGCGAACTATGGAGGAGGGGGGGTGGGTGACAGGATGGAGACGTGATAATTGGATAACATCCAAAGGAAGCAAAGACAAGGAGGAGGAACAAAGGGATGGAGAGAGAGAGAGAGAGAGAGAGAGAGAGAGAGAGAGAGAGAGAACATTGTATGAGATCTCCATTACAGTCAGGAAAATAGGAGCAAAGAGAGATAAATAACAAAGACTTGAACCTGGCAAGGTGGCACATGCTGATAATGCTAGCACTTGGGAATGACAAGCAGAAGGATCAAGAGTTCAAGGTTCAAGGCCAGCCTGGGCTACATGAGACCCTGTTTCAACAAACAAACTAAAGAAGAGAAAGAAAAAAACGACATGGCAGCCAGAACATTATCTGGCATTCATGAGGTCCTGAGTTCAATGCCAGGTTGGTGGTGCCTCATTTGATAAGGGTCTGGTCACCCTGGTCATACCATGGTTAACTGAACACCTTACCCAGCAACTTACTGATAGACTCTGCCTTCCAGCAAAAGGGAGGAGCTTCACTGAGGAGAGAACATTGAGCCCTATGGTATATGAATAAATTGCTATGCAAATGATTTCACCACTCTCTAGTGAATGTGATTGCTTTGAGTCGTTTTTCTTGGCTCCAGTGTTATCCTGGTCTTCGATGTGTGGAGTTGTGGAAGCTTTGAGTTGGGAGGGTTTCCTGTTAAGGTTTCTCTGGCTCTTTTCTTTCCTCCCGGTTTTTGTTTTGTTTGTCTTGTGGGGTTCTCTGGTGTGTGTGTGAAGTTGGCATGGATGATATAGTGAAGACTGGCATTAGATTTCTCTGGATCCCCCTGCCTCTACCTCTTAGACACTGTAAGTATGGAAGTGTACCACCACACCAGGCCAGGCTAGAACATTCTCTGATCTACAAATACCTAGAGTGTTATTAGATCCTCTATGATCAGAAAACAAACCCAGGGGCCACAGAAATGTCTTAGTAGGTAAAAACACTTGCTTTCAGGCCTGATAACCTGCGTTCTTTGTTCTCTCTCTCTCTCTCTCTCTCTCTCTCTCTCTCTCTCTCTCTCTCTCTCT
>NC_034603.1:43208445-43217113 GCF_900095145.1 Mus pahari
GTGTGCCACCACGCCCGGCTCTAAAAATTTTTTAAAAGAACCATCCCTGCAGTGCGAGCGGTGGTGGCACGTGCCGCCAAAGTAGACTAGCCAGCCGGAGACGACTGCCGACAAAGATCAATCAGGTCAAATACATTACTTTCGAAACGCCATTTCCACATCAGGATGCTTCAGTCAGCCAAACCAATGCAGCAACTATTGACTTCTGCACTTTCCAAGACTTCCGTCTCTGTCCAGGGCAATGTCACTTTAGCTTTCCTCTGCAGGCATGACTGCCACTGACGTTGGCATTGCTGAGCAGTACCTGCCTCTGGTCTAGTAGATCCACACACACCTTCTGCCAGATGCAGACACTGGTGTGACTCAGCCTCGGGGAGCTCTGTCTACAAAGATATGGGTACAAGCCGTGTGTGTTTAAAAGTACAAAATGAGGGTCCCTGGAAAGAGCTCCCTGCCCCCCCCCACCGAAAGCACAAACCTTAGGGTAATATCTGACATTCCTGGAAGTGTATGTATGTATTCATGACGTAGCCCTGACTGTCCTGGAATGGATGCCTCCCAAGAGCTAAGATTAGAAGCATGCACCACAGGGGTGGGGGTGAGGTATAGGGAACTTTCGGGATAGCATTTGAAATGTAAATAAAGAAAATAATAAATAAATAAATAAATAAGCATGCACCACCATACTTGGCTAATGATTTACTTTATTTTATGTTCACGAATGTTAGCCTGCATGTACGTATGTGTACCATGTGCATGCCTGGTGCCCCAGAGGCCAGAAGAAGGTGTTGGTTGGATCCCCTGGAGATGAAGTCCCAAACAATTGTACGCAGTCCAATGTGTATGCTGGGGATGAAACTCAGTTCATCCACCAGAGCAGTATGTGCTCTTAACTGTCGAGCCATATCTCCAGCCTCAGATTTCCCAGTTAATATTTTCCTTCGCACCCAGGCCCATCTACGCATGCGCTGGAGAACTCCTTCATCGCCTTGAGCCTCACTAGCCAATCGCAGCTGGGAGACTTGCAGATCCCAAGTGGTACAAGAGAAGAATAAACTGGTGTGCTGAGAAGTCACCTCTTCTCTGTAGCCACCGGCTGAGCATATTTTGCCTCAACCTCCCGCCCCTCCTTCCCCTAAACCTAAGTGTCTGTCCACTCCAAATGTGCTCATCCCCCGCAGTAATCAAGTGGTCGCTGGGGCCCTAGAGATATGGGGGGAGCAATGGTCCAGCTTAAGGCAGCTGCAGCAGTACTTCTTTGCTGTATATTGGGTCTTAAAAATTCATGTAAACTTTGTGTTCTGTTTCTAAATATAACCCCATCTGTTTCAACACAAAAATGCAACAACAAAATGTTTCAGAATGCTATTTGGAATAATCAAATATTTTCAATACTTGATTTAAAAATGCCTTTAACTTTTTAAATAAATTTTAAATGTTGTTATTTTTTAAAAAGTTACAAGTTACAAAAAAAAAAAAAGAAAGAAAGAAAAAAAATCACATAAAGAAATTAACCATACACAAGTGAGACTCAGTGCACTGGTACACAGCTACAGTAGCCATTTGGAGTGGAGGCCAGAATATATTTTATGCACCTGTCTACTACCGATAACAAAACACCCATGAGAGAGTTAGAATTAGACATCAGTTAGCTCGCGTCCATTCCCTGCCTTAGTCCTTCCTCATCCCTGCCCTCTTTTCTACATCTTATACTGAATCCACACACACACACACACACACACGGTTGTTTATATAAACACATATATCACTGTCCAGACTCTGCATATGAGGGCGAACACACATTTTTTTTTTCCTAAGATTGTGTGACCTTGTGAAGTGGAAATTTCTAGTTCTTTGGAAAGTTATATCAAATGATGTTTTGCTGGGGCACACAGGTGAAAGGATGTCTTGCTAAAGCAAACAGGTGAAAGAATGTTTGGGTATAGCAGACACGTGAAAGGACTCTTGATGGAGGAGTATAAATATGACCCCCACAGACAGTGAGGGACAAGCACTGAGCCTTGATTTGGTTTGCTCTGCCTTGCTATTCTTTGCTAAAGAACACATGTATTGGTTTGCCTTACATAGCTTTGTTGAGCTCAACTTGTGATAACTTCGACATCGAGAGAAACTCGCTCAAGAACTGTTCATGAGGTTCCTGTGGCAGCTTGCCACTTCTGTGGCCTTGTCTTAGGCAGGTTGGTGAGCCTGGTGGTTTCTTCAGGATTGAGCTACACTGCTAGGACAGTCAGGGCTACACAGAGAAACCCTGTCTCAAAAAAACAAAACAAAACAAACAAAAAAAGTAGGTCGAAAAAATTTTATACATACAACCTTGCTCAATATTATACGTTTCAAGTCTTTCCATGTTTCCACAAACTTTGTGATTACGTTTTTTTCAGAGATGAATAGTATTCCATTTTACATACAGACCAATTCTACTCTCTCCATTCATCTGTTGAAGAACTAGGTTGGCTTCAATTTTTTTGATCTAGTGAGTAAAGCAGCAATAAATATGGCAGTCCAGATAACTCTGTGGTAGGGTGTGTTGTTCTCTGGATATAGACCCAGGAGTGAAATAGTGGGGTCAGGGCTAGAGAGATGGCTCAGTGGTTAAGAGCACTGATTGTTCTTCCAGAGGTCCTGAGTTCAAATCCCAGCAACCACATGGTGGCTCACATCCATCCATAATGAGATCTGATGCCCTCTTCTGGGGTGTCTGAAGAGAGCTACAGTATACTTACATATAATAAAAAAATAAATCTTTGGGCCAGAGTGAGCAGGGCAAGAGCAAGCAGGGCCAGGCTGGAGAGAGAAGAAAAAGTGTCTGAAGACAGCTACAGTGTACTTACATATAATAATAAATAAATCTTAAGGGGGCTGGAGAATGGTTCAGCGATTAAGAGCACTGACTGCTCTTCTGAAGGTAGTGAGTTCAAATCCCAGCAACCATGTGATGGCTCACAACCATCCATAATGAGAGCTGATGCCCTCTTCTGGTGCATCTAAAGACAGCTACAGTGTACTTACATATAATAAATAAATAAATCTTTAAAAAAAAAATAAATCTTAAAAAAAAAAAGAAAGAAACAAGAAACTGTCTCGAAAACCTCCCCCCCCCCAAAAAAAAAAGAAAAAGAAAAAAAGAAAAGAAATTGTGGGGTCATAAGCTAAAGAAATCTCAGGCTGGAGCGATGGCTCAGCGGTTAAGAGCATCGACTGCTCTTCTGAAGGTCCTGAGTTCAAATCCCAGCAACCACATGATGGCTCACAACCATCCATAACGAGATCTGACGCCTTCTTCTGGAGTGTCTGAAGACAGCTACAGTGTACTTACATATAATAAACAAACAAACAAATAAATAAATATTTACGAAATCTCTAAACTGATTTCCACCATGGCTGTACTCTCCAGTGACTTCTTCCTCTCCAGCCCCCAGCGTCTGTTGTCAGATTTGTTGATGTCAGCCGCTCTGACTGGGGTGAGGTTACTCTCTCAGAGTAGGTTCGAATTTGCATCTCCCTAATGGCTGGGATGGCTATTGAACACTTTTAAAAATAGTTGTTGACTGTTTTGTTATGCTTGTTGGCAGTTGTGTTTGTTCGTTTGCTTGTTTTTAGACTGTGCATTCAGCACATTTGCCCATTTGCTGGTTGGAGTTTTATTTCTGCGGTATTTAGTTCAGCAATTCTCGTCGTCTCTGGCTGTTAGCCCCTTTGTCGGGTGTAGCTGATACAGATTTCCTCTCGTCCTGTGTGCTGTTGGTTAGCTCTGCCCATTGTTTCCTTTACAACTCTTATTTGCTCATGGAGTCTGCTGATGACAGTTACTTCCTGTGCTGCTGGTGTTCTATTCAAAAAGTTCTTGCACACCAATATCTTGAAGGGTATATCCCCTACATCTTCTTCTACAAGTGTCAGTGTTTCGGGTTTTATTTATTTATTTTTTAAAAGCAATTTTTTTTATCATTTCTGCTGAGTGACAGTGTTTTGTTTTTTTTTTAAGATTTATTTATTTATTTGTAAGTATTTATATGTAAGTACACTGTAGCTGTCTTCAGACACTCCAGAAGAGGGAGTCAGATCTCATTACGGATGGTTGTGAGCCACCATGTGGTTGCTGGGATTTGAACTCCGGACCTTTTGGGTTTTAAATTAGGTTTCTGATCCATCTCAAATTGATTTTTTCATTGTTGTTTATCAAGATAGGATTTCTCTGAGTATTAAACTGATTTTTAACATATCTACAAACTGTCAAGCACAGCTACCAGTACTGTGATCTAAGGCACAGTGTCATTTTATTTTGCTGTTCCAAGAGGCTTATTTCATTTTTTTCTTCTTCATTCCCCCTTTCACAAATGTTTATAAAGGGCACATTATGTCCCAAGCAAACAGGGTGAAGCACAATAACAATGAGTAAAGGAGCCAGAACCCTGGGCTTGTGAGCTTGCAGTCAGCATTCTGTTAGACTGGATAAGTGGGAGCCACTCAGAGGATGGACTGGGACGGATGATCTGTAGGACCCATAGCCTGGGAAGGGATTGACTACATACGGAGGTAGGCTTGCTCCATCCTGACATCCAAAGTGCTGTCAGACCCTCACTTAGTACCTTTCTAGCCTAGCCTGCACCCTCTCCAGTATCTTCCAGGCTGTGCATAGCAACTGTAATAAGCTCATTACAGAAGTTAGGGACATAGGCCTCCTCTAGCTATCCCACTTCCTGTAGACCCTATACATGTGCACAGTAAATCACCCTGGTTCAGAACGGTTCTCACAACCCTCTCTTCCATTTCTGCTGTCCCATCCTCATTTGAATAACCATCATCTCTAGCCTGGGTGACAATGACAATCTTACAGATATTCTCCACACAGTCTGTGATTGTTAAAAAGTTAATCTATCATGTCTTTCTCCGCCTGAGATATGGCCTGTGGTTTGGGAGTGCCTGTGTGTCGGAAACAGAATGCCCAGAGCCTTCTAATATGTGTTCCACTACAGACATGAACCCCCGTTGTCCTCCCCCTTTCCCTAATACTTATCGAACTTATCTTTTGCCAATTTCATTCACATATAAAGTGCATCCTGTCTAGCTTCCTCCTTATGACAAAAGAAAAGCTCAAGTGGTTTGTCTTTATTTCCTTTTTTCTTTTTTCTTTCTTTTTTTTAAATTTTTTAAATTTTTATTTTTTAGACAGGGTTTCTCTGTATAGCCCTGGCTGTCCTGGAACTCACTCTGTAGACCAGGCTGGCCTCGAACTCAGAAATCCATATGCCTCTGCCTCCCAAGTGCTAGAATTAAAGGCATGTGCCACCACTACACAGAGAAACAACCCACCAACTTTGATGGTGTTAATAAGTGGGCTGGGGATGTGGCTTAGTTGGTAGAGTACTTGTCTAGCCCACACTAAACCCTGGACTCCCCCAACCACCAGCACCGTGTGACTGCATAGACCAAGTAATTTGTTCAGAAAGTTCGCTTAAAATTCAATGTAGTAGTGCAGGGCTATGTGCCCAGCACTCGGGAAGTGCAGGCAGCAGAATCAGACCATCCTCACCTCTTGAGTTTGAAGCCAAGCAAGGTAGCATATACCTCTAATCCCAGCACTCTGGAGGGAGGCAGAGGCAGGCAGAGGTCTGAGGTCAAGGCCAGACGCTCTATACTGCCAGGGCTACATAGTGATTCAAGCAACATATGTCTAGTTTTGCATAATTACAGGTGGATACAGTACTCCTCACACCATTACTGTGTGACCATCACAGCACATGTGTGTGAACACCAACAGCACATGTGTGTGAACACCAATAACACATGTATGTGAGCACCACAGCACATGTATGTGAGCACCACAGCACATGTATGTGAACACCACAGCACATGTGTGTGAGTACTATAGCACATGTGTAGAGTTCAGAGGAGAACTTGAGAGAGTCTCGTTTTTTCCTCCTACTGTGTAGATCTCAGGGGTGGAACTTGGGGTCAGCCTTGGTGGCAAGCTCCTTTATCCACAGAGTCATCCTGCCAGCCCAGCTTTCTCTTTTCTCTTTGTTATGTCTATCCACTCTGTTCAAGGCTAACTCGCTGACTCGCTGACTCCGCTGACTCCGAGTGTTATCAGAGCTGCTGTGAGAGCAGGAGTAACTGCGACATCTGTGCTGCTAGGAACTCCATCCCCACCCGGTTTGGATGACTCAGGGGAAAAAAAGCATCACCAAGGAGTTCCACTACCTCAGCCAGCAAATATTTACCTCCATACAACCTTGTGGGGTGGGTGAGCCTTGTGATTTATCATTAGGATTTCACGGGAGTGATTACAGCTGGTCTACTCCATGACTAAAATGGTGACGATGGCTGACCAAAACGAAACAGCTACTCTATAGTGTGCCGCTACACCTGGCTCTGGTTTTCTTTCTTTCTGTTTTCTTTTTCTTCCCCACCTGTCCCCGTGGTACTGAGGATTGAACCCAGGACAGCAAACGCTCTGCCAAGTGAGCTACATTCCCAGATCTGTTTTTCCGTTTCTTCTTTCCTTTTAGATTTTATTTTGATTTATTTGTCTATGTTTGTGTGTATGTGTGTGTGCCTATGTGAATGTATCAGTATGCAATGGGTATACAGAAACCTGAGAAGGCCAGAAGAGAGTGTGTGGGTTACAGGGGTTGTGAACTGTCCTGTGGGTGCTCAAATGCAGCACCACCACTACCGCCCCCTCCCCCCCGCCAGCCTTTGAGTTCAATTCTCAGCATCACAACACCACACACACAGACAAGGGCCTGCAAGATGGCTCATCAGGTAAAGAAGTTTGCATCATAAGCCTGAGGACCTGAGTTCACTGTCTGGAACCCGTATAAAGGGGGAAGGGGAGAATCCACTCTATGATGTTGTCCTCTGTTCTCCACATCAATGCCAAGGAATGAATAGTTCTCCCAAAGAATAACTAAAACTAAAATTAGCTTAGTAACTTTTATGTTGAAAGTGTTTTTTACATGCGTGGGCAACAATAACACAGAGAGTAGAAAGGCAAGCATGTATGTCACTGAACAGCATTGAAGGAAAAATAAACACATTTCCTGTAAATTGTGCTGGGAGTCTGAGTTAGGGTTTCTATGCTATGATAAAAATGCCCTGACCAAGATTAACCTGGGAAGGAAGATGTTTATTTCAGCTTATATGTCTACAACATGATCCATCACCCAGGGAAGTCAGGGCAGAAATTCAAACAGGTCAGGAGCCTGGAGGTAGGAGCTGATACAGAAGCCATGGAGCTGCTTCTGGCTTGCTGTAGCACACAGGAGTACTAGCCTAGGGGTTGTACTGCCCACAGTGGGATAGGCTCTCCCACAGCAGTCATAAATTTAGAAAATGCACTACAGGTTTGCACACAGGCCAATCTGGTGGGGGCATTTTCTCAATTGAGGTCCATTCTTCCAAAAGGACTTTAGTTTGTATTATGTTGACATAAAAACTAGCCAGCATATTGGGATTATAGATATTCTCATGAGGAAAAAATAAGACATTTAGATTCCCACATCATGCCATATCCAGAAATTAACTGAATGTGACTCATAAGCCCTCAAAGTAAGAGTTAAAACTATGAAAAATCTTACAAGAAGTCGGGAATAGGAGCGGGGGTGTAACCCAACAGGAAAACACTTGCTGGGCCTGCGTTTGATCTCTGGCACCACCAAGGTAGAAAGAGAACAGCGGAGGATGAGGGCATCCTGAGGTGAGTCAGGTAACAAGTGCTAATCCTCGAGACACCAAAAACACAAGTGAGAAAAGAGATCAACAAGTTGGGCTTTATCCAAACATAAGTGCTATGTCGTTAAATACCATGCAGAAAGTGAAGAGGAGCTGGGTCTGGTGGCACAGGCCTGAAATCCAAGCTACTGGGTGGACGGAGGGAGGGCAACAGCTAGTTCAAGGCCAGCCTGGACTCCAGAGTTAACTCAGAGAGCAGCTTGGGTGGCTTTAATGGGACTCTGCCAAGGCCAGTGCACAGGAGAGATGGCTCAGTGCCAGGGTTTCTCTGTGTAGCCCTGGCTGTCCTGGAACTCACTCTGTAGACCAGGTTGGCCTCGAACTCAGAAATCCGCCTGCCTCTGCCTCCCGAGTGCTGGGGTTAAAGGCGTGTGCCACCACGCCCGGCTGTCACTGAACTTTTGATCGTCCTGCCTCTTCTTTCCACAAACTAGGCTTATGGGTATGCACCACCACAGTCAACTTATCCTGTGCTCTGTATACGCCACGTAAGCACTGCACAGGCTGGGTTACATCCCACGCTGTGGTTCAAAGGATCTGTATTTCTGGTTTCATGATCTTTTGCGGTGCTGGGCAGTGAACCCAGAGCCTTACAGTGCATGCTAGGCTTGCTCTTACTTTCAGGGCTTATGATTCACATCGGGTTGATTTCTGGATGTGGTGTGATGAGGGAATCTAAATGTCTTTTTTTTTCCCCATGAGAATGTCTATAATTCCAGCATGCTGGCTAGTTTTAATGTCAATATTATACAAGTTAGAGTCTTTTTTACCTCCACCTCTGAGCTACAGACCCAGCCTCCTTTTTAAAATCTTTTATTTTCACTCGGGAGGCAGAGGCAGGCAGATTTCTGAGTTCGAGGCCAGCCTGGTCTACCAAGTGAGTTCCAGGACAGCCAGGGCTACACAGAGA
>NC_034603.1:43217213-43220297 GCF_900095145.1 Mus pahari
CCAGGGCTACACAGAGAAACTCTGTCTCGGAAAAAAAAAAAAAAAAAGAAGAAAAGAAAAGAAAAGAAATAAACAAAAAAAATCAAAAGAAAAGAATTCCTATAAGTGTTTTTTTTTTTTAATTTATTTATTTTATGCATGAGTACATTGTAGCTCTCTTCAGACACACCAGAAGAGGGCATTGGATCCCATTACAGTGACCCACCATGTGGTTGCTGGGGATTGAACTCAGGACCTCTAGGAAAAGCAGTCAGTGCTCTTAACTGCTGAGCCATCTCTCCAGCCTTCCTATGATTGTCTTAACCTCTGACCTCTGTTAAGAGATTGTGTTCATCAAGTCTCCTTCTCAGGAATTCACTGACCATCTTGTGAAAACCCACCCCAGAGTCTCTGTTCAGAGGACCCAGGCTCCAGCTGTGGTTACCACATAGGGCTTTTATGCCAGAAAAATAAAATAAATATGTATTTTTTAAAAAGTGCAGAGCTGGATATGGTGGTGTCTAGTTATCATAGCATCCAGAACTGAGACAGGATAGCCATGAGGTTGCGAACAGCCTGGACTATACAGTCTCAACAAACAAAAGCAGGGGATCTGAGTAGATGAGGTTTTACATTTTTTTCTTTGTGTTTGTTACCTAATATGTATAGTTGTTTTGAATACATGCTTGTCTGTGCACCACTTGTATGCCTGGAACCCAAGGAAGCCAGAGAAGGGCATCGGGTCCCCTGGAACTATTATTACAGATGGTTGTGAGCTGCCATGTGGGTGCTGGGAATCAAATCTGAAAGAGTCACCTTGGGCTGGAGAGATGGCTCAGTGGTTAAGAGCACTCAATGGCTGCTCTTCCAAAGGACTAGAGATCAAATCCCAGCAACCACATGATGGCTCACAACCATATGTAATGGGATCCGATGCCCTCTTCTGGTGTGTCTGAAGATATCTAAACTGTACTCAAATAAATAAATTAAAAAAGAAAAAAGAAAAAGAAAGAGCCATCTCTTTACTCTCCCTTTTTAAAATCTCTTGGCAATCCTCCTGCCTCTGTCCCCTAATGTTAATAACACAGGTATATGATACTATGCCTTGTCTCTGAATAGAAGATACATGTGCTAAAGCAAGTGTGAACCTTAAATACGTTATGTTGAGTAAAAGGAGCAAGTTGCACACAAGACCTTTCTGCTCAAGAGTATCTGTATGAAATATTGAACATGTGAACGCTGAAATCTGGAGCTGAGGAAGACATGGAGAGTTCTAATGGCTATATTTCTTTCTGGAATGATGAGAATGTTCTAGAACTCAAAAATGGTGATAACTCAGCATATATACTAAAACTCATTGAATTGTACACTTTAAATGGATGTAATAAAACTTGTCGCAGGGCATTGGTGGCACATGCCTTTAATCCCAGCACTTGGGAGGCAGAGGCAGGCAGATTTCTGAGTTCAAGGCCAGCCTGGTCTACAGAGTGAGTTCCAGGACAGCCAGGGCTACACAGAGAATCCCTGTCTCAACCCCCCCTCCCAAAAAAAAAAAAGCCGGGCATGGTGGTGCACGCCTTTAATCCCAGCACTCAGGAGGCAGAGGCAGGCGGATTTCTGAGTTCGAGGTCAGCCTGGTCTACAAAGTGAGTTCCAGGACAGCCAGGGCTATACAGAGAAACCCTGTCTCGAAAAACAAAAACAAAACAAAACAAAACAAAAATTAGTGAAACTTGTCTCAGTAATGTGGTTTAGAGGATGTACAGACGTGTGCGTGTTAAAACATTTCTTGGCATGACAATAAAAATAGTTTGAGTCAAGTGGTGGTGGCTCAAAAAATAATGATAATAACAATAATAAAAATAATGAAAACAGAGGTTGGAGAGATGGCTCAGCGGTTAAGAGCACTGACTGGGGGCTGGTGAGATGGCTTAGCGGGTAAGAGCACCCAACTGCTCTTCCAAAGGTGCAGAGTTCAAATCCCAGCAACCACGTGGTGGCTCACAACCATCCTTAACAAGATCTTACTCTCTCTTCTGGAGTGTCTGAAGACAGTTACAGTGTACTTACATATAATAAATAAAATAAATCTAAAAAAAAATGCACTGACTGCTGTTCTAGAGGTCCTGATTTCAGTTCCCAGCAACCACATGGTGACTCACAACCACCTGTAATGGGATCCAATGCCCTCTTCTGGTGTGCGTCTGAAGATAGCTACAGTGTACTCATATAAGTAAAAATAAATAGATCTTTTAAAAAATAATAATGAGGCAGGCGTGGTGGTGCACAGCTTTATTTATTTATTTATTTATTTATTGGTTTTTGAGACAGGGTTTCTCTGTCTAGTCCTGGCTGTCCTGGAACTCACTCAGTAGACCAGGCTGGCCTCCAACTCAGAAATCTGCCTGCCTCTGCCTCCCAAGTGCTGGGATTAAAGGCATGTGCCACCACACCTGGCTTTATTTGTTTGTTTGTTTGTTTATTTATTTATTTATTTATTACATGTAAGTACACTGTAGCTGNCTTCAGACACTCCAGAAGAGGGCATCAGATCTTGTTACGGATGGTGGTGAGCCACCGTATGGTTGCTGGTATTTGAACTAGGGACCTTTGGAAGAACAGTTGGCGCTTTTACCCGCTGAGCCATCTCACCATCCCAGGTGGTGCACACCTTTAATCCCAGCACTCGGGAGGCAGAGGCAGGCAGACTTCTGAATTCGAGAGGCCAGCCTGGTCTACAAAGTGAATTCCAGGATAGCCAGAGCTATATAGAGAAACCCTGTCTTGAAAAAAAACAAAACAAAAAACAACAAAAAATAATAATGAAAACAATATGATGAGTTTCTCTATTTGTAAAACACAATAATAATGATGATGATGACAATAATAATGATAATGATAATAATAGTAATGATGATGAAAACAATATGACGAGTTTCTCTACACTCCACTTATTTTGAAAAGTTTAACACTTTTGCTGGGCAGAGGTGGCCCACACCTTTAATCCCAGCTTTCAGGAGGCAGAGGCAGTAAATCTCTGAGTTCAATGCCAGTCTGCTCTACATAGCAAGTTCCAGGACAGCCAGGGCTGCACAGAGAAACCCT
>NC_034603.1:43220567-43231432 GCF_900095145.1 Mus pahari
AACTCACTTGGTAGACCAGGCTGGCCTCGAACTCAGAAATCCGCCTGCCTCTGCCTCCCGAGTGCTGGGATTAAAGGCCTGCGCCACCAGGCCCGGCCCTTGATTTGTTTTTATGTTATGTATTTGTGTGAGTGTCTGTGTGTATGTTTGTGCACCACATGCATGCAGGTGGCTATAGAGGGCAGAAGTCAGTGTTGGATTGTCTGGAGCTGGAGTTACAATTGGTTATGAAATGCCGTGTAGGTGCTGGGAAGGAAAGCCAGGCCCCCTGCAAGATCAACAAGTGCTGTTAACCATCCTGCTATCTCTTCATCTTCAGAGAATATGTTATGCATAACCAAAGCATGACAATCAAACTGGAACACTGACATTCCTACAGTACTATTAATGAAACTACAGACTCTCCTGGAATGTTACCAGAGCATGGAACAATCAATTTCTAACACATAGTGACAGTCATTGCAAGGACTTTACAACAGTGACCATGATAACATTGAAGCTAGACTTGCTATCACTGATGGGCATGTCTGCGGGCTGTTCCTAAGGAGTAATGTTAGCTTCTTGCCCTAAATTTGTTTCCTTCCTTCCTCTCACCCTCTGCCGTTTCTTCTCACCCCTCTTTTACTTTGCTCTCCCCTCTCCTCTCCTCTTTTAGCAGGGTTGTCCTATGCAGCCCAATGCCATCTTCCTGCCTAGGCCTCCTCAGTGTTGGCAAATACTCTTTCCACAGGTTATGTTAGGAGACTGGAATCAGTGGGAGAGGGAGCCTTGGTCAAGTCCTGGGCTCAATTCTTACCACTGTGCAGAGAGAAGTGAATGCAAGAGTTGTATTATAGCGGATTACTTTGTTTCTGATCTTTTGCTCCAGTTAAATCCTTCTCACCCACCTTTCCTCATCAGGCTATACTATGGACTCTCCTTGCAATACTTGGAAATGCTCTACAGTCAGCTACATCCTCAGTCCTGCTCCTATTTTTTTCCTAAGCTTCCTTCTAAGGCCTTTATTGGTCCATGATTTACACAGAACATTTTTTTTTTTTTGTCTATAGCATGCGTTAGAATGATCATTGCCAGATAGAGGAAAGAGAAATGAGAGAAGAAAGTCATTACCAGTGAAATCCCCCAGAGAATTTTCTAATTTTTCTAGGTTATGTCCTTCTATCTCCCAAGGAAGAAAGATTATTTTATGTTTTGATACAGTCTTGCTATGTATTCTTGGCTGTACTGGAACTTGCTATGTAGATTTGACTGGCCTTGAAAACACGAAGATCACCTGCCTCTGCCTTTCAAGTTCTGGGATTACCTTTATGGATGGCAGGGTTTTTATTTTTATTCTTTAGTTTATTTCGTTGTCTGCAGCTCCAGGCATTAAATCTAGTACTTTACTTCTAATAAGCAAGCGTTAAACTCAAAATCCGGTGCCCTGAAATCATGTTAGCATGCTCTGCTTGCCAGTGCTCATCATGCTGCGTTACAAGAATCTTTAGGCCGGTGGTGGCACACGACTTTAATCCCAGCATTTGGGCAGCAGAGGCAGGCGGNTTTCTGAGTTCGAGGCCAGCCTGGTCTACAGAGTGAGTTCCAGGACAGCCAGGGATACACAGAGAAACCCTGTCTTGAAAAACCAAAAAAAAAAAAAAAAAAAAAAAAAAAAAGAATCTTTAGGGGTTGGGAGAGAACAGCTTAGGGGTTTTACTGCTTTTGCAGGGGGCCCAGGTTCTCAGCACCCAAGTGGTAGATCATACCTATCTCCATTCCAGGGCATCTAATGCCTTCTTTTAATCTCCCTGGGTACCAGGCATGTCTGTGGTGCACAGACATAATACGGAGTGCTGAGATCCTACAGGTCTATTCAGGCATTGCCAGAAATGGAATGAACCAAGGGCCTCCTGTACATTCTGAAGTACATTCCCATCCCAGATCATCATACATTTTTGCCAGTCTTCCTTCTGCCTTGGATGTTCCAAGAGTTATTTGACTTTTTTTTTTTTGGAGGGGGGGGTTTCAAGACAGGGTTTCTCTGTGTAGCCCTGGCTGTCCTGGAACTCACTTTTTAGACCAGGCTGGCCTCAAACTCAGAAATCCGCCTGCCTCTGCTTCCCGAGTGCTGGGATTAAAGGCGTGTGCCACCAAGCCCAGGCTAAGTTATTTGACTTTTTGGTACATAGTTACCACTCTTAACAATAATGAAGGAATAAAAGAACAAAGGATTCATTGAGTAGGAGCTAGTACTACATATCAACTCTGAATTCGTGAGAATAAATATGGAGGAAATGTGCAACGTACGCAAACTTATTAAAATTGTATGGCTTTGGCTTTTGGGGAGCAATGTCAATAGTCAATTAAATGTCAGATCTATTAGAGAGGGCTCCTAAACCGACTGGCAGAAGGCGGGGCGTGAGCCTAACCGGACCACACCCCTCGCGGTGAAATCCGCTTATAGACCCGCCTCTCCAGCTCAGCCTGCAACGTCAATTGGGGAAGTCACTAATCCATCAGAGGATCTCAGCGCCTATTGGGTGAGCTTCTGAGCCCGGTTGCGCACTTCCTGGAGTTGGGAACGCGGAGCGGACGTCGTCTTTCCGCCATTGCTCTGCGAGCCTAGCCGCTACCTGAGTGAGGGGCGACAGGTGGGTGGCGGGCGTCTGAGGCTGAGCGCAGGGCGGTCCAGTGGGCCGAGCGGCCTGAGGAGCTGCGCCAGGCCCGGGTCGCGAGCGCTCAGCCCGGCTAGAGTGCAGGCCAGGGGGCTCCGGACGTGTTCCATCTGCCCCTTGTGCGCCCGGGCCTAGCTGATTCGTTTTGGCCTGCCTCTCCATCCCAGATTCTCCCGGCATGGCCGGAGTGTTTCCTTACCGAGGGCCGGGTAACCCGGTGCCCGGCCCTCTAGCCCCGCTGCCGGATTATATGTCAGAGGAGAAGCTGCAGGAGAAAGGTGAGAGGCGAACGGGAACGGCGCGCGCGGGTCCGAACGTGTAGGCGGGAATCATTTCTTCCTCCATAGGCAGGTCATCAAGGCTGTGCTTATTAGCAGTATTTACATTTTTAAAAATTGAGTCCAATCATCGAAAGTGTGGAAACGCCTGGTATTTTGCAGGAGCTAATTGTGTGTGTGTGTGTGTGTGTGTGTGTGTGTTTGGGTGTATGTGTATAATGCATCAATGGCGACACAACCTGTTTCTTTATAGGGTTTGCATTACTATGAAGAAATTAGATAGCAACCGTCCCCTAAACATCTATAGCAAAAATATCAGGTGGTTTGGGGTAGTAAAATGGCAGGATACTTGGCAGCGAGCATTTCTCATCACAGCGTGCCGAGGGTTACCCCAGGGCAAGAGTTAGGGATAATTAGGGTAAATGTGTGCAGCCCTTTAAACGGAGGTGATTTTCTAGCTCGAAAATGGCAGCAGTTGCAGGCCAAGCGCTATGCAGAGAAGCGGAAATTTGGGTTTGTGGATGCTCAGAAGGAGGACATGCCCCCAGAACATGTCAGGAAGATCATTCGAGACCATGGAGACATGACCAACAGGAAGTTCCGTCATGACAAAAGGGTCTATTTGGGGTGAGTAACATCCCAGGATAATTTCATATGGAGTTTGGCTTCTTTCCTTCCTCTGCCCCTTCATTGACAGTGTTGGAAAGAGGGACTAGCATTTGGAACTTGACTTTTTAACTGAGACACAGTTTCCCTGTGTGGGCATTTCTGCCCTGGATTTAGCTCTGTAGACCGGACTGCCCTTGAACTGACAGGGATCCCCCATGCCTCTGCCTCCACAAAGAGCTGGGATTGAAGGCAGATGTCACCATGTTCAGCGTGGAACATGGCTCTAGACTGTAAATAGCATGACTGTGGGAGTAAGACAAGGACCTCTGGGACTCTGTGATAGTTTCCAAATCGTCGTTGATTGTTTTGCTTTGCCCTGCTGGAGTTGTTGTAAAATGTCTGGTATTGTGGAACTGTTTGAAGCTCAAATTAAGACACTGGACACTCTGGATGCCTCTTTGGTCACTACCATCTGGGTGTTTAGGATATTTAATTCCTAGGGCCTCTCTTTTACTGTTAATTCTTCAACCTTAAACTGCAGAGATTCTTAACATTCCATTTGGATACAAAAAATTGGCCTGTTAATTGATGTGGGGAAAGCCTTGGAAGTTTTTTGTTTTTGGTTCTTTTTCCTTTTTAAAGATTTATTTAATAAATTTATATGAGTGCACTGTAGCTGTCTTCAGACACACCAGAAGAGGTGTCTGAATCAAATCCCATTACAGGTGGTTGTAAACCACCATGTGGGTGCTGAGAATTGAACTCAGGACCTCTGGAACAGCAAGCAGCCAGTGCTCTTAACCACTGAGCCATCTTTCTAGCCCCACCTTGAAAGTTTTATTGCAAAAATAATTTCTTAGCCAGGCAGTGGTGGTGCATGCCTTTAATCCCAGCACTTGGGAGGCAGAGACAGGCGGATTTCTGAGTTCAAGGCCAGCCTGGTCTACAGAGTGAGTTCTAAGACAGAGCTATACAGAGAAACCCTGTCTTGAAAAAAACCATTAATAATAACAACAACAACAACAACTACTACTTCTTGCCGGGCAAGGTAATAGCATATGCCTTTAATCCTAGCACTTGGGAGTCAGATTACTGTGAGTTTGAGGATGGTCTGGTTTACGGAGTGAGTTCTATAACTGATGAGGCTGGACAGAGAAACTCTGCCCTAAAAAAACAAAACAACAACAACAAAAATAACTTAAGCAGCCGTGGTAGTGTTTGCCTGTAATCTCAGCACTTGAGCTGCAGAAGCAGGAGTATCGTGGGCTTGAGGCCAGCTTGAACTACTCAGTGAGATGCTCCGTCAAAAACAACAACTGTTCTATACAGTGAGTTTCAGGCCAGCCAGGGCTATACGGTGGGACCCTGTCTCAATCAACAATAAACATTATAACTGTTATTATTGAAACTTGCTTTTGGTCTTCAGTGAATAGACCGTATTGGTCCTTTCCTTTTAGGAATATAAGTTTAGTGGTATGATGGATGAGAGACAAATGGTTGCCACATAGAACAGGGAAGGTGTTGGTATTTACAGGAAGGGCAGAAGGAAGTTGCTTTCAAAGGGATAGGTCTTAATTTATACAGGCTGAGTCCTGCACCAAGACATTTGAAAGGGAGAGTGGTATTAGATGAAGGTGGAGATGAGGAGGCAGGACTTGTGATCGTGTAGGACCTGAGTCCTAATTTGGGAGTTTGGAGTGTAAGGCAGCATTTTGTGTGGAACACGTGATAACTGTATGGCTTGGCAGCAGGGGACAGATAACAGAACCTCTTAGTTGTTTCTAATGGTCTCTCCTCCTCGTTGCAGAGCTCTCAAGTACATGCCTCATGCAGTTCTCAAGCTCCTAGAGAACATGCCCATGCCTTGGGAGCAGATCCGGGATGTACCTGTGCTGTACCACATCACTGGAGCCATCTCCTTTGTTAATGAGATTCCCTGGGTTATCGAGCCGGTTTACATCTCCCAGTGGGGGTGAGAAGGACTGGAGTATGGTGGAAGGTGTTGGGCGCTGGGGTGAGGTGTTGGCAGCTGAGATGGTGGACATGATGCTCTTGCATTCTAGGTCAATGTGGATCATGATGCGTAGAGAAAAAAGAGACAGGAGGCATTTCAAGAGGATGCGTTTCCCCCCTTTTGATGATGAGGAACCACCCCTGGATTATGCTGACAACATCTTAGATGTTGAGCCACTGGAAGCCATTCAGCTAGAGCTGGACCCAGAGGAGGATGCCCCTGTGTTGGACTGGTTCTATGACCACCAGCCGTTGAGAGACAGTAGGAAGTGAGTGGAACTAATTTCTGTGAGAGTTCTGCAAACAGGAGCTGTGGGGAGGCAGTAGGTAAGTGATTGGGCTCAATGCCTACTTGATGGGGGCTCTCCATCTTTTCCCTAGGTACGTTAATGGTTCCACCTACCAACGCTGGCAGTTCACATTGCCTATGATGTCCACTCTCTACCGACTGGCCAATCAGCTTCTGACTGACCTGGTAGATGACAACTACTTCTATCTCTTTGATCTGAAGGCCTTCTTTACCTCTAAGGCACTCAACATGGCCATTCCTGGGGGACCCAAATTTGAACCTCTTGTTCGAGACATCAACCTACAGTAAGTTGGGAGAATATCAAGACTCTCCCTTGAGGCACCTTGTGTGTGTTAAATTTTAATTTTTTTTTTTTTTTTTTTTTTTTTTTTTGGTTGTTGTTGTTTTTTGGTTTTTCAAGACAGGGCTTCTCTTTTAGCCCTGGCTGTCCTGGAACTCACTTTGTAGACCAGACTGGCCTCGAACTCAGAAATCCACCTGCCTCTGCCTCCCGAAAAATTTAGTATTTATTCTAAGATCCTGTCTAACAGTGAAACTAGACAACTCACTTGACTCTGTCTTAGGGATGAAGACTGGAATGAATTTAACGATATTAATAAGATCATCATCCGTCAGCCTATTCGTACTGAGTACAAGATTGCGTTTCCTTATCTGTATAACAACCTTCCACACCATGTCCACCTGACCTGGTAAGATGCTTGCAACATAGCAGTTAGAACGGAGAAGGCCAGAGCACGAGAACGTTGGCTGACTCTTCCTTTGTTATAGGTACCACACTCCCAACGTCGTGTTCATCAAGACTGAGGATCCTGATCTGCCAGCTTTCTACTTCGATCCTCTGATCAACCCAATCTCCCATAGACACTCAGTCAAGGTAAGAGGAAGTCACATGCTTTGCAGGGTGGCTGGGAGTGAGAGTCTTGAAGATTGAGCTTGGGGCCATATGCATGCAAGTTTTCTCCACTCAGCAGCCAATGCCTCACTTTTTTCTTTTTGGACATATAGTGTAGGTTAGCCTAAATTGACTGTGTGGTTTTAGGTTGGTCTTACTCATTCAGTCCCTTTGTCTTAGCCTCTTCCTACATACTGGGGTTTCAGGCTTCCTTCCTTGAGCTCAGGAGTTTGGGTCAGGAACTGATTGCAGTGGGTACTTCCTATGGTATGGTACTAGAGCTCCTTTGGGAGGCTTTTAGTGGTAAGCGGGTGGGTTGATTCCTGCTTAGCCCTCTTCTCTACTCCCTTGGTTCCTTTATTTAGCTCTTTAGGCTGCTCTTACCAGGTATGTGTAGCTACTACTGCCCATCTCAGCTTTGCACTCAGTGAGTGGGAAATGAACCGCAAGGATTTCTTTTTCAGAGCCAAGAACCGCTGCCTGATGATGAGGAGGAGTTTGAACTCCCAGAGTTTGTCGAGCCCTTCCTGAAGGATACACCTCTCTATACAGACAACACAGCCAATGGCATCGCCCTGCTCTGGGCGCCACGCCCCTTCAACCTACGCTCTGGTCGTACCCGCCGGGCCTTGGACATTCCCCTTGTCAAGAACTGGTGAGGCTTCTCCCTAAGGGGTAGTAGATGTACAGTATAGGAGAAAAGACTGTCTGGATGAGCATGCAGCCTTCCCAGAGGGTCTGGAAGGAGAAGCAGGTGAGGCTCTGACAGGCTTATTTAACCAGGTATCGGGAGCACTGTCCTGCTGGGCAGCCTGTGAAAGTTCGAGTCTCCTATCAGAAGCTGCTTAAGTACTATGTGCTGAACGCCCTTAAGCACCGGCCCCCCAAAGCCCAGAAGAAGAGGTAGGTGCTGCAGGCCCCTGCTACACCTTGTGTTCCAAAAATGTCACTGTGCCACTTTAACGCTCGTCTTTATTTTTATCCAGGTATCTGTTCCGCTCTTTCAAAGCTACCAAATTCTTTCAGTCCACCAAGCTGGACTGGGTGGAGGTAGGGCTGCAGGTTTGCCGCCAGGGCTACAACATGCTCAACCTTCTCATTCACCGGAAGAACCTCAACTATCTGCACTTGGACTACAACTTCAACCTGAAGCCCGTCAAGACGCTCACCACCAAGGTCCTGTCTGGGATCTCGATGCTCTGCTCGGCTTAGGGGTGGCTGGCATTGCGCTATACCTCCTTCTGTGGCCACTATCATTAATGTCTTTGTGTTCTTGGCCTTTTCAGGAAAGAAAGAAATCCCGTTTCGGGAATGCTTTCCATCTGTGTCGGGAAGTGCTGCGTTTAACCAAGCTGGTTGTGGATAGCCACGTGCAATATCGCTTGGGCAATGTAGATGCCTTCCAGGTGAGGCCATGCCGCCTGGACCCCCCCCCCCCCCCATCCCCGGGTGGAGAGAGATGGGGTGAAGCCTGTGCTGGCTTTGGAGCTGGCTCTGGCTCTAAGTCTAATGGGTGATTTTTTTTTTTTTTTTTTTTTTGCAGCTGGCAGATGGATTGCAGTATATATTTGCCCATGTGGGACAGTTGACAGGCATGTATCGCTACAAATATAAGCTTATGCGTCAGATCCGCATGTGCAAGGACTTGAAACACCTCATCTATTACCGCTTCAACACGGTGAGACCCAGCCCTCACGGCCAGCCTTCACACACTCTTGCTTTTTCTTTGCAGTTAGAGCTTTTCCCAGGACCTCCTTGGAGAGAAGCTCTTGACATTACTATACTCAATGAACCTCAGCACTTCCCTTCAAGCCTACCACTGAATCCATGCAGGAACCTCACTTTCTGCCTTGAAATTCTTACATGCGTCCTTATGAGACTTATATTCTAGACTGTGAGGACTCAAAGAGCATTTACCTTGTCTCACAGCAGCCTGATTCATGTTCATCCTTCTAAAGGAATTGTTCACTTCTGTTCCTGATTTCTGCTTGACTGTAGGGTCCTGTAGGGAAAGGCCCTGGCTGTGGATTCTGGGCTGCTGGCTGGCGGGTCTGGCTGTTCTTTATGCGTGGAATCACCCCTCTGCTAGAGCGATGGCTGGGCAACCTTCTGGCCCGACAGTTTGAAGGTAAGTGGTTTCCTCACCCAGTCACCCAAGTGTGTCGGTCTGAGCTGGTCATCTGTCCTGAGTCTGTGTTAAGTGAGTCTGACCTACTGCTGTACTGGTTCTCAGGCTGCTCTCTAGGATTTTGAGCTATCATGTGTTTGTATGTTTGTGACTGTCTGTTGTGGCTTGTCTCTTTGCATGTCTCTTTCCCACGTGCATGGACACCTGTCCCTATTTACAGATTTGATCTCTGGGCTGTCCTTCACTTGTAGGCCGTCACTCAAAGGGGGTGGCAAAGACAGTAACAAAGCAGCGTGTGGAGTCGCACTTTGACCTGGAGCTCAGGGCAGCTGTGATGCACGACATTCTGGACATGATGCCTGAGGGCATCAAGCAGAACAAGGCCCGGACAATCCTGCAGCACCTCAGCGAGGCCTGGCGCTGCTGGAAGGCCAACATCCCTTGGAAGGTAGGCTCTCCTCCACCTCCAAGGAGGCCTGCTATTCATTCATCCTTCTGAGGTTAGGAGTACCACATTGCCACAGGGCTGTCTATCTTCTATAACCCCTCCTTCTTGAGACAGTCTCACTGTGTTGTCCTGGCTGAGCTGTAAGTCTGCAGGCCAGGCTGGTCTCAGACTCAGGAGGTCAACATGCCTCCACCTCCATGCTGGTGCGCAGGTGTGGAGTACTATGCTTGGGTCTTAGTACTCTTTCATTGTGTCTGTACCTGCAGGTCCCAGGACTGCCAACACCTATAGAGAATATGATTCTTCGGTACGTTAAGGCCAAGGCTGATTGGTGGACCAATACTGCCCACTACAACCGGGAACGGATCCGTCGTGGGGCTACTGTAGACAAGACTGTTTGCAAAAAGAACCTGGGTCGCCTCACTCGCCTGTATCTGAAGGCAGAGCAGGAGCGGCAGCACAATTACCTGAAGGTGGGACAGCTATACTGGGTGTGGGGGCTGGGTGGTAAGGTGGGCTGCAGAGTGAGGATCAGGCTTTGTCCTGGTGTGGACAGTAGTGGGAGACTAACTTGACGTTCACCTTCCAGGATGGGCCTTACATCACAGCCGAGGAAGCAGTGGCCGTGTATACCACCACTGTGCACTGGCTGGAGAGCCGGAGATTCTCTCCCATCCCCTTCCCTCCACTCTCCTACAAGCATGATACCAAGTTGCTCATCTTGGCTCTGGAGCGTCTCAAGGAAGCGTATAGGTAAGGAATTGCTGGCAGGTTCCTGTTGGGAGGGTAACAGAGAGAATGGCATCATGGTCAGAGTTCAGAGGAAGGTAGGGTTCCTTCTGGTTTAGCATCTCACTCACTTTCCTTTTGCTTTGTCAGTGTGAAGTCTAGGTTAAACCAGTCTCAGAGGGAGGAGCTGGGTCTGATTGAACAAGCCTATGACAACCCCCATGAGGCTTTGTCCCGAATCAAGCGTCACCTCCTCACACAGAGAGCCTTTAAGGAAGTGAGTAATATGTTCCCTCCGTTTTCTTTTGGTCTGTGCTCTTTATTCCTGGCAGATTATCTAGTGGGTGGCAGATTGGCTTAGGTGAATTGATGTGAGCCAGGTTCCTCCTCCCACAGGTGGGCATTGAGTTTATGGATCTCTATAGCCACCTTGTGCCAGTGTATGATGTGGAACCACTGGAGAAAATAACTGATGCTTACCTGGACCAGTACCTGTGGTATGAAGCAGATAAACGCCGTCTTTTCCCGCCCTGGATCAAGCCTGCTGACACAGAACCACCTCCACTGCTTGTTTACAAGTGGTGCCAAGGTACAACTTTGCTGGAGTTACCCTCCACAGAGAAAGGAGATGAATTGAGTTCTGTATAAACATTCAGGTCTAGACCGCATGGTCCATTTTGTTTTTTTTTTTGTTTTTTTTTTTTTTGTTTTTTTTTGAGACAGGGTTTCTCTGTGTAGCCCTGGCTGTCCTGGAACTCACTTTGTAGACCAGGCTGGCCTCGAACTCAGAAATCTGCCTGCCTC
>NC_034603.1:43231499-43256183 GCF_900095145.1 Mus pahari
TGTGCCACCACCCCCAGGTAGGCTTCCTCTTTTTGTTAGGGTGGCTGTCCTGGAACTCACTTTGTAGACCAGGCTGGCCTCGAACTCAGAAATCTGCCTGCCTCTGCCTCCCGAGTGCTGGGATTAAGGGCGTGCGCCACCACGCCCGGCTTCGCATGGTCCATTTTATTGCATAAGAGCGAGTAGTACTGCCAGGTGGTGGTTCCACGTGCTTTTAATCCCCACATTCAGGAGGCAGTGGCAGGCAGATCTCTGAGTTTGAGGACCGCCTGGTCTACACAGAGAGACCCTGTCTAAAAAGAGAGAGTGAATACTACTGATTTTGAGCAAAGCTGACTTTATAGCAGTTGGGATGAATGGATGGATGGATGGTAGATAGGTAGGTAGGTAGAGGGTTTTGGAATGTGTTGAGAGTTGCCGAGGTTACTAGTCCTGAAAAGAAAGTTGTGATGTGCCATAGCTCCGGCATTTTGCTTTTATAGGCATCAATAATCTGCAGGATGTGTGGGAGACAAGTGAGGGCGAGTGCAACGTCATGCTGGAGTCTCGGTTTGAGAAGATGTATGAGAAGATTGACCTGACCCTGCTTAACAGGCTGCTGCGACTCATTGTGGACCACAACATAGCTGACTACATGACGGCCAAGAACAACGTAGTCATCAACTATAAGGTCTGTCCTGGAGCAAGGAGCAAAGGAATGTGTTGAGGGCGTGTCTGACCCAGGGAGTTAGGATTTGCTGAGGGAGAACGGAGGAGATTGGACCCTGAAGTGCCTGGGACCCAGCCAACCCTAGCCATAGCTAAGAATTGTGGTTCTCTTTTTTTCCTTTTTCATTTCTAGGACATGAACCATACAAACTCATATGGAATCATCAGAGGCCTGCAGTTTGCCTCATTCATTGTACAGTACTATGGCTTGGTGATGGATTTGCTTGTACTGGGATTGCACCGGGCCAGTGAGATGGCTGGGCCTCCTCAGATGCCAAATGACTTTCTCAGTTTCCAGGACATAGCCACTGAGGCTGCACACCCAATCCGACTCTTCTGTAGATACATTGATCGCATCCATATTTTCTTCAGGTAATGACACACAGCTCCTTTAACCAGCAGGGCTGGGAGCCATGCTCTGTCTGGGAAGGGCTCTTGTAGCTTAGTTGACTAATTGCTTTTGGGCTGTAAAGTGAATTAAAGCCTAGTGGGGACAGGGTCCCCACTGTGGAACTGGAGTTCTCAAAGGGTCCTAGTATATTTGGAGTTGAACCATGTACCTTTTCTCAATATAGATTCACAGCAGATGAGGCTCGGGATCTGATCCAGCGTTACCTGACAGAACATCCAGACCCCAACAATGAAAACATTGTTGGCTACAATAACAAGAAATGCTGGCCCCGAGATGCCCGAATGCGGCTCATGAAACATGATGTCAACTTGTGAGTCTCAGTTGGGTCTATGGGAATCACAAGGATGTTCGTCCTAGGGATCCAAAAGTCAGTTAAGACTGAGGAGGTTGGGCTGGTGAGATGGCTCAGCGGGTAAGAGCACTGACTGCTCTTCCGAAGGTCATGAGTTCAAATCCCAGCAACCACATGGTGGCTCACAACCATCCGTAACGAGATCTGATGCCCTTTTCTGGAGTGTCTGGAGTCAGCTACAGTGTACTTACATATAATAAATAAATAAATCTTTAAAGAAAAAAAAAAAAAGACTGAGGAGGTTGTGCCTTGGGTGGGAGGAATATAGGCCTGTTGGGCTATTATCTACCTGGTCTTTGAATGTGTCTTCAACAGACTGAAGTGCTTCTGTGTTCTCTGGATAGGGGTCGGGCAGTGTTCTGGGACATAAAAAACCGGCTGCCACGATCGGTGACCACAGTACAGTGGGAGAATAGCTTCGTGTCTGTGTACAGTAAAGACAACCCCAACCTGCTGTTCAACATGTGTGGCTTTGAGTGCCGCATCCTGCCTAAGTGCCGTACCAGCTATGAAGAGTTCACCCACAAGGACGGGGTCTGGAACCTACAGAATGAGGTACAGTCCAGGAAGGACATCACTTTACGACCCCTGTAACTCTGGAGTCAATGGGTCAAGAACAGTCATAGCTTTTCATTATCATCCTTTCCCAGTGGGTTGGGTTTAGTCACAGTTAATCCTTGCGTGTAGAAACAGTGTCTCTGTAACGTTGGCTGGCCTGGAGTTCACTTCGTAAACAAGACTGGCCCTGATTGTCTCAGAGATAAGCCTGCCTCTGTATCTACCTCCCAAGAAGTGTAAGGATTAAAGGCATGTGCTATCATGCTTTATTGATTGGTTGGTTGATTGATTGCTTGATTGATTGATTGAAACAAGGTCTCACTGTGTAGCTCTGACTAGCCAGCTTAGCCTTGAATTCTCCAAGATCCACCCCCCACCTCTGTTGCTTCCTGAGTACTGAGATTAAATGCACACACTACCATGTCTGGCTTTTCACTTTGATTTTTGACATGGCATTTGTGTGGGGGTCAGAGGACAACTTGTAGTCTGTTCTATGTGGGTTCTGGGTACTGAAGTAAGGAACTAAGGCTTGGTAAACAACACCTTGGCCTGCTCTGAGCCTTTTCACCAGCCAACTACAGGAGTTTCTGAGACAAGTTAACACTGACTTTATGGTGTAGGTTACCAAGGAACGGACAGCTCAGTGCTTCCTGCGTGTGGATGATGAGTCAATGCAACGCTTCCATAACCGTGTGCGGCAGATTCTGATGGCCTCTGGCTCCACCACTTTCACCAAGGTATGGAGGGCCAGAAACCTCAGTTTTCCTGCCAGCCTCTGTCTTAGCATCCGTTCAGCTCGTCCCTGTTTGAGTTCCCTCTTTCCCAACTTTGCCTAGTATTCTAATCTCCATGTATTATTTTAGGATGGCATCTTAGAATGTTAGATCTATTGGGGTTTATTTCTGCGGATTCCCTGCAAAAATTTAACAGGCTGCATCTGTAGGGTTTTGATGATTTTTAGGTCAAAGCAAAAGAGGAGTCTGTGATTTGAACTAAAGTATGTATTTGCATTTTCCCTTAGGTTTGTTATTGAAGTCAAACAGCTTCTATTTTAGGGAGTAGCATAGAATACATTAAAATGCAGGGTCTTTTGTTTATATTTTTCCTTAAGTTGTTTCTGGGGCCCATTTAACACAGCTGAGGGAAGCTGGGGATTTGTTGTGTACAAGGCCAGGTATCCCGTGATGTCATTTTTAACCATGGCTCTGAGGAATTTGTCCTTCTAGGTTGATCTCCCCATGTTTGGTAACCTCTGTGCTGTGGGTATTTTGCACATTCTAGATGCTAGCTATAAAATAGAGCCCTTTCTCTTTGAGAGACAGACAGACACATGACCAAAGAACCCCTAATGTGTGATGTTTATGGAGCCATTGCATTATCTGGGAAGCTGAGAATACCAGAGGTCATGAGTTCTGGTCCTGTCTGAGTGTGGGAGAAGAAAGGCTTCTACAAGAACAAGGTGAAGGTGTCGAGCTTTAGCAGAGGTCTGGAGATGTACTTAATTACCATGGTGCTTGTGTAAATATAAGAAGTTTAAGGGTGGGGCTGGCGAGATGGCTCAGTGGGTAAGAGCACCGACTGCTCTTCCGAAGGTCCTGAGTTCAAATCCCAGCAACCACATGGTGGCTCACAACCACCTGTAATGAGATCTGATGCCCTCTTCTGGTGCATCTGAAGTCAGCTACAGTGTACTTGTGTATAATAATAAATCTTTAAAAAAAAAAAAAAAAAGTTTAAGGGTTACTGCAATAAATTGTGGAGGTGGATATTTTCTAGATCCCTGGAAATAGAATTTTCAGTTAATATAAAAATTATAAGGCATTCTCTTCTTTAATTTTGTAATTTTTTTTCCAAGCTATGGTTTCTCTTCATGCAGCCCTGGCTGTCCAGGAACTTGCTCTGTAGACCAGGCTGCCCCCAGTCCCACTTGCTCCCCTGTCTCTGCCGACCAAGTGCTGGGATTGCAAGCGTGCGTCACCACCACCAGGCAGTTTTCTGATTTTGGTGTAAAGGTTGAAAGCTCAAAGATGAGTGAGACTGTCTGGAAGAGTGGAGAGAGAAGAGAAGAGACAGATGAGGGGGATGGGAGGCTCTGAGGTGCACTGACAGGGACTAAGGCCCAGAATCAGCAGGTGGTTAACAGCCTCGGTTGCCTGAGAACAGTTTGTTAGATAAGACTGAGTGAGAGCCAGTGGGATTGGCAGTTAGGGTGTTGTTGATGACCTTAGGGATACTTCAGTGTTGGGATGCAAGCCAGATGGTGTGGACAAAACTTGATTGGAGGTGAGTGGAGACAGTGAGTTTGCCAGAGCTGGAGTAGATGCGTTAGGATCTCCCTTTTATAGAGGGAGGAGCTGCACATCAGAACAGAGCTTTTGTTTTATTTGGGGAGTTTTTTACTTTTGCTCACTTTCTGTTCTTTTGTTTTTTGTATATTTACTTGTGTACAATGCATTATAACCATATCAACCTCTCGTTACCCTCTTTAATTCCCCCTTCCTGCTGCCCCCTCCTTTGAAAAGGGGGCTCCATCACCCCCTTCCTACTCTTCCTATTCCTTTGAGGCAGGGTCTCTTCTGGAGTCTGCAGCTCTAGAAGCCTGTGAGCTCCAGCAATCCTCCTGTCTCAGCCCCGCTCAGAGCCTTGTGGAGGAGTGATGAGAGTTGAGGGAGGTGCTTCACAGTCATGGTTAGACATACATGATCTTGAGTCAGATTGGATTGTTGGGTCTGTTACTAGTTAAAACTTTGGGAGGGCCTCCACTGCATTATCTATAAAATGAATATAACCATAGTTCCTAGCTAAAAGGGCTCTTGTGAGAATTAAATAATGTATATAGTAGTCCAATAAGCCATATTTTATAAAAGGCTTATGTTAATTAGATCAGAGATTATGATAGACCATAATAATGAATTTGAACTTGTTTGCTTTTTCTCCTCCTTTGCTTTTGTTGGTTTTATTCATTTCTTTGCTTGCTTAAGACAAGCTTCATATATAACCCAGGCTGGCACTGAACCCTTGATCCTGATTTAGCTGCTGAAGTACTGGGATTACAGACATAAGCTTAAACATATACATGTTCCCACACATATGTATGTATACACACTTATACTGACGGTCACACCAGATAACCCCCAAACACCTCCCCACCCCTACCTCCCTGGTTAATAGGAAGAAACTTTCCAGTAAAGCTCCTTTTCTTCCTCCTTTTTATTTCTGTTGTGTCTTGTGTGCTCACAAGAATACACGTGCCACAACCTATGTGTGGACGTGAGAGGACACCTTGCAGGAGTCTGTTTTCTCCTACCATGCAGGGTCCCAGGGTTAAAGGAAGGTAGGTCCTTCTGGTTTGGCAGCAAGAACCCTTAACTCCATTGAACCAATTTATCTTTTCAGTTGTTTATTTTTTGCTGTGCTGGGGATTGAACTCAGTGCTAGGCAACTGGTCTACCACTGACCTATATTTTGAGATTAAAGTTTTCCTCTGTCTTGAGCTCTTGGGCTCAAGTGACACATTGACCTCAGCCTCCCAGACAGCTGAGACTATAGGTGTCCTTCACAGCTGTGGCCTTTACTGTCCTCAGTTTTCCTTCCCCTCCAGTTTTGTTAGAGTCATCATGCTGTCACTCCCACCCAGGTTACCACTTCTGCTTTAGGTATGTGTGGTACGTTTAGCTCAAGCGTGAATGTGACCCTTCTTTTTAGTCATGGTCCTAATTGACATATACAGACCTTTACGAGGTCCAAAAAAATAGAGCAATGCACCTACTTAGGTAGTCTGACCGACAGCTCTGCTTTGCTTTGTAAGGGCTGAAGGCTTCCTTCCCGATTAGTTCTTTGCCTTCCTGCAGTCAGCAATGCTGTTTTCCTTCTTTGATCTGACTATCCCCGAAGTTTCTGTTACTCTAAAAGGAATATTGTATTTAAAATCACTGTATCAGGTCTTATCATGTATCACTGGCTAGCCTGAAACTCATAGCAATTAAAGACCTGTACCACCATGGCCAGCACTAAAAAATATTTACTCGAGTCTTTAGGCTTGGTGACAGTCTTACCCACTGAGCCATCAGAGTGACCCAGTCCTCTCTCTCTCTCTCTCTCTTGATTGTTTCTATCCTAGTGGGTGTGTATATATATTTTCTTTTTCTGTAATTACTAATGACTTTAGATTTTAAGATAAATCGTTACAGTAGGGATGTAAGTAATTAACTAGTAACTGTAAGACCTGCATTGCTCATGTGGAATTTACTGCTTCCCACTAACTTTAGATTGTGAATAAGTGGAACACAGCTCTCATCGGCCTTATGACATATTTTCGAGAGGCTGTGGTGAATACACAGGAACTCCTAGACTTATTGGTGAAGTGTGAAAACAAGATCCAGACACGTATCAAGATTGGACTGAACTCCAAGATGCCAAGCCGATTCCCCCCTGTTGTATTCTACACCCCTAAGGAGCTGGGTGGGCTTGGCATGCTCTCGATGGGCCATGTGCTTATCCCCCAGTCTGACCTCAGGTATGGCCTGGTTGACCTTCAGCATTAGCATCATTGTTTCAACTCGGAGGGAGATGGGTGTTTGGTTACCTTTGATTTTACTTTTATCTCTTGTCTTAATTTTCCAAAACAGGTGGTCCAAGCAGACAGATGTGGGCATCACACACTTCCGTTCAGGAATGAGTCATGAAGAAGACCAACTGATTCCCAACTTGTACCGCTACATACAGCCATGGGAGAGTGAGTTCATCGACTCCCAACGGGTCTGGGCTGAATATGCACTCAAGAGACAAGAGGCTATTGCTCAGAACAGGTAGGCATGCGGAGGGTGTGCCAATCACACAACTGGGGGTGGGTCACAACACTTTGAATCTTAGATAGAGGCCATGGGCAAAGTATGTGTTTAGGAGTTAAGACTGATTCTGTTTATCCTTGGCCAAAGAGTGTTGAATGCTTCCTCCTTGTGAGGAAGGATGTTGACTCTGGTTTTCTGGCAGACGCTTGACTTTAGAAGATTTAGAAGATTCATGGGATCGAGGCATTCCCCGGATCAATACCCTCTTCCAGAAAGACCGGCACACTTTGGCTTATGATAAAGGCTGGCGTGTCCGAACTGACTTTAAGCAGTACCAGGTATGTGGAGTGGAGAGTAGAGCAACTTTCTCCCAATCAGGATATTTCTGGCATCCCTGTCACGTAGAGTAGTAGACACCCAGACGCTTCACTGTACCTGCCTTTCCTTGCTGTCTAGGTTTTGAAGCAGAACCCCTTTTGGTGGACACATCAGCGGCATGATGGCAAGCTTTGGAACCTCAACAACTACCGCACAGACATGATTCAGGCACTGGGAGGTGTGGAGGGCATTCTGGAGCACACTCTCTTCAAGGGCACTTACTTCCCCACGTGGGAAGGTCTGTTCTGGTAAGGACTGCCCGTTACAGGGACCCGTCCCAACTACCTGAGCTCATCACTTCTGTGCTGTAGTGACCTGCTGCTTCTTACTTTCCCAGTGAGGATTAGGCACCTCTGGGATGTGGATGGGCAGCATCTCATTTGCTTCCTCTGCTCATTAGGGAGAAAGCCAGTGGCTTTGAGGAATCCATGAAGTGGAAGAAGTTGACCAATGCTCAGCGATCAGGATTAAACCAGATTCCTAATCGTAGATTCACCCTCTGGTGGTCCCCAACCATCAATCGAGCCAATGTGAGTGTGACTCTTGAGCAGGGGAGATGAGGAAAGGTGGTTTCTTTTGCCTTCATCTTTGTCCTAAGAACTGGCCTGCTGTGGTCTCGGGTCACTAAAGCCCTTTCTCTTTCCTGGCAGGTCTATGTGGGCTTCCAGGTGCAGCTGGACCTGACAGGAATCTTCATGCATGGCAAGATCCCCACACTGAAGATCTCTCTCATCCAGATATTCCGAGCTCACTTGTGGCAGAAGATCCATGAGAGCATCGTGATGGACTTGTGTCAGGTGGGCTGCAGTTGAGGGGTGACATCACAGAGTCACGTCACGTCACTGTTTTCTTTTTTTGGAGACAAAGTCTATGTGACCTTGGCCTAGAGCTCCTTAGGCTGGCTTGAATTGAACTCAGACCGCTACCTACCTCTGCCTCCCAAGGGCTTGGATTAAAAGCATGCACTGCCTCACACAGCCAGCTTGCTCTTTTGAGAATGGGAAGTTTATCCTGGATATGCAAGGATTAGACTCCTATTGCACCATCTAAATTCTCTCAGCTCTCGGGGTAAGTGGATTTCTGTAACGAGGTACAACCTTCTCATCTTTACTTCCAGGTCTTTGACCAGGAACTGGATGCACTGGAAATTGAGACAGTACAAAAGGAGACAATCCATCCCCGAAAATCCTATAAGATGAACTCTTCCTGTGCAGATATACTACTCTTTGCTTCCTATAAGT
The DNA here is from genome assembly GCF_900095145.1 of Mus pahari. Taxonomy (NCBI): domain Eukaryota; kingdom Metazoa; phylum Chordata; class Mammalia; order Rodentia; family Muridae; genus Mus; species Mus pahari. Next base: position 43,239,939 of record NC_034603.1, read on the forward strand.
GGAATGTTTCCCGGCCCTCGCTGCTGGCAGACTCCAAGTAAGTGTTTTGTGACCCAGCCTTGGGTATGAGAAGCCTTGGTGTTACTGTGCCAGGCATGTTACTTAAGGGATTAGCCCTGCCTCTTTGGTTTTGTCTTCTGTCTTTAACCTTTTAATCCTATTGCCTCAGCCCCTCCAAATGTTTGCTGTACGAGAGTGGGCACCATTCCCAGCTTTTTGCTGACGTTCTTTTAAACTTGGAGGTAGTGTTAACCCCTGTAATGCACCAGCAGTCAGACCTGCCCATCTCCTGGGGGACTTGCTGATTTGTTTGTTTGTTTGCTTGTTTTGCTTGTTTTTGTTTGAGACAGGGTTTCTCTGTGTAGCCCTGGCTGTCCTGGAACTTGCCCTGTAGACCAGGCTGGCCTTGAACTCAGAANTCCACCTGACTCTGCCTCACAAGTGCTGGGATTAAAGTCAAGCACTACCGCTGCATGGCTAAGGGTCTTGCTGATCTTCAATGAGGAAGGGGATGATTTTAAGATTTAGGTGCAGTGTTGGGAGTTCTTGTGATGCTGAGACATTCATTGGTTATGCTGTGGTTTCCTGGAAACTTGAACTTTCTCCCTACCCTTAGGGATGTGATGGACAGCACCACCACACAGAAGTATTGGATTGACATCCAATTACGCTGGGGGGACTATGATTCCCATGATATTGAGCGCTATGCCCGGGCCAAGTTCCTGGATTACACCACAGACAACATGAGTATCTACCCTTCGCCCACAGGCGTGCTCATTGCCATTGATCTGGCCTATAATCTACACAGGTGAGTTAGGGCTCAGAAGCATGGGTTTTTCATTACCCCTGTACTTTCTATGTTTCATTTCATTTATTTAAAGTAGGGTCTCATTATATAGCCTTAGCTGGCCTAGAACTCACTATATAGACCAGCTTGGCCCCAAACTCACAGAGATCCACCTGCTTCAACCTCCTGAGTGCTGGTACTAAAGGTGTGTGCTACCACACCCTACACATTAGTCCTTACACCAGGTTTTTTTTGGTTTTGGTTTTGGTTTGTTTTGTTTTTTCAAGACAGGGTTTCTCTGTGTAGCCCTGGCTGTCCTGGAACTCACTTTGTAGACCAGGCTGACCTTGAACTTAGAGATCCACCTGCCTCTGCTTCCCAAGTGCTGGGATTAAAGGCATGCGCCACCACTGCCCGGATTTTACACCAGTTTTGACTTGCCTGGCTAAGATGAGGTTTTTGTTTCTGGGTCACTGACTGACTCTTCTCTCTGTATTTATGTGTGTTAGCAGATTACTACATAAGCCTAGCCAACTGTCTTTGTCCCTTTGCTGTATTGGAGCTTTCTGCCTATGCTTAAGTTCTTGTGATTCCCTTCATCCTCACAGTGCCTATGGAAACTGGTTCCCGGGCAGCAAGCCTCTCATACAGCAGGCCATGGCCAAGATCATGAAGGCAAACCCTGCCTTGTATGTGTTACGTGAGCGGATACGCAAAGGATTGCAGCTGTATTCATCTGAGCCCACTGAACCTTACTTGTCCTCTCAGAACTATGGTGAACTCTTCTCTAACCAGATTATCTGGTTTGTGGACGACACCAATGTCTATAGAGTAACTATCCACAAGGTGAGTCTTGGGTGCAGTGTGGGCGTGCAGGCTTCAGGGGCCTGGGAGAATAAGACACATTATGTATACACATTAGGTGAAGTCAAAGTGATTATGTCTAGGACATGCTAACCAGTGTAATTGTTCTTTAGACCTTTGAGGGGAACTTGACAACCAAACCCATCAATGGGGCCATCTTCATCTTCAATCCACGAACAGGACAGCTGTTCCTCAAGATAATCCACACATCTGTATGGGCTGGACAGAAGCGTTTGGGTCAGGTAAGCAGTTTAAATGCTAGTGAGGCCATAGAACCTTGCTGTCTCATTCTTGGTAGAGGACAAAGGGACATGATAAAAAAAATACCTATTTCTCTACTGAGAGACAGTATTTCTGGGTGTGGTAGCTTATATCCGAGTACTCAAGAGGCAGAGCGAAGAGGATTACCATGGGCTTGAGGCCAGCCAGGGCTGCACACAGTCAAAAAAGCTTACTTTGCTTTGAGAGTTAGAATTACAAGTGACACCACCACCCCTCCACTATGGCTGATAGTAAATGGGTGTCGGGAATCCACGAGCACTTGACTCAGTGAGTGTGTTCCTCTGACCCCCAGGGAAGTGTGCCCATGGAGGAGGTCCAACCATGTGAAGGCCTTCATTACCTCTGCTCTCTGTCCTGAAAGATCCACTAAAAATCATCTTTATAAAGGGAATGCACACCCTTTGGCTTCTTAGATGTTTGATACCTACCGAGCCACCTTTCTCATTTCTTTTCTCTTTTTATTTTTATTAAAGATTTATTTATTATATGTGAGTACACTGTAGCTGTCTTCAGACATACCAGAAAAGGGCATCCAATCTCATTACAAATGGTTGTGAGCCACCATGTAGTTGCTGGGATTTGAACTCATGACTTCTGGAAGAGCAGTCAGCACTCTTAACTGCTGAGCCATCTCTCCGGCCCTGTTTTTGTTTTTGTTTTGTTTGTTTTTTTCAAGACAGGGTTTCTCTGTGTTACCCTGGCTGTCCTGGAACTCACTCTGTAGACCAGGCTGGCCTCAAACTCAGAAATCCTCCTGCCTCTGCCTCCCAAGTGCTAGGATTAAAGGCGTGCACCACCACCGCCCGGCACATTTCTCGCTTCTGTACTTCCAGTGAGTATAGTGTAATGATTACACGTCCTCTTGTAAGTACCCCAAACCCCAGCACCCATCTCAGGTCCAGGGCTTTGTCCATATTTCTGTCTCTAGAAGAGTTCTCATTTTCATTGTGCTCACCACAGTCCTATCCAGTAAGACTAATTTCTTCTTGTAGAGTTCAGTTAGATTATTTATTTATTTATTTATTTATTTATTTATTTGTAAGTATTTATATGTAAGTACACTGTAGCCGTCTTCAGACATTCCAGAAGAGGGAGTCAGATCTCGTTACAGATGGTTGTGAGCCACCATGTGATTGCTGGGATTTGAACTCCGGACCTTCGGAAGAGCAGTCGGGTGCTCTTACCCACTGAGCCATCTCACCAGCCCTAGTTAGATTATTTTTTAAGTTGTTATTAGTCTGGGCATGGTGGTACATTTCTTGTAATCCTAGTCATTGGAAGGCAGAGGTAGGTAGATCTTTGTAAGTTTGAAGCCAGCCTCTCTCATATATTGAGTTCTAAGCCACCCAGGACTGTATAATGAGATCATGTCTCTAAAAGATAAATATTATTTTACTTTAACTGTATGTGGGGAGAATACCTACAGAAGCCAGGAGCCTCAGATCTGGAACTAGAGTTACAGGCAGTTGTAAGTTAAGCTGCCTGGTGTGGATGTTGGGAACCACATCCTCACGTCCTCGGTAAGAGCATGATCTTAACCTGAAGCCAGTAGCTCTGGCACCTGTCTTATTTCCCTTTTCTGAACTATAATTAATCATTAAACATGTAGGCACCTTTTTCTGATTACTAAGTTTAGCATCCATGTTTGTCATTATAGAAACAGTTTATTTCAAGATTTTTTTTTCTAGATAATTGAGGAAGGTAGACTCAGTTTGGTTTGTTCCTTTTTGGTTGTTAGTTGGCCAAGTGGAAGACTGCTGAGGAAGTGGCTGCTCTGATCCGATCTCTGCCTGTGGAGGAACAGCCTAAACAGATCATTGTCACTCGGAAAGGCATGCTGGATCCGCTGGAGGTGAGAGATGGACACAGTAGAAGGTAGGCCTGAGCCCTTTGGCCTGTGTCTCTGACTTCAGTCTTTTTTTTTTTTTTAGGTACATTTACTGGATTTCCCCAATATTGTGATCAAAGGATCGGAGCTCCAGCTGCCCTTCCAGGCTTGTCTCAAGGTGGAGAAGTTTGGGGATCTCATCCTTAAAGCCACGGAGCCCCAGATGGTTCTCTTCAACCTGTATGATGACTGGCTCAAGACTATCTCATCCTACACGGTAATTTGATACCTTAGGAAGAGGGTCTCTGGGGTGAATTTGGAGTCAGGAGAAGATACTGTGTGCCTCAGGGTACTCCAGAAGCCACGTGGTGAGGTCATTTTTAAGTTCTTAACCTCTGTATACAAAGAACAAGAACTCTTGCAGAGGGGTTGGCCCCTTAAGAACTTGGGGACAGTGCTAGCTTTCCTGGGAGGACAGGGTAAAGCCTCACAAAGCTGACAGTCATGCTTTGCACATCTTTTCCCAGGCTTTCTCCCGTCTCATTCTGATTCTGCGTGCTTTGCATGTCAACAATGATAGAGCAAAGGTGATCCTGAAGCCAGACAAGACTACTGTTACGGAACCCCACCACATCTGGCCCACGCTGACTGACGAGGAATGGATCAAGGTGGAGGTGCAGCTCAAGGACCTGATCTTGGCTGACTACGGCAAGAAAAACAAGTGAGTAGGGGGCCAGGTGTCCCAGTGCAGCAAGGGAAAGGCTGGCTCAGGACATATGTTCTGGAAACATTTAGGCTTATAAGTTTCTCAGATATTTTACCTGTGTTTGGTAATGCATGCCTGTAATCCCAGCACTTTGTAGATAGAGGCAAGAAGTTCAGGAATTCAAAGTTATCTTCAACTACATGAGTTAGAGGTTAATCTGGGCTAAGGTCATGTCTCAAAAGAAAAATAACATCTTGGAAACTTAGGAAGAAACACAGTTCTCAGTGAAGGTATTGAAGCCATTTTGAACAGATTCACTCTCTTTTTTGTTCCTGCTGTCTGCATTTCTCTGTGTTTTGAGACAGGGCTTCATTCTGTATCCCATGCTGGCCTTAAGCTTCCAACAACCCTCTTGCCTTAACCTTGTAATGCTGGAATATCAGTATGTCTCACTACACCCAATTTGGGGTTTCTGTTTTTGAGAGTTGTCCTGTGTTGGGACAGTTTTTGTGGGAAAAAGGTACAGATGTGAAGTGAAGTAGCTGAAGGTACGTGCGCATTATTGTGGTGCTGCTTGGCTGCAGGGAGTCCCCACAGTGTGACAGCATCTCCAGGTCCAGGGATAAAGGTGCTTGCTACCAAGAGTTCAATCCCTAGAACCCACAAGGTGGAGGAGAAACTTTCTATAAGTTGTCCTTTGACCTCTGCACTTGCACTGTAGTATGTCTTCCTCCTCCAGAGTAAATACATTTAAAAATTAAAAAGATATGTTACTTGAGGATTATTTTGGCTGAGTATACCCACAGTCTGCCCAAGTCTACTTTATCATCAAGACAAAAGTGACTAGTGGGAAGGGGCTCTGTTTTACTCTCAGTGTCCCCACAGTGTGAATGTGGCGTCACTGACACAGTCAGAAATTCGAGACATCATCCTGGGAATGGAGATCTCGGCACCATCGCAGCAGCGGCAACAGATAGCTGAGATTGAGAAGCAGACGAAGGAACAGTCCCAGCTCACTGCTACACAGACTCGAACCGTCAACAAGCACGGCGATGAGATTATCACTTCAACCACCAGCAACTATGAGACCCAGACCTTCTCATCAAAGACTGAATGGAGAGTCAGGTACTATGGAGGCCTGAAGGTCAGATGGCAGGCCTGTTGATGCTGTTGCGTGTGCTTGCGCTGAGATGCTGACATTTCCTGTCTGTTCTTTAGGGCCATCTCTGCTGCCAACCTGCATCTACGGACCAATCACATTTATGTTTCATCTGATGACATCAAGGAGACTGGTTATACATACATTCTTCCAAAAAATGTGCTTAAGAAGTTCATCTGCATATCTGATCTTCGTGCCCAAGTGAGTAACTATGGCACATACCTGAACCACAGTGTGAGACCACTTAAGACTGTGCCTAAAATTCACTTGAGAGTTCCAGAAACTTTGAGGTGCTTTCTTTCTTTCTTTCTTTCTTTCTTTCTTTCTTTCTTTCTTTCTTTCTTTCTTTCTTTTTGAGGTACTTATTTCAAAATACATGGATGAATGAATAACTTTAAAAAGACAGCACAAACAAAGGGGTATCAAAACATAAAGCTAGGGCAATTAAGAGAAAATATTATTGGGGTAGAATTTATTGGCAGAGAGTAACAAATAGATTCAGATATGTATTTATTTGACATGCTGTATCAAATCTTATATGACTGCATGTTTTATGATGTTGAGATAGGAAAGAGCAGGATCTTTTCTTCATACCACTCACAAGAAAAATCTAAACAGAGTAAAATACTAGAGTATTAGAAGGAAATACTGGGAGCTGGAGAGATGGCTCAGCGGTTAAGAGCACTGACTGCTCTTCCAGAGGTCCTGAGTTCAAATCCCAACAACCACATGGTGGCTCATAATCATCCGTAATGGGATCCGATGCTCTCTTCTGGTGTGCCTGAAGACAGCTACAGTGTACTCACATACATAAAATAAATTAATATGGGGGCTGGTGAGATGGCTCAGTGGGTGGTTGTGAGCCACCATCCTTAATGAGATCTTACTCCCTCTTCTGGAGTGTTTGAAGACAGCTACAGTGTACTTACATATAATAAATAAAATAAATCTTTAAAAAAAAAAATGGCAGGCTGGTGAAATGGCTCTGTAGTTAAAGATGCTTGCTGTCAGGCCTGCTAACCAGTTTGAGCTCCAGAATCTACACAGTAGAGAGAGAATTGACTCTCGCAAACTGTCCTGTGGCGTCCACATAGCCAGTGTGACACACATGCATTTTTTTTTTTTTAAAGATTTATTTATTATATGTAAGTACACTGTAGCTGACTTCAGACACTCCAGAAGAGGGCATCAGATCTTGATACAGATGGTTGTGAGTCACCATGTGGTTGCTGGGATTTGAACTCAGGACCTTTGGAAGAGCAGTCGGGTGCTCTTACCCGCTGAGCCATCTCACCAGCCCGCACATACATGTTTTAAAAGTTTTAAAAAAATGTTTGCCGGGCAGTGGTAGCGCATGCCTTTAATCCCAGCACTTGGGAGGCAGAGACAGACAGATTTCTGAGTTCAAGGCCAGCATGGTCTACAGAGTGAGTTCCAGGACAGCCAGGGCTACACAGAGAGAAAACTTGGACAACAGATAGCTGAGCAGATAAAGTGCACTGCACAAAGCTGACTGAGTTAAGTCCCAAATCCCACTGTGGAAGGAGAGAACCAGCTCTTCAGAGTTGTCCTCTGACCTCCACATGCACACCATGGCATGCATTCATCCACAGGTGTGCGTATAATAATAAAGTGAAAAAGAAAGAAAGGGGGCTGGAGTAGTTGGTGCTCTTCCAGAGGTCCTGAGTTCAATTCCCAGCAACCACATGGTAGCTCACATTATCTGTAATGGGATCCGATGCCCTCTTTTGGTGTGTCTGAAGACAGCTACAGTGTACTCACATACATAAAATAAATTAATATGGGGGCTGGTGAGATGGCTCAGTGGGTAAGAGCACCCGACTGCTCTTCCAAAGGTCTGGAGTTCAAATCCCAGCAACCACATGGTGGCTCATAACCATCTGTAACAAGATCTGATGCTCTCTTCTGGAGTGTCTGAAGACAGCTACAGTGTACTCACATACATAAAATAAATTAATATGGGGGCTGGTGAGATGGCTCAGTGGGTAAGAGCACCCGACTGCTCTTCCAAAGGTCTGGAGTTCAAATCCCAGCAACCACATGGTGGCTCATAACCATCTGTAACAAGATCTGATGCTCTCTTCTGGAGTGTCTGAAGACAGCTACAGTGTACTTACATATAATAAATAAATCTTTAAAAAAAAAAAATTAATTAATTTTTTTTTTTTAAAGAAAAGTTCTTTTATAACAGTACTATGTGAGTTCGAGGCCAACTTAGTCTACATATTGAGTTCCAGGACAGCCAGAGCTACATAGTGAGACCCTGTTTCAGAGAGAGAGAGAGATTGACTTAAAAGGGAAAGAAAAGGGCTACAGATATAGAGAAAGCTCAACTGCAAAATGCTTACCCGGTATGCATTACCTATGCACACCTGGGTTCAGTTTCTTGTATTGAGAAGAAAAAAACCCTGAGGCTGCTGAGATGGCTCGGTGGGTGAAGCACTTCTCACAGGAGCCGGACAAGCTGAGTTTGATGCTCCAGAACCCCTGTAAAGGTGAAAGGAGAGCCTGTTCCATAGAATTTTCCTGATCTTCACACACACTCAGTGCTACACATATAGAACATACACATATATACACATACAGAATAATAATGCATTAAAAACATTTTTGTATGTAGGTGTTTTGTCTGTACACCATATGCAGGCAGTACCTGTAGAGAGCAAAAGAAGGTCCTAAAACTGGAGTTACAGACAGTTGTAAGCCACCATGTGGCAGGTCCTCTGGAAGAGCAACCAGTACTCTTAACCAGTGAGCCATCTCTCCAGCCCCAACAAAATAATTTTAGAAACTTCTGGCACTCTGGGTTGGTACTAAGAGTGCCTTCTGGTCTCATCTCTAGATTGCAGGATACCTGTATGGGGTGAGCCCTCCAGATAACCCTCAGGTGAAGGAGATCCGTTGTATTGTGATGGTACCGCAGTGGGGCACGCACCAGACTGTGCACCTGCCCAGCCAGCTGCCCCAGCACGAGTACCTCAAGGTTTGTGGTGGGGGTGGAGCCTGGGAGTGCACTTACTGTCATGCTACCCTAGTGGGTGACATTTGTCTGCAGATGGGTTGACCATCTCTTTATTGCTGTTTGCCTATAGGAGATGGAACCCTTAGGTTGGATTCACACTCAGCCCAATGAATCCCCCCAGCTATCACCCCAAGATGTCACCACTCATGCCAAAATCATGGCTGACAACCCATCTTGGGATGGGGAGAAGACTATTATCATCACCTGCAGGTTGGTGTGGGCCTCCTTGGGTGGAAATATTACAGAGCAGGCATTGCAGGCCAGGACCTGAATTGGTGACTTGTCCCTCTCACCCCCGACCCTCAGCTTCACACCAGGCTCCTGCACACTGACAGCCTACAAGCTGACTCCCAGTGGGTATGAGTGGGGCCGGCAGAACACCGACAAGGGCAACAACCCCAAAGGCTACCTACCTTCGCACTACGAGAGGGTTCAGATGCTCCTTTCCGACCGATTCCTCGGCTTCTTCATGGTCCCTGCCCAGGCCTCCTGGAACTACAACTTTATGGGTACGTGCTTGTGTGGGAGTGGAGACAGGTGACCAGCATGCTTGGCTCTTGAGGTCTAGCTGCCTTGGAAACGGCCCAGGGGCCCAGGCTGGGCGAGGCAGGCAGACTCTTAACTAACTTCTGATGTTTTCCCCCTCTCATTAGGTGTTCGACATGATCCCAACATGAAATACGAGCTGCAGCTGGCAAACCCCAAGGAATTCTACCATGAGGTCCACAGGCCTTCCCACTTCCTCAACTTTGCCCTCCTGCAGGAGGGTGAGGTCTACTCTGCAGACAGAGAGGACCTCTATGCCTAGTGACTTCCCTCTGCTTCAGATCCCCAAAGCCTGGAGCCTCTTAAAGCCCTCCCCAGACAAGCTGCTGACATTCAGCAGCCTGCCCCTTTGCCTTTTGTGCTTGTGTTGTTGATAGATTGTAACCCTGAACAAAATGTAATAAATTTTATAAATAGTGCTTTTGTTTTCTTGCTGTTATGAGGTCAAATTGTGGGTATGGGCGATTGCGGATTGGGGACTGACTAGCTTGGGCAGTTCACAGCAAGGTACTACTGGGCCTAGCCTTCAGGGCCTTGAGGCCCTCTCCATTCGAGGCTTTGACACTATCCTAGACTCAGGGAGCTGAGTTGGGGCTTATTACTTTGAGCATATTTGCTGGTTTCTCTGTAAAAGTACTTGGAAACTACCTATTTTCAACGTCACTTCTTGGACTGTGTGGCCCTTCTATAGCTGCAGTGCCCAGCCTCGTTCATTTGTGAACTTTGTGTGGTTCCTGATGGGGTAACATACTGAAGTGACTGTCCCTGCAGTCCAGTAGAGGCTGTTTGCTGACCTTCAGTCTTTCACCTCTCTGGAGTGCTTGGCAGCCAAGTCCAGGGGTGGAGCCTGGGTCAGGCGCTATGGGGAGGGCTTCCCTAAAGTGACCATTTACAGCCCTAGTCCTCCACTCTTGGATACCTGCCTGGACGTTGGCTGACCTGTATCCAGCGACCTTGTAGGGCACAAGGAGCCCAGCGCACTCTCCCACCCCAGGGCCTTTTTTCCCTATTTGTTCCTCCCGGGTTGCTTCTACCCCGCCCCTTATGGCCCTAAACTTCCTGGGCCGGAACTGTTAAGCTTTTTCCTGCCCCTGTTGAGGGTGTGGGTGGCTTTTGACCTTAAGAGAGGGAAAAATGGAGCCCAGGAGAGCAGCGCCCGGGCTACCCAGCCAGGCCTCTTCAGTGGGTGCGGGGTCAGCCGCCGAGCTCGTGTACCATCTGGCGGGGGCTCTGGGCACTGAGCTACAGGGACTAGCACGCCGCTTCGGACCCGACGCGGCGGCTGGGCTGGTGCCACTAGTCGTGCGGGCGCTGGAGCTCTTGGAAAAGGCCGCCGTGGGGCCGGCTCCGGACTCGGTGAGTCACCGGCTCCTCCTTTTACCCCTGAGAGCTGGCAGGCCTAACCCTGAGACCCCTGGCTCCTCCAGCTGCAGGTGTCCGCACAGGAGGCAGAAGTGGAGCTGCGGCGGCTGCGCGAGGAGAACCAACGCCTCCGCCAGGAACTAGGCTCCGGGCCGCAGGGTGAGTGAGGGGCCCACCGGAGCAGAGCGAACTGGGGGCAGCCGGGGCCTGCGTACCCCAGAGACCGGTGGTGCTAAAGACACCCCTTCCTCAGAGGAGCGCGCGCTGCTCCGACAGCTCAAGGAGGTGACGGACAGACAACGGGATGAGCTTCGGGCACACAACCGAGATCTGCTACGCCGAAGCCAAGAGACCGAGGCGGTGAGGGCGGGGCCAGGCGGAGTGGGGTGGGGCCGCTACGGCCTTCGGAGCCCCGCCCCTAGCTCTCTCGCTCCACCCCCAGCTGCAGGAACAGCTACAGCGCCTCCTGCTGATCAACTCTGAGCTGCGGCAAAAACTGGCTGCTGTGCAGACCCAATTGAGGGCCGCCCAGGACCGGGAGAGGGAGCGCCAGATAGCTCAGGATGGCTCCAGCCAGCTGGCTAAAGAACAGAGCTTGGAACCTGATGCGGCAACCTCAGATGACCCGGTAAGAACCTAAGCGAAGTCAAAATACATCCCAGAGCTCACAGCATTCAGCAGTTGGTGACCCAGCCAGGGTTTGCCGGGTATGGATGTGCCATACAGTATAGAAGGTACCCAGGAAGTTGGAAGGCAACAACAGCAGTTGTGTGCCACCTATGTAGCAGCAACCTTGTCCTCTATGTTTTCCAGCAGACACTTCCCCTAATATTATTGTGAGCGCTGGGGTTTAGAAAAGATCTAAGAGAGGCTCTTCTCTGACCATTCCTGACCTTGCACAGGTGGATACTCAGAAGCAGCCAGGGAACCTTCCAGAACCTGTCCAGTGTGGATTCAGTAGGGAAGAGCTTAAGCAGATCCTTCAGGAGCGGAATGAGCTCAAAGCCAACGTGTTCTTGCTCAAGGAGGAGTTGGCGTACTTCCAGCGGTGAGGGACTGGAAGCCAGGATGCCTGTTCCTGGTCACCCCACCTTATTTTTTGGATCATTTATAGATCAGCAGTGACAATTGCCAGGGTCCTGCTCAGGCACTGGGAAGAAGTAACTTCCATAGTCCTTCCTTGCCCTTCTGGAACCTCACTCAAACAGGACAGCACCAGGGGTCACCAAACTGAAGTAGCGAGCCTTATCCTTCGGAGGGGCCATCTAAGCTCAGTGTGGAGGTGTTGGCAGTATAGAGCTTTCACGGGTTTCCAGGGGAAACAGTGAGCAGAGCTCAGGTACTTGATTGACACCTCCTGTTGGCCTTCCCACTTTCTTCCCTTCCCTCTTCTCTAGAGAGCTGCTCACAGATCACCGTGTCCCCGGGCTTCTGCTTGAAGCCATGAAGGTGGCAGTCAAGAAACAGAGGAGGAAGATCAAGGCCAAGATGTTGGGGACACCCGAAGAAGCAGAGAGCAGGTAAGATCCTGCCTCTGTGCCCACCAAACGAACCCCTTGGCCTGCTGCAGTTCTGCTGTGCCCAGTGATGCAACTTAGCTGTGCCCAGCACCTCACTCAGCCTGCTGCCCAGCTGCCATCCTGTACTCTGGAAGCCACTGCTCCCGCTTGCCCCAGCTGCTGTGCCTCCTGCTGAAGACGCTGTCGCTGCTACTTCTCCACACTCATGCTTCCTTCCTTGGCTGGATCTCTTTACTCAAGGAAGCTGTGCAGTCTTGTGAGGGGCTGTTGTCTGCCTGGCTATAAAGTGTCCTTGATCCCCTCACTGTCCCCTCTCCAGCCCTTGAGGCCTCTGTAGTTACTCCATCCTCCCCCTGATGTTCCTGAAAGTCCTTCAGGAGGCTCCACACAAGCTGGACTTATAGTATCCCTTAGGCCCTGATATAAAGCCCTTGCATTTCTTTATCCTAGTGATGATGAGGATGGCTCGTGGCTCCTGCTCTCCAACGACAAGGAAGATGTTCCCCTAGTTCCTGGGTCCAGAATCCAGAATTTGTATGTTGGAGGAGGGGAGGAAGGAGGGTGAAGGAGGGGCCTGACTCTTCTTCTCCACCCTTTCTTTCCACTCCACTGCCTTTCATGCTGTTCTAAGATCTGTCTTCCCGCCTGCTTCTCTGTCCTATGTGCCCTCATTTCTCTGTGACCTACGCTGTCCTCCTTCCTCCAACACTCCCTTTTCACCTTTCTGGACCCTCAGCCTGCATCTTTGACATCTCCACCTCCCTGGCTCAGTGTACCTCTCTTGGCTTCCCTTCCAGCTTTGGCTTATGGTATCGGGGTGAGACTGAGGCCCCTGAAGCTGAGGCCAGCAACCCAGCTCCCAGCAGCCCTCGGGAAAGAGAAGAGACGCCACAGCAACCCCACCTGCAGCCTGTGAACAGCCCTCCAGCCCCCAACTCCTGACTAGTTCCCTGCTTTCAATGAACATCTTGGTCTGAGGGCTTCAGCTATGCAGGAGGCCTAACTCTGGGTCCCAACTAACTGCGTGTGGATGTGTGACCTCAAATGAGGATCGCCTGTACTAGCTATGGTGGAACTTCAGCCTGTCTCCCTTTCTTGACATCTCTGTACCACACTTTACAGAGCTCTGCTTTTCCCCATTGTAAGACAGAGGACTGCCTGCCGGCCTCGCTGGGGCTTGTGCAGGTGACCAGTGCAATAAATACCCATAATACCCCTAAAATGTTCTCGGTCTGTCTGTCGGTGGTCCACGTTAGCTCCCAGCCCTGCCAGGAACAGATGGTGATGTTTCTTTAGAAGGTCTCCTCTGCCCCTCACTGAGATTAAGGAGCGTCTCCTTATTTGGGGGGTATGGCTCCTACCCCCACCCCATTCCTTAGCCTGTCTCCAGTGTTTCAGCGACCTGTGGCTTCAATCTTTTGGCCCCCTCCTGTCTAAATCCAATTCAGCTTTCACCATCAGCCCTATTTTCCCTTTCGTTTCTATGTGCTAAGCTGCCTGCCCTCTCAGGGAGGTGCCTCATAGCAGCCCGCCCCTCTATCCTGGCTTCCTCAGGAAAAGCCTTGGGAGGAAGCAGGGAGGGGGTTGGGAGCTGTGGGGACCAGATCAAACCAGGCCCTCCTACCATGCTGGCCGCCATGGGACTAGAGCTGGTGTTCTCGCTGTTGCTGCTCTGGACTTGGGGGACCCAGGGATCCACGCTAGACCCAACTGGTCAGCACGTCTGTAAAGGCAGCAGGTGGGTCTTGTGAGCATCTGGCTGGTGTGGTGGCTGACTAGTGTTGGGTCATTTTGGAAAATAAAGAGGTGGGTGGGAGGGTCATGGGCCTCAAGAAAGGGACTTTGAGAGGCAGCCTGGCAGATGATAGATGGTCACACAGATGGTAGGAAGGTCAGGGAAGGGAAAAAGAAGGGTTGGGGACATGGATCCTGTGACTCATGGCCTGTGACACCGGGCTAGATTTCCTAAGTGGAGCTGGGGAAGACTCCCACATCTTAGCCAGCATCTGTGACCCACGCTACGGGGCTCTGCTGCCCCATTTCTACCCCCACAGCCCCTCTGAGCTCCAGTGCTGTCCCGGCTGGAGGCAGAAAGATCAAGAATGCACCATCCGTGAGTAGCCAGGACAGTCCCCTAACCAAGGAAAAGGAAGGATGTGACCCGATGACAACCTTTCTACTCTATCTCCCCTCCTGAGCCCTGGAAGCAGTGTCCATCCTGTGACACATTACCCCTGTCCGGCACTAAGGATGGCTTTGAAGGGAGCAGAACCCCAGGAGTCGGAGAGAGGGCCAGGGGTACCCCTTACCTCTTTGTCCCCCAGTCCTTTCAAGCCCGGGTGGGGTGTTTTTCAGCCATCTGTGAGGGGCCTGATGCCTGCAGGAAAGACGAGGTGTGTGTGAAGCCGGGCCTCTGTCGATGTAAACCTGGATTCTTCGGAGCCCAGTGCAGCTCCCGTGAGTTTTAACGACTGGGTGGCGTTTCTGGGCAGAACTGGGTAAGGGGCAGGAAGTAGGCAAGGCATATAGAGATGTGAACATAGAGTGGTAAGGCCCAAATTACCCAAGCTTTGCTTAGAAAATGGGCTCAGAAATGAGAAGTGACTGTGAGAACGGCCCTAGGTTTTAACCCACAGCCAGAGAGCCCTGCTCATCCGGCACCTTCACTTTTAACTTCTCGGTAAAGACAAATAGATGCAAGGGCGTGGACCTGTGGTTCTCAAGGGCTGAGTGGCAGGCGCCAAGAATCCCTGGGTTGGAAGGGGATGTATGTACTTTTCTGTCGCCCTGGTAGGCATCTTCTACCTAAAATTCGGATGCCAGTGATGGCCAAGGACCTTAGCAGAGAGAGGGGAGGGTTATGAATGACATTCCATCCACCTGTGAGCCTGGGCTTCACTGTCAAACTCAAGCTCTGTGTTCTGGAATGTGAAATGGAGGCTAAGCTAAGACTAAGGGTTTTGTCATCTGAATCTGGGGCCGGAAATGATCTGAGTCCCAGGAGAGGCTGCCAGATGTTCTCAGGGTCTGTCCTTGGTTCTTGAAGAGCAAGCCTGTGTCCTCTTCCTTGAGGAAGGGTCAGAGCAAGGACCTATGCCCAGCCCTGAACCTGATTGTCTCCCATTCCTAATCTCACAGGCTGTCCAGGACAGTACTGGGGTCACGACTGTCGTGAGACCTGCCCATGTCATCCACGTGGTCAGTGTGAACCGGCCACAGGTGTGTGCCAATGCCATCCCAACTACTGGGGTGGGCTCTGTGAGTTCCCCTGCACCTGCGGCCCCCACGGACAGTGCGACCCAAAGACAGGCTTGTGCCACTGTGACCCCGGCTGGTGGTCACCCACGTGTCGTCGCCCATGCCAGTGCAACCCAGCGGCGCGCTGTGACCAGGCCACTGGAGCCTGCGTATGCCCACCGGGCTGGTGGGGCCGCCGCTGCAGCTTCAGTTGCAACTGCCACACCTCGCCCTGCATGCAGGACTCCGGCCGCTGCATCTGCCTGCCGGGCTGGTGGGGTCCTGAGTGCAGTCGTAGGTGCCAGTGTGTGCGAGGCCAATGCAGCGTTACTTCCGGCCACTGTTCCTGTCCCCCTGGCTTCCATGGAATCCGCTGTGAGCTGTCTTGCAACCCTGGCCACTATGGGGCACAGTGCAAAGAAAGGTGAGCCAGCCAACAGGATAAGGGGTGGGCAAGAAATAAGACAGGTATACTGGGGGGGGGGGTATCTCAGGCAATCCCCAAAATATATACAAGGCAAAGAGAAAAGAGAAAAGACCACGCCCATGCATCTCCGTGTATTTATGCCTACTTCTCTCAGCCTATCAATGTTAAAAAGTCTTAAGACTTAATTGATTGTGCTGCTCTTTCAGAGGGCCTGAGTGGTGTGCTCAGTTGTTCTCAGGGCCCACATCTGTTGCCCTCTGCTGACCTATAACCGTACTCATGTGTACATATCCCCACAAACACACATACATACACACATATTTTTTTTTCTGAGCATAGTAGCATATGCCTTTAATCCCAGCTCTGGTGAGTAGAGGCAGGTAAATTTCTGCGTGTTTGATGCCAGCCTAATTTATGTAGTTCTAGGACATCCAGAACTACTACATAGTGAAATTCTATCTCAAAAAAAAAAAAAAAAAAAAAA
>NC_034603.1:43256373-43282004 GCF_900095145.1 Mus pahari
ATATATATATATATATATATATATATATATATATATATATATATTCCCTGTAATCCCAGCACTCAGAAGTCTGAAGCAAGAGTGAGACTCTCAAAAAACAAAAGTTACTGTCCAGCCTGTTGGGGCTGGGTAGGTCTCTAATATCAGCATGTCGGGGTCAGAAGAAGCATAAGGATCACACATTAGATGTCAGCCTGTGTCACACACTGAGGTAGCAAGTGTAGGATCAATAGTAACAAAAGCAGGCTGGAGGCAGGAGGATCACAACACAGCAAGTCTGAGGCTAGCCTGGGCTACATGGAGGCACTGTCAATGATTCTCCTCCCACACAAAGAGGCAACAAGTTTGGTTTAGAACAAAGAATGGGTCTAGGGATACAGAGCAATAGTAGAGAGCTGGCCCAGCATGCACTAAACCCCGGTTTCGAACACCAGAAAGGTCAGGGAGCAAAATGTAGAGCAAGACACTATACCGCATAATTCATAGTATTTAAAACAACCTGAGTCAAAATGTAAGCAAACAACACAAACTCGGTCTGTCCTAAGAATGAGTAAGAATGTATTGCCGTCTTTTTCTGTTTTCTTTTTTTATAAAGATTTATTTATTTATTTATTTATTTATTTATTATACATAAGTACACTGTAGCTGTCTTCTGACACTCCAGAAGAGGGAGTCAGATCTCATTAGGGATGGTTGCGAGCCACCATGTGGTTGCTGGGATTTGAACTCAGGACCTTCAGAAGAGCAGTCAGTGCTCCTAACCGCTGAGCCATCTCTCCAGCCCCTTCCTTGTCTTCTTGCTTGCTTCCTTCCTTTTTTTCTTTTGTTTTGTTTGATTTGGTCTTGGTGTGGGTTCTAATCTTTTGTGGCTTAGGCTGACCTCAAACTCCTGAGCCTCCTGCCTCCACCTCCCAAGCCCAGGTACCACAGGAGTCACACAGCGCCTCCCCACCCCTTTTCTTTGATATTTTTGAGACAGGGTCTCATTCTGTAACCCAGACTGGCCTGGGACTCACTATATAACCCAGGCAATCTTTCCTCCTCTGCTTCCTGAGTGCTGGGATTTCAGGTCCAAGCTGCAGCCCCCAGTTTGTAGTAACCATCCTCCCCACACCCCGCCACCAATGCTACTCAGAATCAGACAAACTGATTTTTTTTTTTTGAAGACAAGGTCTTTTTGTGTATCTTAGGCCACTGCTCACTTGGCAGAGGTCTCCCCGCCTCTACCTCCCTCCAGAGTGCTGGAATTGTGACCGTGGACCACCACACCCAGCTCAGCTAAACTGATTTTGTGATTACCCTTTCTCTCTGACAATGGATCCCAGAAGATCAAGCATCAGCAGAGAGGAATCAAGTCCCTTTGAGCATCACTGGAAAGTCAAGATGAGTTAATCCTGAAACTATCCATCATGATGTGATGAAATAATTTCTATTTTCTTTATCTTTTCATTTATTTATTTTTTGAATTTTTTTTTAAAAAAATCCTTATTTCTATTTTACACATGTGAGTGTTTTCCCACCATGTATGTCTGAGCACTAAATGCATGCAGAGTCCAGAGGAGGACACCAGGTCCCCTAGAGTTGGAGTTATATACAACTGTAAGTCACCATGTGGGTGCTGGAAACTGAACTCTATACCAACAATGGTTTTCAACCTTACTAAAGCATCTATCCTTTTTTTTTTTTTTTTTTTTTTTTTTATTATTCGAGACAGGGTTTCTCTGTATAGCCTGGGCTGTCCAGGGTTCATCTTTTGGTTGTTGTTACTGTTTTAAGACAGTGTCTTTCTCACTGTCAATCCCTGCTGTACTTGAGCTCACTCTGTAGAGCAGGCTTGTCTGGAACTCAGAAATCCTCCTGCCTCTGCCTCCCAAGTGCTGGGATTAAAGGTGTGCGCCACCACGCCCGGCCTTTTTTTTTTTTAGCTTTCACCCTTTAATACAGTTATTCCTCATGATGTGAGGAATAAAATTATCCTCATTGCTACTTCATAACTGTAATTTTACTACCATTATGAATTGTGATGTAAATATCTGGTATGCAGGCTATCTGATATGTGACTCTTGTGAAAGGGTCTATTAATGCCCTTAGAGGGGTCGTGACCCACAGGCTGAGAACCACTGTTGCTCTACAAGGACAGCAGCTGTTCCTTACTATTGAGCCATCTCTCCAGCACCTATGTGCTTCTTTTTGAGACAAGATCTCCACATAGATCGGGTTGACTTCAAACTCAGAGATCTGCCTGCATCTGCCTCTGCCCTGTTACATGATTTTTCTGGTGCTGGAATTAAAGACCTGTGCCATAACCGCCAGAATTATTTGTCTCTTAAAAAGACAGAATCTGGGGCTGGTGAGATGACTCAGCGGGTAAGAGCACTTGACTGCTCTTCCAAAGGTCCTGAGTTCAAATCCCAGCAACCACATGGTGGCTCACAACCATCTGTAATGGGATCTGATGTGTGTCTGAAGACAGCTAGAGTGTACTCACATACATAAAATAAATAAATCTTTAAAAAAAGAAAGAAAAAAGACAGAATTTTGGATGGCTGGAAAGATGGCTCAGCAGCAAAGAGCACTGGCTGCCCTGGAAAAGAACTAGGGTTTGAGTCTCAGCACACACATGATGGAGCGAAATCATCTGGAACTCCAGTTTCAGGAGAGCTGAAGCCCTCTTTCTGCTTCCTTAGTCACCAGGCTCTCAAGTGGTGTACAGACATATATGCAAGCACATTACTCATACACATTTAAAAGAAGGAGGAGGAGGAGGCAGAGAAGGGGGAGGAGGAGGAGGAAGGGGTTTCTACTGGCTTCAAAAGCTATACCGTGTGTGTGTTCAAGAAAACTGTACACTCTTTCATTATAGTTAAACTAATTTACCCTTAAAAATTAAATAAAAAGGGAAAGGGTCTCTGAAGGCTCCCCAAGCTAGTCTCAAACTCCTGTGCTCAAGTGGCTCTCCTCTCACAGCCTCCTGAGCCGTTTCTTATGTGACATTGTATCCCTGTCCTCAGCCACTCCGACCTCAGAGATAGTGTGGCATAGGAAACAGAGTAGAGAAAGGGGGAGCAAGAGGGCTGAGTGGGAGGGAAGTGAGGGGTGGGAGGTAATGTGGCTGCTCTGGCTGAGCTGGTGACTCCCGGCATCCTTTGTGAACCCAGGGAAGGATGAGTCACAGAGCAAGGAGTCAGGAGTAAGCTAGAGACCTGGGATTCCCTCAGAGACCATCTACCTAGCCTTTCCAGTGTACAACACAGAGAAACTGAGGTTGTAGCCTGAGTGGTCCATCTGTGACCCAGATTTCTCCAGTGCCCCGAGATCTGACAATGTGGGCCGTTCACAGGCTGGAAGTTATGGCTCTCCGTCTGATCCCAGGGCTCCCATGATCCCTTTCTCTTGCTAGCTGTGGCCACTGTGAGCCGAATGCCACATGTTCTCCAGTCACAGGCAACTGTGAGTCCTGCAAGCCGGGCTGGAACGGGACTCAGTGCAAACAGCCATGTCCTGCGGGCACCTTCGGTGAGAGGTGCACTGGGCAGTGTCCCCGCTGCCGGCTTGGGGAGCCCTGTCAAGCGGAAACTGGGCATTGCCAGCGCTGCGACCCTGGTTGGCTGGGGCACAGGTGAGGGAGGGGCTACCTTGCTCTGAGCACATTTTTCTCCTCCACACCTCCTCTAAGCTGTTCCTTCCCAGAGGACCTTCACTTCCATAAAGTTTACATTCACCCAGCTCAGGGACTGCCTTCTGGCCGGGCTGAGGGGAAAAGGAGGTTCTGGGGGGCTCTGGGAAGGGTGTACATCTAGCTGCTTCCTCCTTAATCCTTTCCTTATCCCTCAGGGACCTGTAGTTTGTCACCCACTTGGGTTTGGCTCTAGCTTCAAGCTCTCACTTGAGCTTTCTGGTAGGGGAATGGCCCTTTTGGGACCCCCATGTCCAGGAAGATGGAAAATGTTGTGGGACCTTCCTGCCCTCCCAATTCTGAGTCGTGCTTCCCTCGTGTAACCTCAGGTGTGAGAACCCTTGTCCCCTTGGTACCTTTGGGAAGGGCTGCAGCTCTACCTGCCCCGCCTGTGTTCAGGGGACTTGCGATGCGGTGACTGGGGAATGTGTCTGCAGTGCTGGCTACTGGGGGACCAGGTAAGGACGAGGCCTTGGGGGACACAGGATTATGGGAGATGAGGTTAGACTTCTGTGTAATGTTTCTTAAACCCTGAGTCTCTCCACTTACGAGAAACCCTCTCTCCCACCCTGTAATGGGGTGTTAGTTCTCCTGTGTGGGGTGACATCTTCTGAGGAAACTCAGGGGTTAATCTAAAAGGACTAAAAAAATAAATGAAACTTTTTAAAAGGAAAGAAAAAAACTAAAAGAAATAATTTTTAAATTTATTTATTTATTTATTTTATGTATATGAGTACACCATTGCTCTCTTCAGACCCACCAGAAGAGGGCATTAGACCCTACTGAAGATGGTTGTGAGCCATCATGTGGTTGCTGGGATTTGAACTCAGGACCTCTGGAAGAGCAGTCAGTGCTCTTAACCACTGAGCTATCTTTCTAGCCCCCTAAAAATAATTCTTGTTTTGTTTTGTTTTGTTTTGTTTTGAGACAGGGTTTCTCTGTGTAGCCTTGGCTGTCCTGGAACTCACTCTGTAGACCAGACTGGCCTCGAACTCAGAAATCTGCCTGCCTCTGCCTCCCAAGTACTAGGATTAAAGGTGTGCGCCACCACTGCCCGGCTTAAAAATAATTCTTAAAGGGAAAGAAAAATATCTGGAGAAAAAAAAAAAGGAGCCGGGCGTGGTGGCACATGCCTTTAATCCCAGCACCCGGGAGGCAGAGGCAGGCGAATTTCTGAGTTCGAGGCCAGCCTGGTCTACAGAGTGAGTTCCAGGACAGCCAGGGCCCCTGTCTCAAAAAACCAAAACCAAACCAAAACAAACAAACAAACAAACAAAAAAAGGAGCTGGTGTCTCATTCAGATGAGGATTTGCTTAGGGGTGGGACCCGGATCCCACTGACGCCCCTCTAGTTCTTCAGGTATCAAGCAGTCAGAGACTCCAGGCAGGTGTCTATGTAAAGAACAGCACACAGGGTCGTGTGAAGGAGACCTGTTTTATAAAGAAAGAGATGGAGGTCCGGGGAGTTAGTGGCAGGGCTGATCTTGATGCAAGGCATCTTGCTTCTCCCACATTGAGGCTGGGGGATGAGGGCTGTCACCCAAAGTCTCTACAGCGAAGCACTCTCAACACTACAGGGCCACTTAGGATGTGACTGAGAAGTCAGCAAGGTCTCCCAGCAGAACCCAGGGGCAGTACCCAGAAGTCACTTTACCTTCCCCTCTGCAGTGCCTTTCTTTAGCCTGCCTTTCCTGTTATGTACCCCTAGCTGCAACAGTTCCTGCCCATCTGGCTTCCACGGAAGCAACTGCTCTATCCCCTGCCAATGTCCAGAGGGGCTCTGCCACCCTGTGTCTGGGGCCTGCCAGCTGGGTAAGTGCGGGGAACACGGAGGAACATTTGGTCATTTCCACGGGCTGCAGGAAAGGAGCGGGCACACTCCAGAGACGGGAGCCTCAAAGGCCCCGAATACGTGACCATCTCCCGTGTCCCTAGGCCGTCATGGTAAGAACGCCCTCATTGTGGGCATCCTGGTACCTCTGCTGCTGCTCCTCATGGGCATCGTCTGCTGTGCCTACTGCTGCTCAGGAACCCGACTGGACCCCAAGGACAGGTAAACACTGGCTGTTATGCATGTTCCTCTGGGAGTGGGGAAGGGCTGAACTTGTCACTCTTCAGGGAGTGACACAGACTAAAGCCTGGAAACTGCATGTTTCCCTGAGGAGGAAGTGTCTGAGTCACATGGATG
Source organism: Mus pahari (assembly GCF_900095145.1). NCBI lineage: Eukaryota > Metazoa > Chordata > Mammalia > Rodentia > Muridae > Mus > Mus pahari. Next base: position 43,262,237 of record NC_034603.1, read on the forward strand.
TGAGCAGGGGTACTGGGTGGCAGGGGTCTCAGAGTCAAACCTGTGGCCGAAGGCTGAGCTCGTCGTGATAGCACTGCGAGGGCTGGGACAGAGGAGAACCCACACTGCTCAGCAGAGAAGGGAAGAGACGAGATTTCAAACCGTCAGGAAAGGGAGGGACAGAGAGGTCCGAGCCGTGGTTTTGCAGAGGGTACAACCTGAGGAGCAGATTATGGAGGAAGGAGCAGCGAGACTCAGGAGTTCATCCTCGCGTCTCTTGGTCCCTTGGACACATCACAGCGCGGACGTCTGGAATAGGGAATGTGGTGATGGGGTTCATTTCTTCAATTTACGAAGATGCTGAGGCTCAAGGGGTCTCAGCTGCTCTAGGCTCACACAGAGGCCCTGCCTGGCCTTTTGGATTCTCTGCCCAGTGTTCTTTCTCCCCCTTCATGCTAGGAATGAGAGCCGGGGCTTGCTCATGCTAAGCAAGTGCTCTACCACTGAGCTCACCCGCACACAGCCTTGTTTGCTTGCTTGCTTTGTAATAAAATACCTCACTGTGTAGCTCAGGCTGTCATGAAGTGGCTGTCTCCATTCCTCAGCCCCTGGAGTGCTAGGAGTCTAGGAATGTGTCACCATATTAGACCCTGATCCTTGATTCGGTCCGCTGTGCAGTGGGGCATTCATAATGAGCATATCAGCCTACCCTCTACCCTCTAGAAGAAGATGAGGACTTGTCCAAGACTGTCAGAGGACTCTGACAGACTGTCACCCCAGTTTGGAGATGCAGTAGAGTGGGTGGCAAAGAGTAGTATTCGGCCAGGATGAGAGTCCTAAGAGCTACATTTTTGAGAAAACATTGCAGGTCTTAGTACTTGGTTCTGGGCCGTGCCAAACCTTCTGTCAGATTTACAACTGAGGCCAAGAAAAGTGAAATCAGAGCCGACATGGTGACCCAGACCTGCCTGTCTCTATCTAGAGCAGCGGTTCTCAGCCTTCCTAATGCTGTGTGACTCTTTGATACAGTTCCTCCTGTTGTGGTGACACTCTCCGCCCCTACCATGAAATGATTTTTTTTTTCATTGCCATTTCACAACTGTAACTTTGCTACTGTTATGAATCATAATGCAAATATTTGGAGACAGAAGTTTGCTAAAGGGATCGCGGCCCACAGGTTCAGTGATGTGGAGCTCGGCTGCCTTCTGTGACTTAGATTTTGGACTCCATGTTTTGGATTTTATTCTGTCATAAATATGCAGAGCCACCGAAGTAGATGTGGTCACCTGACACATCCTGCCAGTCTGACATGGGTTTCCTTAGGTCTTGTACACTGATCACCCTCTCTCTGCCACCCTCTCAGGCCTGAGAGAAATGGGGCTGCCCTTTTCAGAATGAAGCAGCAGGTGTGGGGGGCCCTCACCAACCTGGGCTCGGCACTGCCCTGTGGCTCCCTCAGTAACTACAAGCTACCCTGGGTAACAGGTAAGTGGGCCTGGGAATCAGGGACAGGGGTCTAGGGCTAAGGGGGGACGAGGCTTCCCATGAGGCCCCACACCTGACCTGAACCCCTGCAGTTTCTCATCACGATCCGGAGGTCCCCTTCAACCACAGCTTCATCGAGCCCCCCTCTGCCGGCTGGGCCTCTGACGACTCCTTCTCTTCCGATCCTGACTCTGGAGAAGAGGACGAAGCTCATGCCTACTTCGTGCCACCTCGAGAAGGTAGCCTTGCCCACCACGGTGGCACCTTCCGTGTGCCTTTGGCAGATGCCTATCTGAGCTTATTTTCTTCCACTTGCTGTTTCTGGCTCTCAGACCAAGTTCAGAACAAAGAGACATCCTGTCCTCACCAAGCTTGTAGTGAACAGCAAAAAGGACAATGTCACACTGGGTATGGTGGCACACGCCTTTAATCCCAGCATTTGGGAGACAGAGGCAGGTGGATCTTTGTGAATTTGAGGTCAAGGCCAGCTTGGTCTACATAGTGAGTTCCAGGAGAGCCAGGAGTGTGTAAAGGGGCCCTGTCTCAAAATAAATAGATAGATAGATAGATAGATAGATAGATAGATGGATAGATAGATAGATATGTAAAAAGATATGCCACCTGACAGTAGAGGACAGAATGGGTCATCATTGTTAAAATTCCTTCCCAGAGGGAGATATAACCAACCTCTACCCCTTCTCCTAAAATGAAGGTCCCAACACACAGAGGCACAATGCCACCAAAGCTCGTTCTGGGAACCAATGAGTTTATTAGGTTTTCATAGAAAGCATAGGCAAAGGGCTATTTACAGGGTACAGGCACTCCTCCCAGCAACTGGCCACATCTAGAAGGCCTTCACCCATAGGGATGTGGGCTTACCCAGCCATATGATGGAGCCTTCTTCTCCTGTATATTCTGCAGCTTATATACTCTGGCCCCTCCCCATAGGCCTCATGCAATTAAGGTAGAGTTGCATGCAACAGGTCATGGGGAGGGCTGGAGGCTCAGGTAAATGCCTCCTAACTCAGCTTTCCATGGGGGGGTGGGGAGGGCGGGGAAACAGTCAGCAAACCCAGCTGGGAGAATCTTTTTCCAAGTGCACGGTGGACACTCCAACATGGCAGTTGCCAGGCTCAGAGGACAGCCACAACTGCCATGCTTTAGTGGGGCATGCGAACAAAAAGGAGAAACTCTGAAGCTACCCATGCCCGAGGTAACAGGGCTTAAGGAATGTGCCTGTTAGTAATAGTTGTGCCTAGCCGCATCAGTAGGAATTGGCCAGGGGAAAATTCGGCAGCAGTGATGGTGTTTTGGAGAAAACGCAGTGTGCATTTTCAAAGCAAGGTAAAGTAAAGAGAAAAGCATAAAGGAGAGGTGTTTCCTACACAGCCTCTCCCCTGCCTCACTCTTCCCTGCCACATCGTGAGGCCTCTGGAAAGATTCTGCACCCCAGGTAGATTAGAGCAGTGTACCCAGCTGAAGTTCCTGTTTTCTCCCCTGCCAGAGACGGTCCCTATGGCCCAAGAAGAATCACCAGAAGCCAGCCTTCCTGGAGGCTCCTTCCCTTCCCCTGAGGACGCCTCCACACCATTCCCCATCCCACGCACCTCCAGCCTGGCGAGGGCTAAGAGGCCATCCGTCTCCTTTGCTGAAGGCACGAAGTTTGCACCACAGAATGGCCGAAGCTCTGGGGATCTCTCCAGCCCCATACGAAAACCCAAGAGACTCTCCAGAGGTGCTCAGCCACGCCCTGAAGGGCAGGAGGCGGAGGAGTCTACAGGCCCAGAGCAAGCGAACACAGAGGAGGATGCTCCTACAGCCACAAGCTCTGGAGATGCTGCCGCTAGTCACGGCCAACTTCCACCTGGTAGCCGGATGGTGGCTGAGTGTGTAGAGACCAGCGATGGAGGCATCCAGGAGAGCTCGGGATCTGTGGCCACTATCTATATGCTAGCAGGGACACCCCAGAAACCTGAGGGTCCTGTCTGGTCTGTCTTTCGTCGTTTGGGAAACTACCAGAAAGATCAGGCGGCCCCCAAGGTAAAGAGTGCTATCCCTAAGCCTTTGCGCCGATCTCTGGGTCGGAACCAGGCCAGCGCTGGCTCAGCTCCAGGTACCGTGCTCTCCGGGGCCATGGAGTCCACCGCAGTTAGGCCAGAGGAAACACCCAGAGGTCTGGGAGATGGCATTGAGAGCTCAGGGACTGTCCAAGAGCCAGACGCTGGAGGCAGTTCCCTGGATCAGGGTTCCCAGAAGCAGGCCGAAGAGAAGGAGCAAGAGGAGCCCCTGTATGAGAATGTTGTGCCCCTGTCCGGGCCGCCACAGCACTAAGGATCTTGAGTTTGGTGAGTGGGAAAACTGGATGGGGATGCAGGGAGAGCGGGATGCTGAAGCTGCCGTGGACCAGATTGGGCTTTGCGCCTGAAAATAATGCCATAACTGTGACAGACTAAACAGGAACTCTGCCGTGAAAGAGGCAAGGGTTAGAGGCCAGCTGGTTGTGGCTCTGGCCCTGGTGGTGTCCCTCGGTGGCACTGGAAGGCCTGAGCGGAGACCCTGTGTAACAGGGTCAGAGGAAGGAGGAGACAGCTACAGGGCTTTTTCTCCATTGTTGTTGTTCTGAATTCCATCCCGAGACTATTCTTTCTATCACTTCAAAACATTTTTTTTTTCTGAACTGGAAATAACCTAAATGTTTGATGATAAAGATTGATTAAACAAATATTTCTTTTAGAAAATTTATTAATTTATTTGGGGAGAGGGCATGTACCACAACCTGCAAGTGGAGGTCAGTGGTCAATTCTCGGTGGTCCCTTCATCACCTCGTGAGTCTAGAGATGGAACTGGGGCCTGTGACGTAAGTGGTTCTAACCATCTCACTACCATCCTTTTTTGAGGCAGGGTCTCTCTCACAGCCCGAGCTGCTCTCAGACATGCTTTTGTGGCTGAGACTGCCCTTGAGTTTATGACCCTCTTGGGTCTACTTCCTCAGTGCTGGCCTGAACCTCCCGAGGTGTCTGTTTTCACAGGGCTCCATGCATGGTTAGGCAAGCATGCTACCAACTGAGCTACACATCAGCTCAGCCAAACAAGAGATTTCTAACGGTTGGTTTCTACACAGTGGCTAGATACATTATTCAAAAATATTTGCTAGGAGGATCTGGAGAGGTGGCTCAGGGGGCGAGAGCACTGACTGCTCCTCCAGAGGAGCGGGGTTTGTTTCCCAGCAACCCCATGGTGGCTCACAGCCTGGCCTCTTGAGGACATCGGGTGTGAAGCTGCTTACAGAACACTCATACATGCAAACACACATGCATATGAAATACACTTAAAGATTTAAGAACTTGGTGTGTGAGAGGATAAAGTCATTCACAGGTCAGAGAGCACAGCGCAGTTCCTACCACCTATTGCTGTTTCCATGGTGCTGGAGATGGGGCTCAGGTTCTCACTCCTACTTGGCAATTTTTTTTCTTTTAATGCCAGGCTGTGATGGCGCACACCTTTGATCCTAACACTTGGGAGGCAGAGGCAGGCAGATCTCTTTGAGTTTTGAGGTCAGCTTGGTCTACAGAGTGGATTCCAGGACAGCCAGGGCTACACAGAGAAACCCTGTCTCAAAAACAAAACAAACAACCTAACTAAAAAGATCATTTGCTGCTTTTGAGGAGGACCAAGTTTGCTTCTTGTCTTGGCAACTCTAGTTCCAGATGACTTACATACATTTAGTCAGAACACTTGTAAACTTTAAAGAAGATATCTTTGGCCGGGCAGTGGTGGCGCATGCCTTTAATCCCAGCACTCGGGAGGCAGAGGCAGGCGGATTTCTGAGTTCGAGGCCAGCTTGGTCTACAGAGTGAGTTCCAGGACAGCCAGGGCTACACAGAGAAACCCTGTTTCAAAAACAAACAAACAAAACCAAAAAAAGATATCTTTGTGCTATGTTCATTCTAAGGTAGGGATTCTTTTCAGACCTTTGAAGTGGCTGCATTTTCTACATATTATCTGATTATATTAAATTCTTTTTGTTTTTGAAATAGCCTTGTTCTGTAGTTTAGGCCGATCTGGATCTCAATATCCATCCTAGGCAGCCCTGGAACCCAAGGCAATCTACTTGTGCCTGTTCTCCTGAGTGTTGGGACTATAGATGTGAGCCACCAGCCCTGGCTTACAGTCCTCCTTTAAAAACAAGATGAGACAAAACAAAAACGGGGGTGTAGCTGGGTGATGGTGGCCCATGCCTTTAATCCCAGCACTTGGAAAACAGAGACAATCTCTGAGTTTGAGGCCAGCCTGTTCTAAAGAGTGAGTTTCAGGACAGCCTGGTCTACACAGAGAAACCCTGCCTTGAAAAAAAAAAAAAAAACAAATTAGCCAAATAAAGATCAGGGTCTCACTGGATAACCCAGGTTGGCACTAGCCAGGAACTCTGTGTAGACTGGGCTGGCCTTGAATTTAAAGAAATGTGCCTGCCTCTACCTCCTTGGTGCTGAGATTAAATGTGTGTGATCATGCCTGGCTTGGACTCACAATTTCAGATGGGGCAGCATTCATCCTTCTGCTGATTTGTAAGTGCCTTTTCTATATTAAGGATATGCTCTCCTCAATCCGATTGGCTTTATTTACTTTTTGTGTGCAGTATACACATACATATATGCGTGCCTCTTACACTTTTCCTGACCTCTCTTCTGATGGTCTGTTGAGCCTTCTGTTGTTTTCATGTGGCAAGGCTGTCCTTTAACTTCAGTTCCTCCTGACTTATTTAAGACTTGCCAAAAGTCCTGGAAGTCTAGCCTGGGCACTCTCAATTTAAAAAGAATAAGAATAAAGGCTGAGCTGGGCGGTGGTGGCGCACGCCTTTAATCCCAGAACTCGGGAGGCAGAGGCAGGTGGATTTCTGAGTTCGAGGCCAGCCTGGTTTACAGAGTGAGTTCCAGGACAGCCAGGGCTACAGAGAAACCCTGTCTCGAAAAAACAAAACAAAAACAAAAACAAAAACAAAAAACAAAACTGGGGGACTAGAGAGATGGCTGAGCTTCTTGTTTCATTTGACCAAGCCACCTAACCCCTCAGTTTTTCATCTGGAATGTAAGGATAATGGCTGTATCCAGAGCTGTTGTAGGGATGGAGTGGCACGCACGCGGTGTAAAAGCACCCAGTATGAGAGTTCAGCTATCAATAAAAGGCAGTTACCACTGATCCTCCCACCATCTATCTAGCACCCTGTGATCTTCCGTCCTTGAACCCAGTGCTTTTCACTTGCTCGTGTGTTTTTCTTCCAGGACTCATATTGGGTACCTAGGACGGAGGCATGTCTGCCCCCAAGGAATTCAGAGCCAGTAGAAAATGGGGATACAGATTATAAGGCATTAAAGTCAGCAGACAAAGAAAGCAAAAAGCAATATAGAGAGTGGCTAGGGAAGGCTTCCCAGAGGAGGTGCTGTCCAAGAAAGGGCACAAAGCCAGAGCCACAGCAGTCCTCCAGAGGGAACCATCCAGGACCGGGAGGAGGAAAAGGCTGTTGTGTAGGAAGAGGCATGGTTCAGTCAGTTGGGGAACTTGAACTTTATCTTGAAGAACAAGGTAAAGAGTTTTCTGCGGAATCTAGCAATAGGTCAGGTTTATCAAGGTCAGGTTTACATTTCCCACAATCCACCGCGGAGTAGATATGTGATGCACAGATTGCTGGATGAGTAGTTGTGTCCCAGGGACAAAAAGGGGCAGATAAGATAAACAGAACACCAGGTTATACTGGTGCAGTAGGGACGGGGGGGGGGGGGGGGAAGGGCAAGGCTCACAGTAGAGATCCTAACTATTCTGTTAAATGTTAAGTTCACAGTGTCTAAGTATCATTAGATGTTATTAGCTCAGTAGGGTGTCTTTGGGCTCCCTAGCACGAGACGGCAGAGGCCAGCCTGGATTACATAGCGAGTTACAGGATAGCCAGAGCTACATAGTGAGATCCTGTCTCAACACTTCCAAACACACATACAATCTGAGGGAAAAGGGAGCCACAATTTTAAGGGGGGGAAGGAACATTTTAGATATATGTCTGGAGAAGGTCCTCAAGCAAATTGCTTAGGAAAAGGATTGAAGGACTTAATCTATTGGCAGGTGGTAGGTCCAATTTGGAGCTTATGAGATTTCTGCACAGTAGGTCCTCAGGCTCCAAACCCACCAGCAAGCCTAGACCAGGACTGGGAGAGCATGCACTAGCAGGACGGCTGGCTAAGGTCTTGGGCACCAGGGGGTGCACTCGAGCTGAGGGAAGCTGAGCCAGGCTGCTGGGGACTCCCTCAGCCCTAAAGCAAGCCGGCTCTGGAAGTGTGTGGAGAATCTGAGGGATACCGAGTGTTTTCTGAGGGTAGGCTAGTGCCTCTTGTCAGGGAGACTCAGCCGGACAGCTAAATCTTTCGAGCTGAGGCTCCATCCCACGTCCAGGCAGGGCCTCAGAGCAGCGCAGCTCCGCTGATGATACAGAAAGGAAGGAGCTCTTTGGACCCCTAGCGATCTATCGCGCTCTCCAAAGCCAGACTTAGACTAGGTGCTCGGGATTGCTCACAGCATGAAAAAAGGTGGAAGAGAGAGTGTGCCAGCCACATGAAAGAGTCGTTTGGGAAAGGAGGAGGGCAGGGCATGCCAAGGTGACCGGCCTGAACACTGACCGGTCTCTGAGGGTACCGAGAAAAGAGGGCACAGGATGGGGATGGTGACAACTGAATGGATGACCAGGGGCGTCTCAGTCCGAAATCCTGACGACAGATCCTTAAGGGACACCGATTAAAGACCAGGCAGGAGGCACCTGAGGGCAAGAACCCGATGAGTCAGGAGGTCTAGCAGGGATGCGGTAATGATGCCAGGACCTGGGTCGGGGTGTTCTGATACCCGTAGACAGCGCCTGGATAGGACAACGGGGACTAGGCAGCGAGGAACCCGGACACAAAGCCCAAGGAGCAGGCCGGGAAATACAGCACAAAAGGGTGGCAGTGGCCTGCGGAGCTGGAGCATCCGGCCCTGGTTCTCTCCGGGCGAGAACGGTGGTCTATACTGCGGGCCGAACCGCACGGTGCTGGAGCCCAGCTCGCTGTGGACCAAGACTCCCTGAAACGCAGACCCAGGAACTTGACAATGACAAGGAAGAGGGCAACGAGAAGGGCGTGGGGCGATGCCCGCGGGGGTCACCAGGTCGAGGGGCACTCCAGTTTAACTGGGTAGAGCCGGGCCTGCCCGAGCCGCCCCCCAGCCCCCCCATCCCTCTTGTTTGTCTCCAAGTCCGGCCGGAACCGGCTTCTGCTCGCCGGGGGGCGGGCGGGTAACTGCTGATTGGCCGACGCCTGTTTCCAGCCCCACTCGGCCAATCAACGGGCGGCAGTGTTTTTCATCTTAGGATAGGAATAAAAGGGCTGGAAATAAAGGGGACAGAAAAGGCGCCGGGCGGGCCCGACACACACTGGTAGGAGCCGGGTGAGCTGGACTCCCAGGATCCGGGCCTCAGACGAGGGTGCGAGAACCTGAAGCCGCTCGCAGGCAGGGGTCGGAGGGAAGGAAGGTGCATGCTTGTCAGAGGGACGACACCGGGACGGGATCCGCTATTATGGAAACGGGCGAATTGCCGCGGTAACAGCCCGGCACGGGGGTCGCGCGGTTGGCTCGCGCCGCCGGTTTGAACCGGCTTCGCCTCTCCCATGCGGGGTTCGCGTGGCGGTAGCGCCTAGCGACCTAAACACTAACCAATGGCGCGGCAGTTCCTGTGCGGTCCCGCCAATGAATGCGCCGTGGGCGGGCCGTTCCGGGGCTCCCTGTGCTGATTTTGTGGTTGGAGGAGCAAGCACTAAGGAAAGGGTCTCGAGTGCGGGCGGGAGGGAGCCTGTCAGGGTCCCTGGGAGTGGCAGCTCTCAGGTGTGCCTCTGCTCAGGTGACCTTACTGCGAGCTGCCTCCCTTTCCGGCCCCCAAAGTGGCTGTTCAGTCTTGCTTGGGATCAGGACCAGCTCCACGTCCTTGAGCATAATTAGCCCTTTTCCAGCTGCCATGCCTCAGTTTACCTCCGAGTGAACTAAGGGAGAAGCTTTTCCTCTTGGCCAGCGGGGCTCCACTGTGGCCTAAGGTAGCGTTACCAGGCAGCTGCGGGTACGGGGGTGGCCCAGGTCCCTGACAGGGCTAGGGTTCTCTTCTTTCGCGACGTGCACCTATAGCCTGGGCTGCAAGGGGCTGACAGGCTAGTCGCTGTGCGCCAGCGGCCACACGGGTTGGGTTAGAGCCACCGCTGAAGCTGAGGTCTGCGCGCAGGTGTCTGCAGAGCCGGAGCCCGGCCACCGCCACACCGCACCATGGCGCCCACCCTGGCCACTGCCCATCGGCGCCGCTGGTGGATGGCCTGCACCGCTGTGTTGGAAAACCTCCTCTTCTCGGCAGTCCTCCTGGGCTGGGGTTCGCTGCTCATCATGCTCAAGTCGGAAGGCTTTTACTCCTACCTGTGTACGAAGCCAGGTGAGATGGGCGCCTCCATCAGGGGCAAGGTTCCTGGAGTGTTGGGTCTTTGGGAGAGGGCGGTTGGTGGTGAAGATGTAAGCCAGCTCTGCGTGCTTGCTGCACAGCGCCTCGAAATGCCAAAAAGCCCATTTGCCCCTCTGGGTGCGGATCATTATCATCGTCCCTGTTTGTGGATGGAGAAACTGAGGCTGGGACAAGTCTTCCGTTTGCCCAAGCTGCAGACTAATAGACTGGTGCGTGCAGTCAGGAACGTCGCTGGCCTTCTGGTCTTCCAGGGCCTGCAGCACTGCTTGCCTTGCAAAAAAACATGTGTAAGAAAGAGGAACTCTCATAGGCCGGGGTGCAGCAGGGGAGAGGAAGTGGCTTCGCCTCCACCCGAAGGAAGGTTCATCTAGACCTACATGTTTTTAAGTCAGGCCATTATGGAGTCCCATTAAAGGCTTGCCAAGAGAGAATTTCTTGTCTATTTTTTGCTGCTTTATGATTCTCCGAAGGCCATTTCCTCTCCTGAACTGTGAGAACATCTCAGTGGCTTTCAAAACATCATAGGGAGGAAGAGGAAGGGAGACAGTGGTGGAAAGATGCTTAGACTCTCCAGGCAGGCTGAGGCTGGCCCACACTACCCCCACCCTTCCTCCTGCCACTCCTGTCTTCATACCCTGGTCTCTGTAGGGTCATCAGTGGGGCCGAGTCAGCTGCCGGCCTCTCCCCTTCTGAGGCATCCTTGGTAAGAACTGCTTCTTGCCTTTGTCTCTTGTCTTTGCCCCACCCCGTACCTCAGTCTTGTTTGATGGAGCTGGCCCAGGCTTGACTCTGTAGGTCACTCCATGCATGTGTTTTTTATTTATAGAGTCCTATTCATTCATTTTTTTTTTTTACTTTAAATTTTTTCTTACACTTATTTATTCATTTTATGGGGAGGTGGGCGCAGAACTGGATGACAGAGGACTGCTGTGGGTGACAGAGGACTGCCTTTGGTTGTTGACACTCTTTTTCCACTATGTGAATTTATGAGGTCAAACTCAGGATGACAGACTTGGTGGCAAGAGGTTCAACGCCCTGAGTGTCATCTCTAAGAAATGGGCTTGCTATTTATTTTCTTTTCTTTTCAAAATAGGGTTTCTCTGTGTAGCCCTGTCTGTCCTGGAACTCGCCCCATAGACCAAGCTTGCCTCAAACTCAAGGATCCACCTGCCTCTGCCTCCTGAGTCCTGGGATCAAGGCTTGCACCATTATTGCTGGGCTCTAATCATCTTTTTTTTTTTTTTTTTTTTCCGAGACAAGGTTTCTCTGTGTAACCTTGGCTGTCCTGGAACTCACTCTGTAGACCAGGCTGTCCTGGAACTCAGAAATCTGCCTGTCTCTCCCTCCTAAGTGCTGGGATCAAAGATGTGCACCACCACTGCCCGGCTCTCCGGCTCTAAAGATTTTTTTTGTCTGTAAGCTTGTTTGGTCTTTTGTTCTTCACACAGGATTTTGCTAAGTAGCCCAGGCTAGCCTTTAATTTGTATCATTCCATCTCATTCTCCTGAGTGATGGGCTGACAAGCCTGTACTGCCTCACCCAGCCTCTCATTCTTCGCAGGAAGGGAAAGCCTTGGACCCACTCCCACTGCCTGGACCCGAGTCAGTCAGTCTTCGCTTCCCTTCTCTGTTTTTTGTTTTTTGTTTTTTGTTTTTCCGAGACAAGGTTTCTCTGTGTAGCCCTGGCTGTCCTGGAACTCACTCTGTAGAGCAGGCTGGCCTGGAACTCAGAAATCCACCTGTCTCTGCCTCCCGAGTGCTGGGATTAAAGGCGTGCGCCACCACGCCCGGCTTGCTTCCCTTCTCTGATCTACCCAGAGGATCCTTAGTGTACAGAGCTTAGCAGGAGAGGATAAAGGTGGGAGAAAGGGAGGGATCAAAGGCCACCTGGGAGAGGGCAGAAAGCCTATCATTTATAACCAACCTTTAGCCTTTAGCACTCAAAAATATTTCCTAATAGCCTAAGGGTTCTTGGCAGGTCTTTCCCCACATCAGCAAGAAATCTTGAGAGACTGAGAGCAAGACCTTGTTCCCTGACCAAGCTTTCTCTTTTGCTTCAGGGATGTCAGGAGATTAAAGGTCCCTCTGAAAGGAACAGGTGGGAGTGTTGGCTCTCTTCTCCCTTTGTTACAGGATACACTGGGGATTTAAAAAACAGAAAGAAAACAGACAACAGACAGACAAACAGGCTCAGGCAAAACTTTTAGTACCTCATCCCGAGGTCAGGTTTTTTTCTTTTCTTTTTTCTTTTTTTCTTCTTCTTCTTCTTCTTCTTCTTCTTCTTCTTCTTCTTCTTCTTCTTCTTCTTCTTCTTCTTCTTCTTCTTCTTCTTCTTCTTCTTCTTTTTTTATTCATGGCACTGGTGACATCAGATTGTCCACTTTTACACAATGTCTCAGATGGCATGGGCACCCTGGGGGTGGGAACTGTTTTCCTGGGGAAACCCTGTCCTCTTCCTTCCTTTGGGTGAGGGGAGTCCAGGGATTTCGCCAGCTGAGCACTGAGTTGTTATTTAAGCCCTCAAGAGACTTGACAGGTCACTCCTCCAAACCAGAGTGAAGGGGAAAGAGTCAGGGTCACGGGTTGAACATCAACTTCTTATCCCGTGCCTTTGCTCCTGTGTCTGATTTGGGCTTTTCTGATTAGCTGGCAAACGCGCTGACCTAGCATCCTTAGCTGGGGAAGCCTGCTGATTCTACACAGCTTATCTCTCCAGCCTCCTGGCTGTGTGGAGTCCCGGGAACCTGTTGACTTTTGGGGCCAGAAACCTCTGCGCTTCCTTGACTGGGAGTGTCTGGTAAAGCTAAGGTCAAGGTTTGCAGTGTGGCCGAACATCATCAGCCCCGGTGCGTGGCTAAGTTGAAATTGATCCCTTTAGGCCTTTAAGGAGCTGACCTGTACACAGCTGATGGAGTGTCGAATGTCACAGCTTTTTGTTGCCTTTAAGATTGATGGTGTGAATTCATTCCCCGAAGGAAATTTGCCTGAACCTGTTGAAAGGTTTGGGACTCTAGCCAGAATCCCGCTACAGACACGGTGTGGTGTTGGGTTCCAGTTTGGTGGTGTGGAGAGAGGACATGAGTCCCTTACCTCTCTGTGGCCTGGCAGCTTGCTTCGCTTTTTCTGTCTCATGGACAGGGGCTAGGGAGCTGGGCCTGGGCAGTTAATGAGTTTTGTGTAATAATACATTCCTGATGATGGCAACTAGAGACCTCTCTTGTCCTTCTGGTGTGAGGAAGACAATTGTGTAGTCTGGGAAGAGTGGGGGGGTTTCCCAAGCTAAGTCCCTTGGCTTCTATATTATATGGCCACCATAGAGTTCACCTGGCATGACCTCTTCCCTTGGTTTGTTGTTGTTGTTGTTGATGATGTTTGGCGGATTGGGGGTTGTTTTGTGACAGGGTTTCATCATGTAACTCTGGCTGGCCTGGTATTCGCTGTGTCGATCCACTTGCCTCTGCCTCCTTGAGCCGGGGCGGGGGGTGGTGGTGGAAATAAGACCAACGGTGGGGATCTGGTTGTGCCCAAGTTGTCCAAGTAGGAGACCTCGCTCCCTAAACCTTTTTTTTTTTTTTTTTGGTTTTTCGAGACAGGGTTTCTCTGTGTAGCCCTGGATGTCCTGAAACTCACTCTGTAGAACAGGCTGGCCTCGAACTCAGAAATTCACCTGCCTTTGCCTCCCAAGTGCTGGGATTAAAGGCACGTGCCACCACTGCCTGGCGACCTCCTTAAAGTTAAGGCAAAAGCTTAGAGGGTACTGAAGGCTGAGCTGGTGTCGGTGGAGAGCCAGAGTAGGCTATACCTACACCTCAGAGGGGAAGACAGAAAGGACTGGTGCCAAGGGAGCTAATGACTGGGCAGGTAGGAGGGCTGGGTGACAAGGAAAACTGGATTTTATTCCCAAGGCCGGAAAGAAGCCCAGGAGGCAGAGGACTGCCAGAATTCAGTGAACCTCTCAGAGGCTCTTGTGAATGCTTGCTCCATGCTGGGTGTGAATGTGGGTGGAGCGAGGACTGAAGGCAGAAAGTCCCAGGGCCCCTGCTAGACCTCAGCCTAGCTCTGAACAGGATCTTAGGTGGGCCCTGCTATGTGTGTGCCTGAGAATGCTCTCACATCTATGGACACGTGTGTGCAAGTGTAAGTCGGTGCCAGGATTCTTCTTCAGTCACTCTCTAGTCCCCACTCCCCACTCCCCACCCCAGATAGGGTTGCTCTGTGTGTTCTTGGCTATCCTGGAACTAGCTATGTAGACCAGGCTAGCTTCAAACTCACAGCCTGCCTCTGCCTTTCAGTGCTGGGATTAAAGGCGTGCATCACCGTCGCCTGCTTCATGGACATTTTATTTATTTATTAATTATTATAAGTAAGTACACTGTAGCTGTCTTCAGACACTCCAGAAGAGGGAGTCAGATTCCATTATGGGTGGTTGTGAGCCACCATGTGGTTGCTAGGATTTGAACTCAGGACTTTCAGAAGAGCAGTCAGTGCTCTTACCCACTGAGCCATCTCACTGCCCACCATGGACACTTTTATTTATTGAGGCAGGGTCTCTTACTGAGCTCAGAGCTCACAGCTTTTCCATGGGTTCTGGGGATCAGACACTAGTGCTCAGTGTTTGCATAGAGAACACTTAATTCTCCGGCCTCCATTCTGTGTTCCTGGCCCTCACCCTGACAGCAAGAAGCAAGACCCTCACCTCTTTCTGGAGGACTCACTGTGTAGACCAGGCTGGCCTTGAACTGCCTCAGCCTCCGGAGTGCGGTGATGACAGTTGTGAACCACTTCCCTGGACTTGTTTTAACTTCTCCCATCCCGTTTGCTGTTTTATTTATTGTTTTCAATGCTAGGGATCAAACGCGGACCTTCACACCGTGCCGGTTCTACCACTTAGCTATACCTTTATTTAGCTTACCCCTAGTTTATTTTGAATTCAGAAAAAATCCAAAAGAAACAGTAAGGGGGCTAAGAGCTTGTACCCACAGCCTCTAAGAACCTCTCACAAAGAGTACCCTTGGCTGTCCCCACCACCCTCACCCTCTCATGACCTGGTTTCCCTTCCAGACATCTGTCGGCCTATTTTGTTTTAGTGTCTCACGAAGGTCCTATCTGCTAGGGTTGGCTTTCCATGCCTTTGTGAGGGAGCGGAGGGACGGCCCCATTCTCACCAGGCGATAGGAAGAGCCTCCGGTGGTGCCCAACTCTTTCCCAGCTTTGTTCTCTCAGCACCGTCAGAGTCTCCGGCTCTGGCAGCCTCCATTCGAGCCAGGCTCCACAAGACCTTCCACAAGATGCACACCTGCTCCCTAATGCTGTGGGTGGAATATGGAATCAGACTGAGATGGCACTTGGTGGCCGAGGAATGCCTTCTACAGAACACAGGGGCCAAGTACCCACAGGCTGCCTGCAGGAGGCTACTGCTGCTGGACCTCCATGAGAGGGCTGGCCCAGTGGTACTCTCCGAGTCTGGCCTCCTGCTTGCTCTGTGGCTCAGGCGACCTCTCACCCACATCTCTCCTGCTGAGCTGACATGCTGCTTCCTGTTGCCGGATAGACTAAGGATGGAAGAGAGGCAGGGGATGCTGGGGCAGGTACCCTCAGGAGGGCTGGCCAGGGGTCAGCACCATGGAGGGGAGGGGCTCAGGCACCAGCCAGAGAAAGGACCGCTGAGGAACTTAGGGGGTGTCTCCATCTGTGGGCCTCTTTGTTTCCTTAGCACTATCAGGGAGGTGTTCTGGAGTTCCCCACTCTCTTTGTTTGTCTGGGGTGAGAGGGGGGCTCTCTCTGACCCTAGAGAAGTCAAGGGGAGCCCTGAGTGGGGTCACAGAGCCCTCATGCCTCCTCTGCCTTCTCTGTTGAGATTTTGTTTGTGAGGGAGCCAACAGTACAGGGCATTGTTCTCCCTTCCTGGCCCTGGCAGCCGAGCCCTATTCTCAGCACACTGGCACACCAGTTTCTTGCCTGTCTTCTTGTTTGCCCTCCCTGGCAGGGCTAGCCCCGGCTGCCCTGGCTGCTTCATGGCGGCACCTGTTTAATAAACAGGTGCAGGGGAGACCCAAACAGGCTGGCCTGAGCTGGGTTGGCGCCGGCTGCACTCTAGACTGAGCAGGGGACACCGTGGGGCTTGACACTCCAAGTGTTGGTCCCTCGCCTGGCTTTCTGTGGACAAGTGGGAGGAGAGAAGACAGGCGCAGCCTGGGTGTGAGTGGGCGCCAATTGGGACCGAGCTGATTTGTGTGGTTTATTGTTAACACAAGTCTAAGCTCCTGGAAGGAGCTCCTCCCTATGTCAGAGACACTCAGACTCCCCAGAGAAAAGAGGCCCTATCTAGTCACCTAACTCCCAGGTCACTTGCTGCTAGACAGCACTTGCTGAAGGCAAGTGAGCAGAGGCCTGGTGGCCCTGTTGGCAGAGATTTTAGAACAGATACTGGTGGCTTGAAGCATTGGTACCTGCTCCTGGGCGTAGTGACATTAGCATAAATGAAAGAAGGCTAGACACCCTTCCTTCTGCTCCAGGCCCTCTCCTGGGAAACCCTGTGTCTAGTTGCAGACTGAACAGACCATCTCATAACTTCAGATAGCCCGTCCTCGTGTGCATACTCGTACCGTGTTGGGAGCCTGCCAGCGCCTTGGGATTTAATCTTTTAAATTATATTCAGTTATTTGTGTGTGTGCGTGCGCACACACATGTGTGCGTGTCAGTGTGAATGAGCGAGCATGAACCACAGTGTACATGTGGTAGTCAGTGAACAGTTTGCACGAGTTGGTTCTTTGCTTCCACCTTAGGGTCCAGGGGATCAAACTCACACTGTCAGGCCTGGTGGCAAGGGCCTTTATCTGCTGACCCACATCACTGGCCCTGTTTAGGATTAAAAAAAAATTTTTTTTTTAAGATTTATTTTATTTGTACAAATGTTCTACCCAAATTTATTTATTATTTATTTATTTATAAGATTTATTTATTATTATAAATAAGTACACTACAACTATCTTCAGACACACCGGAAGAGAGAGTCAGATCTCATTACGGATGGTTGCGAGCCACCATGTGGTTGTGGGATTTGAACTCAGGACCTTCAGAAGAACAGTCCGTGCTCTTAACTGCTGAGCCATCTCTCCAGCCTCCAAATATATTTATGTATAACACATTTGTGCCTGGTACCATTGGAGGTGAGAAGAAAGCATTGAATCCTATGGAGCTAGAATTTCAGTGATTGTGAGCCACCATGGGGGTGCTGGGAACTGAACCTAAGTTCTCTGCAAGGGCAACAAGTGCTCTAACCACGGAGCCATCTCTCCAGCTCTCAGCACTTTATTTTTATTATACTGCAATGCTGAACTCAAGACCTGGTACTGTAGTCGGGCGTGGTGACGCACGCCTTTAATCCCAGCACTTGGGAGGCAGAGGCAGGCAGATTTCTGAGTTGGAGGCCAGCCTGGTCTACAAAGTGAGTTCCAGGACAGCCAGGGCTACACAGAGAAACCCTGTCTCAAAAAAACAAAAAAAAACAAAAAAAAAAAAAACAAAAAAAAGAAGAGTCATGGATGAACTCTGGGGGACAGTGTCTCTCAATAGGCTATACTGGCCTTGTGCCACCCCCCCCCCAAAAAAAAAAGGAGTTCACGGCTATTGAAGTAACTGACTGCAGACCCTTGGTGGCCACGGTCAGGTCTCTCAGCGGCCCTCCTCCACCTGCCCACTGTATCTCATCTGTGCTGGCTGCCCCATCCCTGGATGATGCCGAGGAATGCTCGTTGCTGGGCGGAGGCCCTTTCCCCTCACTGCAGGTCCTGTTCTGCTGGCAGGGTGGACCCCGAAACCAGCCTCTCCCCTCCCAGGAGCTGCCTCACACCTGCCAGCCACAGGAACACATGGGACCAGTGGGCTCCGAGAACCCTGTTTGCCATGTGTTTTGGCTGTCGGTGTGGAGGATGTGTTGGAAAGGGGATTGACGGTGGCAGGGGCAGGAGTCTGGCCTGAAAGGTTTTGTTTGTGTGAGTGGTCAGGCTGTTAGCCTGTGGCTCTGATCTCCCTAAATCCCTCTGTCTTCAGCTTGGTTCTGCATGTCCTATTTCCATATCCATCTTGATCCTTTTGGCCACTGGCATCTGGTTCACTGTTTCCACTCACTCGGTAAACAACTAAGGGGGTCAGGGCCCACGGAGCTAACACTACACAGTAGCCAGAAGACAATTCCTAGCCTAAGACTCGGCCCAGGATGAACTAAGAACACACCCGTACGGTCTATCACATGCTGATCCAGCACTGTGTGCCTTGGTACTGTGAGAAGCTGCCGTGCTATTAACCCACCCCCATCTGAGCCCCAGGAAGGCCCACGAGCAAAAGCACACATTTGTTATTTGCCACATGCTCTGTCTGCCTGTTGGGAGCTCTAGAATGCTGTGGGCTTTTTCTCATTACCGTCTCCAAAGCTCTAGGGGTATATGCTATCATCACATTGTGTCTAGGTCACAGATAAGGAAACCAGCAGAGCATGACCAAGTCACATTTCCAACAAGATGCAGGGGAAGGGGAGTTAGAGGCAGGTCGGCCATTGTGGTTAGTCACCCCACCTGCTTTCTTTTTCAGTTACCTTGAGTGTCTCTGAGAGGCCCCAAGCAGGCTTTGTAGACCTCAGCTGAGCTGCCCTGGCAGCCAGAGGGCAGGGAGGCAGGGAGGCAGGCAGGCAGTCTGAGGAAGAGTTCCTCTGGCTCTTTGGTGGAGCGTCAGAGCTAATCAGTAAGCTTGCTTCTGCAGGATTAGTCAGTGCCACCTAAGGAGCGGTACCAGTCCAGTTCCCAGCTTGGCCCCCACCCTCCACCCTGCAGGACTTCTCCTTGTGTTGTTTTGACCCTGGCTGAACTTTTTGGTGGGGGCACTTATGTATGCCACATATGGCTGACGCAGCAGGCAATGGGTTTCATCACGGGGGGGGGGGGCAGTAAGAGAGGCACCTGTCAGGAAATCAAAGGAAATAACTCTGTGCCACTAACAAAGCAAAAATTCACGCAGGGAGTTTATCTAAGTGGCAGGTATAGTTTGCCTTTTATACATGCGGACCTGAGTTAGGTCCCCACTCCCTCAAAAAACGGGATGGAAACTCCAACCCCTTAGTTCTGACTTAAGTATATAGTGGTGGGAAATGACATGTGTATGCTGCGATTGGGAAGTATAGGCTCAATAAGTTTGCCCAGATTGGCTGAGGAAGAACCTGGTGTTCTGGAGAGACCAGCACCTTGTCTTTCCAAGCCCTTCTTTACACTGGCTGTGTGTGTGTTTCTGTGGACAGAACTACTGAGAATGTTTGAGGCAGCCTGAGGCTCCACAGCCAAGGCTAGACCCTGAGGTACTGTTACTAGGTGTAGAGTGTAGGATACTCTAGAATAGAAATCATGCTGGCCTTGAATTCTTGGAGATCCATCCCGAGTTCTGGGATTAAAGGCATGCACCTCTACTACCTGGCAGAAATCACATCATCTTTTTGAGACAAGGTCTCCCTCTGGAGCCCAGGTGGCCTTGTGTATGTCCATGGGTATGCTCATGCCCACTGCATGTATGTATGTGCACATATGTACATAAACATATGGAGATAGCCCTAGGTGTTCCTTTGGGAGCCATCTACCTTGGATTTGTTTGTTTGAGACAGGGTCTCTCAGTAGCCTAGAATTTACCAAGTAAGGTTAGGTTGGCCAACCACTGAGGGTCAAGGATCCACTTTTCTCTGTCTCCTCTACTTGACACCAGCTTCGTGTCTCTCCTCTCCTCTCCTCTCCTCTCCTCTCCTCTCCTCTCC
>NC_034603.1:43282235-43293763 GCF_900095145.1 Mus pahari
GCCTCCTCCCCTCCCCTCCTCTCCCCTCTCTTCCCTTCCCCTCCCCTCCCCTCTTCTGTTGAGACAGGGTTTCTCTGTAGCCCTGACTGTACTGGAACTCACCCTATAGACCAGGCTGGCCTCAAACTCAAAGAGCCTCTTGCCTCTGCCTCCTGAGTGCTGGGATTAAAGGCGTGCGCCAATATCTGGAGCTTCAACCCTGCTTCATTATGTTTATGTAGTGTATGTATGCATGCAGGACATAAGTCAAGGTCAGAGAACGGCTTTTTGGAATCGGTACTCACCTGCTAATGTGAGGGTCCTGAGAATCCAATTTAGGTCATCAGGCTTGGTGGCGGGCGCCATTACCTGCTAAGCCATCTTGTCCCTCCACCCACCCTCCCTTTCCACACAGGGTCTCTTGCAGCCTAGACCGCTCTGAGGCTCCTTATCTATAGATGACTTGGGCCCCTGATCCGCCTGCATTCAGCTCTAAAGTACTTACTTAGATAGTAGACATCTGCCCTCCAGTAGAATGGGAATCCTAATCTGGGACCGATGTTGTGTCAAGGGACAGGTGAAACCCTTGAAAGTGTAGACAGGACTCTATTTTTTGAGGAATGGCTTCCTTATTGAATTCTTTGACTGGTCTCTGGTTTCTACAAATACTGAAAACCTCTGCATTGGGGGTCTGGGCGAACAAGCCACATCTTGTCAGTTGCCAGAGCAGAGCAGAGCCTTAAGGCACTCACAGTGAGCTTTGGCTTTCTTGGTGGTAAAATCCCAAAGGTGAGTCTGTGTCTCCAATCTTTGGGGAAGCCTACCTTGTTCTCTTTCTTTATACACACAGAGAATGTCACTAACAGCACGGTCGGGGGCACGGCAGAGCCGGAACCTGTGGAGGTGAGCCTGGTGAATGGCTGGCTCAGCTGCAAGGCCCAGGATGAGATTCTGAATTTGGCGTTCACCGTGGGCTCCTTCCTGCTCAGTGCCATCACCTTGCCTCTGGGCATCATCATGGACAAGTATGGTCCAAGGAAGCTCAGGCTGCTGGGCAGGTCAGTGTGGGATCCTTGAGGGCTGGCTCAGCATAGGTGCTGCCTGTGGTAGCAGTGCACCACAGGGCTCCCTAAATGCCCACCCTGAGCAGGGTTACTACCGTATCTGGCACAGACTTAGTACATATCGTGACCTTGCTGGTTTCCACATGCAAGCCACAGGACTCGAACTTTTTTTCTTTAACATTAGTGTTTGGGGCCATCAAAGATGGTTCATCTGGTAAAGACACTTGCCACCAACCGGATAACTTTTGTTCCATCCTTGGAACCTACATGGTAGAAGCTGGAGAACTGACTCCTGAAAGTTCCCCTCTGACCATTGTCCTCGTGCCATGGGATACACACATCAACGCGTGTGTGCACCTACACACACTAAGAAAATAGAAAAGAGCATTGGTTTTCAAAGGCTTCTGGCCTTATACTTTGTCCAGGAAAAAAAATCATTTTAAAACATATATAAATATATGCAAATGTAAATTATTAATAATGTATCCTTCCTCCTCCTGTGGTGTACGTGTGTGTCTGGTGTGTGTTTGTGTGTGTATGTATATATCTGTGTGTGTGTGTGTGTATCTGTGTGTGTGTGTGTGTATGTGTGTCTGTGTATAGGAGGAGGAGATTTGCTTCACATGAAATTCTACCTAATGAGTGCTGGGCTAGTGTGAATTATGTGTATACATGAATTATAGCCCACATATGTCATTCTTTTTTTTTTTTTTGGCTTTTCGAGACAGGGTTTCTCTGTATAGCCCTGGCTGTCCTGGAACTCACTTTGTAGACCAGGCTGGCCTCGAACTCAGAAATCCGCCTGCCTCTGCCTCCACATATGTCATTCTTAATAGTATGTGCTTTAAATATAAAGGCTACAGTTGGGGCTCAGTAGTAGTGCTTGCCTAAAGTGCATGGTCCTGGGTTCTACCCCCAGCACTGCAATAAATAAATAAAATTAATCAATTAATTAAAATGAATGAAGTTTTTGTTTTGTTTTATTTTGTTTTGTTTTGTGAACAGGGTTTCTCTGAGTAGCCCTGGCTGTCCTAGAACTCCCTTTGTAGCCCAGACTGGCCTTGAGCTGCCTTCTGAGCACTGAGATCAAAGGCATGCACCACCACAGCCTGGCAAAATGGATGAAATTTTAACAGTTATAAGGTGAGGCTGAGGATGCAGCTCAGTAGTGGAGCACTTGTGTAGCATACAAAAGAGCCATGGCTCAAATCTCAGCACTGAGAGCAAGTCCTAATGGATGGCATCCTCCTGCATCACCTTCATAGCTCATGAGGCATCTCTCCTGGGTCTCCCTAGTACTGTTAAGTAATGATTGTAAAACGTTCAGAAGTGACCCCACATGACTGTGTAACGGTAGCCCTGATAACAGCGTAAACAGCAGACTTTCTGTTTGGTTTTAGTGCCTGCTTTGCTGTCTCCTGCTTGCTGATTGCATATGGAGCAAGTAACCCAGACTGTGAGTACACCTTTTCTCCCTTTTTGCCAGAAACTTGAGGGAAGATCCACCATCCTCAGGTGCTCACTGGCCCACCTGCTCTTGGATGCTATATTGGGCTTGGTGTTGCCTGTTTAAGGCAGAAGGGATACGTGTGTTGGCCCTCCTCGTCACTAATCTCGTGGGCGGCTGTGGCAGCTTTCCAGAGGTCTGTTGCCTAGGGTTTAGCTCTTTCAGATGCATGGGTAGTAAGAGAGTAATCGTCCCAAGCGACTGTGTAAGAGAGGTGTTCCCAGGGCGTGATGCTCCTGTCTCTTCCCCAAGCCACAAACCCAGTCCTACACCAGGCCAGGTGCAGAGATGGTAGACTGAGCTATCTCCTCTTCCGCCTCCTTTTTTTTTTTTTTTTTCCTGCAGTCTTGGGGGGGATGACCCAGGCCTTGCAAATTCCAGGCAAGCACTCTTATCATCGAGCAAACCATTCCCAGCCCTTGGACACTTGCTACGGAGATAGCCCAAGCTAGTCTCTGGCCTGCAGTCCTCCTTCCTCACTCAGCCTGAGGGCTGGGATTACAGGCATGATACCTCACACCCAGCTGAGCTGAGCCCTCAAGGCAGCTTCAGCCTTGACAAACAGCTTAGGGACATCTCCTTTCTGGACCCTGTCCCTTGACAAGGAGTTGAAGGGCTTTTAGAACACCACCAAACTAGGACCTGAATTCACTAACATCTTCACCAGCCTCCTCTACTGGTTTTCAGGAACCTGGGGTTTTGGCGTCTGTGAGGAGCTTTTTGTGGCCGTTTGATTGCTACCAGGTTAACAGAAGAGAGTGGGTGTATGTCTTTTCTAGAACTCAGGCTCCACAGGGTAGCCAGGAGGACGAGGGTAAGAAAGAGACCTCTCTCCAGGTGTCGCCGACCCTCAGTGGCCTGTCCCTTATTTTTAGCTCATATGTAGCCTTCTCAGCATGGAGCTCTGTGCTGCTGGGTTCCCCTACTCATGCCTTTGTGTCTGCCCACAGCGCTCTCTGTGCTCATCTTTATCGCCTTGGCTCTGAACGGCTTTGGGGGCATGTGCATGACGTTCACTTCGTTAACAGTAAGTACTGGTTTGTTAAGGAACATTTTCAGCCGAGTAAACTGAATTTGGGGCACATGTATTGGGTTCCAGGTCCTCTCCTTCCATTCGCATATATACTTTCATGTCCCAAGCAGTGTGGGGGCTGTGGCTACAGTGGTCTGACAGCAAAGCCAGTCCCCTGGGTTACAGAGTGGGCAGCTGTGCCTCCCCGGGTGACTTGCAACTGCCTCTGGCCTTGCCTTTGGCCTGGAGGATGCAGGTTATTAATCATCTATCCAGAGAAGACAGGATCTTCCATGGTTGCTGTCCTGAGGCTCTCCAGGAACTCCAGCTAACAATGCCATTTGTAGAGAAACCTATCTAAGAGCTACCCAGCCCCAGCCTTGCAGATGCCTAGGGCTGAGTGGCAACATTGTCAAATTCTTGACTAGGGCATAGATGTCTGCCTAGATAAGTGGAACTGTTTCTTGGAACTCTTGAGGATACTCTTCCCAGGGCCTCCAGGATGCCACACAACGGGTTTCTTTTTAGGCAGGGAGGAAGGTTGGGGGGGGGGGCTGAAGGAAGTTAAGCATCTTTGCCAGAGGGAAGACTGCAGACTTGCCCAGCCAGGCAGGAGCATCATCAGAGGCTCCTGTCAACAGGGACATCCCCTTCTGTTTACCTGTGAAGGTCTGGGGGTACATCAGCTGCCGTTACTGTTTGCGGTGAAGCCTGGCTCTGATTTTCCATTACACTGAAGTCAGGAGTCAAGCTGTCGAGAAATCTCTAGGACCTTCCTGGTCCTTTGGTAAAGGAGCTCAGGGAGGTACAGGCATCTTTGTGACTTGCGATAGGGCCACATCTTCTGTTCCTTTTCCTAAGCTTTGCTCCAGCAGGGAGGCCTATGTATGTGGGCACGGAAAGCTCACTATGGTATCTGGTCAGTGAAATGGGCCCAGCATAGGCAGCCTGAGTGCTGTGCCCTGGGTGTGGGTGTCTGAGGGTGAGTGACCCACAGAAATCTGGGGGCTCAGTGGCCTTACCTCTGCTGGTGCCAGTGAGGTTTGCTTTGTATCTGTTGGGGCATTTTATTTGTTTGTTTGTTTGTTTTAAATCAGATGCATTTAAAAATAGATATATTCTCTCCTCTCATAATCCCAGAGTAAAACCAACGTTTAAACAGTGAGAGACATGTTCATGCTGTGAGGAGTGAGTGCAGATTGCACGTGTTGTGTAAATGTGAAACAGGAGTCCTGCACAGGCCTGTTTGTTCTTGGACAACACAGCAACCACCAGCCCTTTTTATCAAGATGAAAAATATAAACCTGGCATCGCCCTTGTTGTTGTAGAAATGCTGGACATCTGTTAGGGCAGATCTGAATTTCAGGGGTAGCACTTGGAGATGGTCCTGGGACCCGATGCAGGATGGTGCTTACTCAGCATGAGGTATGGGATAAATAAGGGCTGGGGTGTGGCTTAGTGGCAGAGCACTTACCTGGCATGAACATGACTCGCTACCAACCCTAGCACTACATCTATAAAAAGAGAAGAGCTGGGTATGGTGGTATATGCCTGTCATCCCAGCACTTTCCGGGCAGAGGCAAGACAGTTGCTGTGACAGCGAGGTCAGTTTGGGCTACAGAATGAGGTCTTGCCCCTGCTCCCCTGAAATGATAAAAAGGAGAGCTAAACAGAAGCCTGTTCTTGTAGTCCCTATGATTAGAAGGAGTAGGAGCAGGCAGAGTTCAAAGTCATCCTCAGTTACCTTTCCTCAAACAGTAACAGTATCCATCCTTAGTTATATAGGAGGTTCAAGGTTACCCTGGGCTCTACAAGATCATCTCAGACAGGAGGAGCAAAAAAAGGCAGATAGATGAAAAACACTATATGGGAGTTCTCTCTAAGAAATCCTTCAAGCCGGGCGCGGTGGTGCACGCCTTCAATCCAAGCACTTGGGAGTCAGAGCCGGGCGGATCTCTAAATTTGAGGCCTGCCTGATCTACAGGCAACTTCCAGGAAGGACAGCCAAGGCTACACAAAGAAACCCTGTTTCCAACGCCCCCCAAAAAAACAACCTTTGTGTCTCCCGCCATGTATTTTAGCGTCTGTTCTTCAGTATGGTTTAGTCTGTACACATCCGTGTCACTCTCTGGCTTCAGCTCTATCGATTTGCTTCATCTACACAATGAGTCTCCCATTTCCCTGCCAGTACCTAGAGCTCTGCATTCTTTGTCTTTAGAGCATGCTGTTCAGTCAGTGCTACCCTGTATAGAGACAGTCTGTGATTCACGCAGCGAGTTCCCCACTCACAGACGTACAGGTTGGTTTCCAGTGCCTCTCTTCGTGAACACTGTTGAAATGAACGATCTGTACATGTATTTCTGTAAAATAAGTTCCAGGAAGTAGAATTTCTGGGCCCGGGATTAGCAGCATGTTTTACAGTTTACTCTATGCTTTCAAGCCGACTCCTAGAATGGAATCTACTGTCTGCAGTTACAGTCCAGCAACATGTTTGAAAGTGCCCTCCTCCTCATGGTCCCTCCAAGGCTATATCATTCATCTTTAACACATTTTTTAAAATGTATTCGTTTGATTTGATTCGTCTGGTGTGTGTGTGTGTGTGTGTGTGTGTGTGTGTGTGTGTATGTAGGCGTGTGCACATGATGCTCATGTGGGGCTATGAGTATGGAGGGTGGAGGATGGCTTTCTGAGGTGTTTTCCTCAACCATGAGACCATGAGGGTTCTGGAGAATGAACTCTTCCTTCTTTCCTTCCTTCCTTCCTTTTCTTTTCTTTTCTTTTTTTTTTTTTTTTTTTTTTTTTTTTTTTTTTTTTTTTTTTTGAGACAGGGTTTCTCTGTGTAGTCCTGGCTGTCCTGGAACTCACTTTGTAGACCAGGTTGGCCTCAAACTCAGAAATCCACCTGCCTCTGCCTCCTGAGTGCTGGGATTAAAGGTGTGCATCACCACTGCCCTGCAGGGACGAACTTTTTTATCAAATACCTTTTTATACAGTGAGCCCTCTTGCTGTCCCCTTCTGTCTTACTTACATGTTTTTTTAGGGCTCACTAATGTTGCCATGGCTGGCCTGGCAGTTGCTGTGTAGACCGGGTAGTTCCAAACTCAGGGTCTGTTCCTGCTTCCTGGGTGCTGGGACTAGAAGGGTGTTTAAATGTTTCTTCCTTTAAGGATTAGGCAATTTAACACCATGAAAAATGATACATCATAACCTGTTTCTTTTCTAATAAGACATCCATCCTCTTACCTCTTTTATAGTGTTATAGGCCTTGCCTGCTTTCGAACTTACCGTGTTGCCTCCTGACCGCCCTACTTTCCCCTCTCATGAGCTCAGATTTCAGATGTATTCCCTGTCCCTGGCCACTGTCATCAGTGGGTCTTTTCATTAAATTGCTTCTTTGTATCATTTATCTCATTTTCCTTCTTATTGTTTTTTCCTCTTCATACTTTGTAAAACTCTCTTTGAAATTCAAATAATCTCTCTGTAGGAGTAAAAGGTTCACCTAGGGCTTTGAGGTTTCTGTATGGTCCATGAATATGCTCCAGAAAAACTATGCACTCAGACGAGAGAGAGAGAGAGAGAGAGAGAGAGAGAGAGAGAGAGAGAGAGAGAAGGAAAGAGAGAGAGAGAGCGCGCGCAAGAGAGCTCGAGCTCGTGTTTGATAGCTTCTGGGTCTCCTAGCCACCTCACGGACCTGTCCAGGATAATTGGATTGGTGAGTGGGCACTGTGTAGAGCATTTGGTAGGAGGGGATCCATTCTTGTAAGGGAGGTATAGGGCTTGTCCTCTGATGTCTTTATCTTGGATCTAGATTGGGGTGGGGGGGTCAATGAGTTGCTACCCCAGGCCAACTCCAAATGTCTACCTGTTTTTTTATAAACAAGGTTTTGCCTGAACCACATGGTGTCTGTTTGCTCACGTGTTGTCTGTGAATGCTTTCCTGCCACAGGGGCTCTTGGCCTGTCATGACAGAGACCACATGGCCCACAAAGACAGAAATGTTTACCATCTGGCCCTTCATGGAAAAACATTTGCCAACTTTGTGTCTAGAGGCCCCACCTGAGGACAGAGGGTCAGTACCCCGCAGACACTCCCGCCGCCCCCCTACAGGTTAGGTCTCTAAGCACTTTTAAAGTCACCCTCTTCACCCCTTCCCCCAGCTGGAGGAGCTCCCTGGACCTTCCCTCGTCCCGTGAGCCTTCTCACGGGACCTGAGAGCTCATGAGAGTAAACCCTGTGAGGGAACAGGAAATGGGTCACGGAGGACAGACTGAGGCTGTTAGGCAATGTCCCTGGGCTGCTGATGCTTTCTGCTGAGCAGAGCTGAATCTCACTCTGACACAGCCCAGGCCTTTAAAAAAGTAGAGCCATCAGGACCAGCTCGCAGACACAGCAGAGGCAGTGCAGTGACACTTTCTTTCTGTTTGTGACTCTGTCCGTGTTTTCATTTTGGAGACAAAGGAGTTTTCAAGGTTGTCTTTAGAACTCCCTAAATCAAATCTATAACGACTTTTAAACAGAATGGCTCCTTGATAACCTGGGAATGTGGGGGAATGTGTTGTCAGGGAAACCTTCATTTGGGGACTTTCTCAGGCCCAGGGGCTTTGTATGTTACGGACTGTGGGCTGGCACACTCATTGGTGGAGAAGGGGCCCCAAGTTGGCAAGATGCCTTTTCTTCACAATCCAGAAGGAGGTGTCCCATAGGTCCCCCCACCTCTCACCTCCCCCCTACCCCCTCACAGAGCCTTGGGAGTCTACACTCTGTCCTCCACACTATAGTCTTTTCCTCCAGTGTGGAGGGTCCAAGGCTATCCAACAGTCCCGGCTGTTTAGCTCCGGTTCTTACAGCACTGGGCCTGGGCATCCCTGAGGGAGGAGCGTGCCAGTCCACTGGTGCAGGCACACCCCCGGTGGTGTGGAGCCGTGGCCTGCCCTGGACATCTGGTCAGCACACTCTGGTCTGTTTGCTCAATGTCTCTAGTTTGTACAGCCCTTTAGTTCGCTCCATCAGCTGAAGCACAAACATCGGCCAGCGGCTGAGGTGGCGTCTTTGGGCCGCCACCCCACAATCCAGGGCCTGGGTTGCTTAGAGATGGGAGCAGATGCAGCCAAAATTGTGAACATATCTTTTCCACTTCATTACCCTGACCCTTGTCAGTGTGGGCGGGATGGGGAGTTCTGGTCTGAAACACTTAACAGAAGAGTGGTTACAAAATGTTCAGGGGGGAAAAAGTCTTCTTGTGGGTTCTCCCTATTTTATTCATTGGAGTTTGGCTTTAAACCTGAGGAGTAAATGACCCCAGGGGAATTAGATTGCTGTGAGTAAGGACCCGAGGGACAGGTGTGGAAGCAAATAGCCCCCTGTGAGCGGATGTGAGTCCAGCAGCCCTCCTGCGAAGTCCTGTTCTACAGACAGGCAGCATCTCATTTGCCTCCCTACCTGGAGAGCCTGGGTACCAGGCAGGCAGGACTCTCCTGGCACCACAGCCCACTTAGCCTCTGATTTCCATCCAGATCCTGGGAAGCCAAAGTAGTCAGTGGATGGCCATCAGCCTGGGGGAAATTGGCCATTTTTTCAGAGGGGTTCTACGTGATAAATTTGCTGCACGTGACATGTGCAGAGGTTGACAGGAGGCAGTGGGGGTGTCGCCAGGGATCTGGGCTTGGCAGGTGGAATGGGAGGTGGCCAGGAGAAGGCAGTTTTCCCTCCCCACCCCTGTACCAGTGAAGCGGAAAGGTGACCCCACGGGCCCATGATACGTGCTGAGGGCTGCCTGCTTGTTTCAGTTAGGGAACAGCCCAGCTTTCTGAGTCCACTTGTCCAGACTAGTTCCTGGGTAGATAGTCGATGGACTGGATCCTGGCCTGTGCAGCCTTTTCTGAACTCAGGGTGTATATACCAGGTAGCTGAGGACAAAGCTCATCTCCCTGAAAGGACCACAGACCTAGAATGTCACCCACTGCTTGACTCTGTGACTTCATTAGAGAGTCAGAGAGTTACCCTCATGGTGAATGGATTCAGGAGGCTTTAGATATGAAAAAAAGGACTGTCATTCATCCTGTCTTTGCCTCACCTGGGGGTTCCTGTGAAAAGACGCACATGTCCTTGGATATCTTAGGGTCCCTAAGGAAGATTGTCTAAACTGTTTTTGGCCGTGGCCTCTGGGGATTCTTGTCCTTCTTGTCCAGTGGCCTGAACACCAGGGGCGGGGCTGCCTGCAGCTGCTGTTTCCCCTCTGGGAATGTGACACAGCTGGGCCTGTTTATGGTACAGCTGAGGGACTGAGGGAGAGTGAATCATCTGGGTGAGGGAAGGCCTTCCATGATGCCCAGGAGCTCAGGCGCGGAGCACGGGATTTACTTAGCAGAATAGAGGCAGCAAAGTGGCTGCGAGAAGAAACCAGGAGCTGGGAGAGGGGCTTAGGCTGCCTTCCCCGTGCGTGCCTGGGAGCCAGGAGGCAGCCTCTGCGGAGCGGAGCCTCCCCCCTGGCACCTGTCGCCTCAGCGTGGCTCCAGCTTCCTATTTGGCAGCAGAGCTGGTTTTCCCCTCCAGCAGGCCCTTGAGGCCTCACTAAGGCAGTCAGCTTAACACTCAGACAGCATAAGTACATCACCACCATCTCAGCGCCATTATGTGTGACAGGACTGGGCGGGGGCAGGAGGACAGACAGAATAAGCAAGGAGAGACAAGACTAGTGAGAGGGGACCCAGATCCGGAAGACAGACACAGGGCAAGTCCATATACAAGCACACATCCCTGAGTGGAGTGGTCCTGGATCACAGGTGTCAGCCGAAGGCAGAATTGAACAGAGGCTGGTAGATCTATGAGGAGCGCGTGAAGGGATAGAAGAACCCACAGGGAGCTGAATCAGGCAGGATGCTTAATAAAGAATGCCTGAGGAGAGAGACAACACTCCAGTGGAAGTGACCTGAGATCCAAACACAAGTGTCGTACCAGGCCTTCACCTAGCAAGAGTTTTGAATCCTAAGGTTGACCTTGACCAGCTTGAGGGCGTCTTTTGACCCTTGGATGTTTTGTGTAACTCGGGCCGGCAGGGATGACCGTGAATTTCTGATCCTTCCCCCTCCACCTCGGGAGGGCTGGGATTACCACCGTGCCTGGTTTAGACTCTGATTAAGTTTTGTAAGCAGTGAACGAGCAAGGAACATTTAGACAGTTGTTTTCAGGATTTTAAAGATATAGAAAGCAGGTGCTAAAAATAGTTGCTCTTAGTATACATGCTCTTTACTGGGAAGGAAATCTGACCACACGGCTCCTGAACCACCTCGTGAGGAAATCTCCTGCAGGCAGGCTGGCCGCCGGCTTTGAAGAGAGAAGAAGGACGCACTGAGTGAGAGAGCACTGTTAGTGTTAGCACCACTTAGGTACGGGACGCTGCCTTTCTGAGCCTTACCCTCTCCTGAGCCCTCTGACTATTGCTGGGATGTTTATGCTTTGGGTTTCCTTAGTCAAGGTCAGCCTCAGGCTCCTGGCTGAGCAGTTTTGTCCAGTATAAGCCCTAGTAGCCCTCAAGCCAAAACAGGCGTGGACTATCTTGTTCTCTCTCTTTCCCACAGTTTTTGAAACAGAGTTAAATTATTTTATCCCAGACTACCCTCATGCTTCTTATTCTCCTCCCGTCATTTCATAAGTGCTAGGACCACAGAAATGTGCCACTGTACCAGCTTCATCACCTATTTGAAATATGTCTTATTGTTAATTTTTTGTTAAAAAAAAAAAAAAAAGTTAAGAGCAGGGTGGTGGTGGGACACGCCTTTAGTCCCAGCACTTGAGACCAGCCTGGTGTACAGAGCAAGTTCCAGGACACCCAGGGCTACACAGAAACTCTGTATCAAAAACAAAATTATACCTTAAGAGGAAATTAGATGACAAAGAAAAGCATACTTATATGTGGTCATACAGAATGCCTGACTTTTTTTTTTTTTTTTTTTTTTTTTTTTTTTTT
>NC_034603.1:43294608-43306339 GCF_900095145.1 Mus pahari
CTGGCTGTCCTGGAACTCACTTTGTAGACCAGGCTGGCCTCAAACTCAGAAATCCTCCTGCCTCTGCCTCCCAAGTGCTGGGATTAAAGGTGTGCGCCACCACTGCCTGGCCGGACAGCTAATATTTTAAGACCTTGTTTTCTAAAACAAATTAGTCAGGGCTGGCAGTACAGGGCCTGTAGTCCTAGTGACTTGGGAAGTTGGGGTTGAAAGATCTCTAAGTTTACAAAGCCTGCCTAGGCTGCAGGGTGAGTTCAAGGCCAGCTGGGACAAATCAGTGAGACTCCATTTAAAAGGAAAAGGCCGGCTGGAGGTGTAGCTCTGTGGTAGAGCACTTGCCAAACCTGTGCACAGCCTTGCCTTATAGTTCCAGCACTGCGCCCCAGACCCCACGACTGAAATCATTTTATGAATAAATACAAAAGGACTTAGGGTCTAAAACCAGAGACATGGTTTCCTAAATTATAGACCATCCAGGTAAGCAAATACTAGGCAGTCATTTCAAATTGTGTCAGAAAGGAAGAGTAAATGGTTTAGAAAACACTTTATAATAATATATCAGGTTAGAAGTGAAAAAATGACACATGCCTGTAACCCTAGTCTTAGGAGGTAGTGGCAGACAGTTATTTCTCCAGCCCCTAATAGCAAGTTTGAAGCTAACCTGGGCTACATGGGACCCTATCTTAAACAAAAGCAAAAAACTGTGGAGGGCTGGAGCAATGACTCGGTGGTTAGGAACTCTGACTGCTCCTCCAGAGGTCATGAGTTTGATCCCCAGCACCCACATGGCGGCTCGCAACCGTCTGTAACTCCGTTCTCAGGAATCCAACACCTTCTGACTGGCATCCTTGGGTTCCTGCACACAAGTGGACCATAGACGAACTTGCAGGCAGAGCACCCATACACACAGAATAAAATAAAATACTAACCAAGAAAGGGATTAAAGAAGCTGGGTATGGTGGTACATGCCTTTAATCCCAGCACTGGGGTGGCAGGGACAGGCGGATGTACATGAGTTCAGGGCTAGGGCTGCTATACAGAGAAAACCCTACCTTGAAGGAAAAAAAATGAAAAGAAAAAAAAAGGTTGACTGGATACAGTGTTCGATCCTGTAGTCTCAGCTGTTGGAAAGACCAAGGCAGGAAAATCACCTGTGCCCAGGAGTTCAAGACCAGTGTGGGCAACATAGTGCAACTACTTTTTAAAAAGGAAAAAGTTGGGCTGGCGAGATAGCTCAGCAGGTAAGAGCATCTTCAGGAAGTCCTGAGTTCAAATCCCAACAACCACCCATAATGAGATCTGACGCCCTCTTCTGGTACATCTGAGTTCAGCAAGTTTGAAGTTAACCTACAGTGCACTTTTGGTTTTTTCGAGACAGGGTTTCTCTGTGTATCTATCCCTGGCTGTCCTGGAACTCACTCCATAGACCAGGCTGGCCTCGAACTCAGAAATCTTCCTGCCTCTGCTTCCCAAGTGCTGAGATTAAAGGCATGCACCACCACTGCCTGGCTACAGTGTATTTATGTATAATAATAAATAAACCTTTGGGCTGGAGCAAGCAGGAACTAAGCAAGCAGGGCTGACCAGAGCGAGCAGAGGTCCTAAAAATTCAATTCTCAACAACCACATGAAGGTTCACAACCATCTGTGCAGTTACAGTGTACTCACATACATAAAATAAATCTTAAAAAAAAAAAAAAAAAGGAAGTTTCTAAAGCAGTACATTGGGCTGGTGAGAGGGTTCAGTGGATAAAGGTGCTTGCTGCCAAGTGTCATGGCCCACGTTGAACCCCTAGGATCTACATGGTGAAAAGAATGAACCAACTCCCACAAGGTGTCCTTTTGTTCCAAATGTTTTATAATAGCTATAAAACATTCCTTTTCTAACTAGGAAAAATGTTCATAATTTAAAATACAAGACGTAGATGTTGGCGGGAAGCTGTCTAATGTGGCCTCTTGCCCTGAGGCTCCCTGCTGCCCTGGGAGTGGCAGGCTGGCCAAAAGAACATAAGTTTTCTTGGTTTGGTAACACTCTTCCAGGTAGGATAATGGGTGTGGTGGTCCATGCCGGTAATACCAGCATTTTGGGAGACTAGAGTTGGGGGAGTGGGGGTGTGAAGGGTGGGGGCGGGTAGCAAGATTGAAAGATCATAGCAGACCTTGTCTCAAAAGAAATCAGAAAAGGAATGTTCCAGGCTGGGTGACCAGAGGGATAATTAAAGTGCTGCCATTGATCCCGCCCAGGGCAACTGCTTTCTTCATGAACAGGTGAATCTGCTCCTTTGTCCCAGGTCTGAGGAAGTCAGAGCAGGGCTGCAGCATCCACCTCAAGCCCTGGTTACCCGGCCTCTGTCCTGGGTAAGGGTTAAGGCAGGCTTGAGACAAAGGAGAAAGAAAAGGGTCAACCAACCCAGGGTCTGCTTCCACAGGGCTGATTCTGCTGTGGGGAATTTTCTTCCCTAAGGGCATGGCAGCCATGTACGCCTGAGTTCATGCTCAGTATTCTCCTGCTTGACCCTGCCTGAAGGACAGGCGCTTGGCCTCAGCTGCTCTTCTGACCCTCTGATCCTTTCTCCGCTTGTCCTGACCAGACTAGAATCCCCTGCAGTTGTCTTTCCCTCTTTCTGCGAGGGCAGGTATTATCTTTTGAATCTCCTCGGGAGGGATACCTGTCCTACAAGTATTCCGTGCTGCCTGACTACGTGTGCCTTTGAGAACTGAGTGAATCCTTGAATTACAGCATTCCTTCCATGCAGGTGCACAGTTACCTTTCGTGCCCACCAGGGTGGTGTGTTCATGCATACCTGGCCTTGTCACATGTCCTGTCTCCTATGCCCATCATGTGTCCCCTTCCCACCCTACTCAGTCTAAAATAATGACGAAAAAAGCCTTTTGTGTACTAAGAATTTGGTAGAAAACTTTGCTGGTCACTCTGGCCTTGTACCATAAGACTTACAGATTTGCTAATGTTCCTTTTTAGTCCTGTGGTACCCCCCCCCAAACATTCCTGCTTCTTACTAATATTCTGAAAAGCATTACTGACCGAGAATTCACATACCATCCATTCACCTAAAGCATGTATATTCAGTGAGCTTTAGTGTATTTACAGGTACATAGTCACTTCAGTCACCTACATCACCCCAACAGAAATCCTGTCCCATCTGTGCCTACCCCCCTATACACACACACACACACACACACACACACACACACACAGCCTTTGCCTGTCACTGATATACTTTGTATTTTTGGGTTTGTCAATTTGGAGCATTCCATGCAATGGATCTAGATAACATATGCTTTTAAAGAAAACATTATTTTATGTATAAAGGTGTTTTGCCTGCGTGCATGTATGTGCACCACAAGCATGCAGTGCCTGTAGGGTCCAGTAGAGGGCATCAGATCCCCTGGAACTGGAATTGCAGGCGGTTGTTAGCGGCCATGTGGGTGCCAGAAGGGAAGGATCAGTACCCTCCGGGTGTGCTCTTCTGAGCTGCCTTTGTTCTCTTAGCTTACTGTCTCCCAGGTCCACACCTGTTGTAACATGTCTGCTCTCCTTTCTGTAATTGCATATATACCTTTTGTTTATCTGTTCATCTTGATGGACATTAGGTTGTTCCCATTTTTTTAATAATATGAAGAATACTGTCCTAAACATTCATGTGCAGCACATGCTCTTATTTCTCTTTCGAATGAATGTACCTAGGAGTGGAATGCCCTGATCGTGTGGTTATTTCGTTTAAACTGTCTGAAAAACCAGTTCTGTTTCCAGAGCGGCTGTAGCTTTGTATTTTCCTGGAAGCTTACGCCGCTGCCCCCAGCTCTCGCCAGCACTCGTTACTAACTGAGAGCAGCCATCCGAGCGGGTGTGAGTGTGCATCCACCATCCGAGCGGGTGTGAGTGTGCATCCACCATCCGAGCGGGTGTGAGTGTGCATCCGCGTGCCCCTGCGGAGGTCAGAGGGGCCTCTCTCCTTCCCCCATGTAGGTCCCAGGGGTTGAGCTCAGGTTGTGAGCCTTGGCAGCAAGTGCCTTTACCCAGGAGCCACCACTCAGTCTGTCTGTCTGTCCGTCCGTCTGTCTGTAATTTACTGAGGCAGGGTCTTACTCTGTGGCCCTGGCTGTCTTGGAAATTGTTACCTAGACCTTGCTGGTCTCAAACTCACAGAGATCAACTTGCCTTTGTCTCCCAAGTGCTAGGATTGAAAGTGTGCACTGCCACACCCAGCCTCTCCGCTTTGGAATTTTTTTTTAGGCTGAATCCTGCTGTGTAGCCCTAGTTGCCCTGAAATTTACTATGTAGACCAAGCTGGCCTCACACTTGTAGTGATCCTCCTGCCTCTGCCAATCTTGGAGCATAGACATTTTTCTAAAAATTTGATATATGTTCATTGCTTATTTATTTAATGAAGAGCAAAGCAAGGCAAAAGTAATGTCAGGCACAGTGTCACAGCTGCCCCCACTTGGGGAGCGAGGAATGGGCTTGCAGCGGCCTTCTCTAGTCTTGCTGTAAGCCTCTGCTGGCTAGGACTTTGAGCCTCTCTTTCCGCCTGCGTCCTGGGCTTCTGGGTATGCTCGGGCTAGTCGCCACGATTAAACAAGAAGGGCCCCAGACAGTAAGAAAAGGAGCATCACTCAGGCTCACACGCTCTGGATGAATTTAGTGAGATAGGTGGACATGACTCTCAAGAGAGTGTTCTCAGTGCCAGTGGCACTGTTGATGAAGACGTGGTCCAGGCTCTTGAGCTGGGAGAGGAGTTGTGACTGCTTGTGGGCAGGATTTGGTTTGCTCCGCTGTTTTGGAATCCATCCCTGGGCTTCTCTGTGTAGCCCTGGTTGTCCTGGATCTTACTCTGTAGCCCAGGCTGGCCTCGAACTCAGAGATCAGCCTGCCTCTGCCTCCTAAGTGCTGGGATTAAAGGTGTGCGTCACCATGCCTAGCATTTTTTTATTTTTTATTTTTTTTAGATCTATTTATTTATTTATTTATTTTTGGTTTTTCAAGACAGGGTTTCTCTGTATAGCCCTGGCTGTCCTGGAACTCACTTAGATTTATTTATTATATGTGAGTACACTATAGCTGTCTTCAGACACCCCAGAAGAGGGCATCAGATCCCATTACAGATGGTTGTGAGCCATCATGTGGTTGCTGGGAATTGAACTTAGGACCTTCGGCAGAGCAGTCAGTGCCTTTAGCCCCTGAGCCATCTCTCCAGCCCGTGCCTAGCATTTTTTAAAGCTATTTTATTTACTTGCACGGGTGTTTTGTCTCTGTGTATAAATGTATGTATACGGCGTGTGCAGTTCACAAAAGACAGAAGAAGGGGCTGGAGTTACAGATGACTGAGCTATCCTGTCAGTCCTGAGAACCAAACCCAAATCCTCTGCAAGATCAATAAGCGTTTGTAACTCCCGAGCAGTGGCTCCAGCCCAGGTTGTGGTGTCTTAGCAGGGGCCTGTAATCACAACTGAGCTTCTTCAGAATCATGGAGGGTTGGCCTTGAAGTCATTTCAGCTGGGCCGGATCTTGCTTTGCACCCGTGCTCAGATCGGTCATGTTAAAAACAGCCAGAGCCTTCCTAATCTTTGCTTTCTGGAGGTGCTAGGCGACTCCCAGGGCAGCAGCGAGTTGGAACAAATCCCCTGGTCACACTCAAAAACTCAGTCAGGAATGGGGAGCCACCTGTCTCGTTAGAACTGTGATTGGCACCTTCCAGAAACACACTCTGAAAACCAAAAGCAGCTTTTGCTGACATCTGGTCTTTCTGGGACTCTGATATTTTTATTTATAAAATGACACTCATTTCCCCAAATAGATTCTTATTTTTAACGGGCTTTCTCCCTTTGAGGGGTGCTTAAGGCTTACAGCTTTGCTCTCCGACAACCTCCTTCAAATATGGCAACTGTGGTAAGCCCTGGCCTGTGTCAGGAGTGGTGGGGCAGTGTGCAGTCATGTCTTTTCTCTGACTCTGTCCGGGAAGGGAAAGAAAGCATGCCATTAATTTGTGGCAGTTGCCTAGACTGCTGTGCTGTGAATTCCACAGAGGGAGGGTGGCTGAGACGTGAGGCCTGGCCATTGCTAGCTGCTCCCTTCCCTTCTCCCTTAGGCGAGTCCGACAGCCCAAGACAGCTGTAAATGCAGCCCAACACAAAGTCATAAAGCTTACCTAGAACCTTCCTGGCACTCTTGTTAGCTCAATTGTGTAGTTCTCTGGTATGAATTTTGCAGATGAGAGTGTTGCGTCACAATGTCAAAAGGTGAGATGTGCCTATGACCTAAGCCTGCCTTTCTCTCATCCATTCCTCAGCTGCCCAATATGTTCGGTGACCTTCGGTCCACATTTATTGCCTTGATGATTGGATCCTACGCTTCCTCAGCAGTTACCTTTCCAGGAGTCAAGGTGAGGGTGTGGCCAGCCCGTGTCTCCCTACCTCCCAACTTACGCTTTTCCCTAGCATCTGGGCAGAGGCCTCCGCCTAGGCCGATGCAGGCCTGTGCAGCCTCTCTGAAGAGGGCCTGTCATTGCGAACACTACGGGTGGCCCCTCAACTGCCCCTCCTCTACCCCTCCCACCTAGGCAGGATGCACCTGGCATCACAGGAGCAAAAAAAGAAAACCCCTGGGCCCCGGAAAGGGGGAGCCTGAGTGTTGTTCTGTGGTGTGTGACCCCAGACTGCCTGGGAACGGGAAAGGAGGGTGGGTGAGCTTGCCTCCGGAGACTCCAGCCAGTTGATGTTGGGCTGTTGCTGCCCAGTAGCCAGAGCTCTGCTGCTGGCCGCCAAGTTGGTTCAGCTGTTTCCCTCCCAGGCAGAATTCTGAGCCTGTGGAAGTCACATGGCCTCAGGAGGAAGCCTAGGCTCAGAATCTCCTAGGCTCCTGTCAGGAGGTCACCAAGGGCTCTTCTCTCCCCAAGCGCTGGCATCAAGGTGAAGCCCACTTCGGGGGGTACAGATATAGGCTGGGAACCTGGGGGTTCATATGCTGGGTGGTAGGAATCTGGCCAGCCACCCTGTGAACTTCCTCTCACTCCTGGATGGTGGCAGAAGCAGACGCTCCTTGGCTTCTGTGTAGAAGTGCTGGCCTCCGCCCAGGGAGCTGGGCAGATGCGTGCTAAGGTGCTAAGATGCATCCTCACACTGGGATGAAATGGGGATGATCAAGACAGGCCTAGGGACACGGGCCTGTAATGACGACTACTGAGGAAGCTGAGGCAGGAGGGCAAGGAACAAACGTTCAAGGGCAGCCTGGGCAAGTTAGTCTCTACTTATCTCAGCTTTTTTAAGGGCCATGAGTAAAGTTCTCTGGTAGATAGTTGGCAAGCACACGGGAGGCACCAAGTTCAAGTTCTGGTACTTAGGAAAAGAGCCGGGCAGTGGTGGCGCACGCCTTTGATCCTAGCACTTGGAGGCAGAGGCAGGTGGATTTCTGAGTTCGAGGCCAGCCTGGTCTACAGAGTAAGTTCCAGGACAGACTGGGCTACACAGAGAAACCCTGTCTCGGAAAGAAAAGAGAGTAGGGAAGAGGGAAAAAAAGAAATGGTGTCAGTTGGTGCTAGAATGCTTGGCTCTCTGTCCTCTGCCAGGATCACCACTAATCCTGGCTGAAGCACTCTCCCAGTATAGTATCAATACCTGTTTCACAGACTCACCAGAGGAGCTAAGCCAGTTGGTCTCCTGAGTGTCTGGAGCACCTGCCGTGTGTATACTTAAAGGCTAGAGAAGTATCAGTGGATGAGGCCGGCAGGTTCCTGTCCTTGGGGAACTAGACAGTCAAGCAGAATGGCTAGGGTGCCTGCGATCCCAACACTCTGGATGTGGAGGCAGGAGGATCAAGAGTTTGAAGCCAGCCAGGGCTACAGGAGAACCTGTTTCAAAACAGAGGGGGGAAAACACTCAGAAGAAGCAGAAAAATCTTAGCCAGCGCTATTTACTGTGACCCAGCAAGGCAGACATGGCAGCAATAACTCAGTCACCTTTTAAGATGGTGACATTTGGTTCAGATTGGATTCTAGGTTCAGACAGATTGGGATTATCAGAGCATGGGGGTTCTAATAGCCAAACAGCTCAGCTCACAGGGTTGGGCCTCTCTATATGGCCCAGCACAGTGAGAGCTCCCAGCTGTCCCCTGCCCAATACCCATTCTGGCTTCCCGTTGATAACACTGCCCCTTCTTCTGACAGCTCATCTACGACGCTGGCGCCTCCTTCATTGGCATCCTGGTGGTCTGGGCTGGCTGCTCTGGCCTGGTTTTCCTCAACTGTTTCTTCAACTGGCCACTCGAGCCCTTCCCAGGACCAGAGGACATGGACTACTCGTAAGTTAGGCATGTTCTCTGCCCTGCCCTGACACCAGCCAGGGACCGGGCAGCATCCTACACACACCCTTCCTGTGGCTGCTAGGGTGAAGATCAAGTTCAGCTGGCTAGGCTTTGACCACAAGATCACAGGGAAGCAGTTCTACAAGCAGGTGACCACAGTGGGGCGCCGCCTGAGCGTGGGTAGCTCCATGCGGGCCACCAAGGAGCAAGCCGCCCTGCAGGAGGGCCACAAGCTGTGTCTGTCCACTGTGGACCTGGAGGTGAAGTGCCAGCCTGATGCTGCAGGTACCCAAAACACGACTGTCCCCATCCAGGGTGGCCCAAGAGATCCGGGGTAAGGGTAGGGTAGCCGCATTTACACTGCGGGTCTGGCCCAGGGCCCCTTGATTGGGAATCACTGACTGAGGCTCTGGGTCTCTTCTCACTGCACACCTAGTCTGTCTTAAAGGGGAAGAGGGACCTGGTTACACTGAGTTCCGCAGAGCTTAGGGGGTCTGCTGATGGGCATCAAGACCACAGACCTCAGCGGGGCTCTTCGCTGTCCCCCACCTCCAGCACAGTCCACACATTGAGCCTTCATCCCTTCCCCAGGTCCTGGGTGCTGGATGGGCCATATATCCTGGCCCTGAGTCCCATGCCTTCTTCCCACAGCTGCCCCCTCATTCATGCACAGTGTGTTCAGCCCCCTCCTGCTGCTCAGCCTGGTCACCATGTGTGTCACACAGCTGCGGCTTATCTTCTACATGGGGGCCATGAACAGCATCCTAGAGTTCAGCGGGGACCAGAAGACAGGTAAGTGTCTCCCCCTACACACACACACCCGGGCCCTCCTTGATGCGTCCCTCCAGAGTAGGGCAGTGTTGCTCCTCTCACCAGCCCAATGAAGCCCCCAGCCCCTCCAGCTGACGTACTTTGTGACCTAGATCACATCAGTAGGGCTGTGAAGTTGCCGTGTCTGAGGCCCTGCCAGCTTGTCTCGTCACGGCCAGCTTGACTGTTCTTTCATGTCCCCATCAGGGTTTTCCCGGCTAAGGAGGGAGAGGACTGAAATAGCGCTGTGTTTAGGGTGTGGGGTGAATGCTTCCAGTGCCAGTGGGGAGGGCTTCGGGCTGTCTGCTGAGAACACGACCCAGAGCCGAAGTCAGCAGCCCAGCCCCACCCTGTCACATCCCTGATCCGAAGGGACTGGCTTGGCGTTTGGACAACCTGGGGACTGAGGGAGGACCTCTGTCCAGACTGAGGACTCCACATCAGTGGGGGCCCACTCTGTGACCGATGTCCTGCCCTGGGAACCAGGGAACACAGAGGCTTCCCAGGCACGGAGTACTCCAGTTGAGGCTTGTTCACTCTGGGAAACAGAACTGATAACCCACAGGGAAACAGCAGCACGTCTTGAGCTGACGAGGGGCTTTGCTGCACAGAGAAAGTCAGGACTTCCCCAGGGCCTGGCTGAGTCAGCTTTAGTCATCCTGAGCAAGCAGGACAAACACACTCCGTGGCAAACCTCCTTTGTGGCAGTCTCACGGCCTGCCACTTTCTTTTGTTGGCTAACTTGTTTTTTTTACCCGGGGAAAGATAACGCAGTCCTTGCAAGGAGCCAAATACCAGTTGTCCGCAGGGACAGGAAGGCCAGCTTGCACAGAGGGAAAAGCTCCTGGCACCTAATGGCTTCCGAGGGGAGAAGTGGAAAGAAGCTGAATGTAATGAGCAAAACAAAACCCTCACGCTGGGCCGGGGTGATGGCCTCAGGGTCCTTAGAAGAAGAAGAGCTTAAGCTTTGTTTAATCCAATGAGAGTTCCTAACTTTTTTATTTGTTTGTTTTGTTTTTGTTTTGTTTTGTTTTTGAGACTGTTTCTCTGTGTAGCCCTGGCTGTCTTGGAATTCACTCTGTAGACCAGGCTGACCTCGAACCCACAGAGATCTGCCTGCTTCTGCCTCTTGAGAGCTGGCAGGATCAAAGTTGTACACCACCACTGCCTGGCTATAATTTCCTAACTTTATACCCCTGGGACAATTTTTTTTTTGGGGGGGGGTCTTGATGGTAGAGTGCTTTCTTAGCAATCATGGCACCTCTACCACATAAGTCGCACAGCGATGACTGTGATCCCAGCACTCAGAGGTGGAAGTAGAAAGGCGAGGTTCAGAGTCCTCTGAGGTTGCAGGGCACATTGGAGGCCTGCATGGAGGAGGGAGAGTAGATCTCGATGAGTCTTGCTCGCTGCTGCTTAGCCTCTCCAGGCACCTGCCTGCTTCAGTCTCCTGTAGCTATGACTACAGTGTGGACCACCCTACCTAGTAGAACATTTTTTGTTTTTTGTTTTGTCTTTGAGATGTGGTAGACTAGACTGGCATGGGACTTACTTAGTAGACTGGGTTGGCTTCAGACAGTGGGTGGTCCTCCTGTCTCAGCCAGGGACTGGAACTACTATTACACGCAGCTTAATCTGCTGGTATTTCACTTAAATAAAAAAAACCTTTCGACAGGACCAGCTCAGCAGGCAGGGATGCTTGCTGCTCGTGTGGAAGTAGCGCACAGTGGTTGGGAGTGGTGCATTCAATCCCAGCACTCAGGAGGCAGAGGCAGGTGAATCTCTGTGGGTTCAAGGCCAGCCTGGTCTACAGAGGGAATTTTATCTAGAACAGCCATGGCTACACAGAGACACCCTGTCTTAAAAAAAAGACAAAAGCTGGGGGGGGAGGGAGGATGGAAATTCTGATACACTCCCACAATCTCAGGTACTAGGCAGAGTGAAGCAGGAAGATTATGATTTTGAGTCCAGTTTGGCTATATAATAAAACCTTACCTAAAAAACAAAACAAACAAACAAACAACGTGTCAGCTTCAAGAGTAGAGGTGCTCAGGAGAAGTCTGGAGTAGAGTAGACAGGTACTGTGTTCCCCTAGGCTCCAGCATCCAGTACCCACGGGCCTGGCTCTGCTCAGAAGGGCTGCCCTGGGTCAGGGAGCTGAAGGAAGAAGCCTGGCTGTCTAGGGAGACTTGTGGTGTCAGATGACTGTGTGCCTGGCATGGATCCCCTGACCTTTCCTTCTGAGTGCAGCGGGAGGTAGTAGTGACAGAGCAGCTCTCCCACGGGACCACATGGTAGAACTCCAATTCTGCCAGGCCTGCTGCCTTCAGCATGCTACTTCATCATGGTGCCCAGACCAGAGCCACAGGCCTGACACACCAGCATGCCCATGGGCAGGAGAAGATCAGCTGGGCTGGCTTTCTTTCACATCCAACTCTGGAGCTGGGGTGGGCAAGGCCTTCGTTGAATGCTGTGGGGGAGAGGGACTCTTAGGAAGTGGGGTGTGAGCCGGGCGTGGTGGCGCACGCCTTTAATCCCAGCACTCGGGAGGCAGAGGCAGGCGGATTTCTGAGTTTGAGGCCAGCCTGGTCTACAAAGTGAGTT
>NC_034603.1:43306494-43337749 GCF_900095145.1 Mus pahari
AAAAAAAAAAAAAAAAGGCAGTGGGGTGTGTTCTGAGCTAGCCTCTTTGTTTCTTGTCTCTTTTGTGTCTTCTGCCACTAACCCCTCTCCTGCTTTTCCACCTTTGTGCTCTCCCTGAAGTGGTGGTGACTGGTAATCCAGGGGCGTTGTCAGGGAACATTACAACACCCCTAAGTACTCTCTGCTCAGCCCAGAGGCTCCTTGCCTCAAATAGCAAACATCCCTCTTGACTAAACTGGTGGGGTAAGAGTAGAGCACTCCATGGTCAACGAATTTTTTGTCCCCACCTCTATAATTTTAAGTCTCTTCGAAGATAGTAGCCCTGACGTCTGAGTCTCTGGGAACAGTGCCTTCCTGGGGGCAGAAAAAGATGGTCGGTCACATATAAAGCCCTGGTTATGGGCATTGGTGATATTGTAGTTTCCAAGTCAGAGTGACTTCCTGAAACTTTGGAGGGTGGGTCATTGTGACATGCTGGATTTCAATAGCTGTTTCGGGGGAAGCAACAGAAGCTTGGAGCAGAAAATTGGCCTTTGTTCTAAATTTGATTTGAGAAGTTAAGGTCTGTAGGTTCGCTGCAACCCACAGTAACCAAGAGGCTCCAAGACAGACATCTGAGGACCCATAGAGTCCACTCAAGCTGCTCCCCAGGGCCGTGTGCCCAGAGCTCCTATGACGTGTCCTATTCCTCCCCAGTTGCCCTCTATACCTCCATCTTTGGCGCACTCCAGCTGCTCTGCCTGCTGACAGCTCCTGTCATCGGCT
Organism: Mus pahari; assembly: GCF_900095145.1. NCBI lineage: Eukaryota > Metazoa > Chordata > Mammalia > Rodentia > Muridae > Mus > Mus pahari. The sequence goes on from NC_034603.1 coordinate 43,307,260, forward strand.
GCATCATGGACTGGAAGCTGAAAGAGTGTGAAGATACTTCTGAGGAGCCCGAGGAGAAAGACGGCGCTCAGTACGTAGACCACAGCCTGCTTGTAGCCCTCAGAGAAAGACATTAGGCAGGGCCTGGAGGGCGGGAGGGGACCTTTGCAAACTTGGTACCCATTGTTCCCACCTCTGTGGACATTTTCTGATATGATGATGTTTGGGAGATGCTGAGGTAGATAGATGAAAGCAGAGGAGACTTAGGACCGCAGGCTGGCACTCACATTGTTGGCACGAGCCGCACATGGGCCTATCTTAAAGCCACTTGCCACTGGGGTTCGTTCCACTCCCTTGAATTGTAGGCTACTGTAACCGAGTGTGCTAACGATGTGCTGACTATGAAGATAAAACAAGGCTCTGGAGTCCTGCTTTATGGAAGGGCTGGGCTCTGAGGTCAGAGGATGAGTTAAATGCTGTCGTCTACAACCCCCATCACGTGATAGGCTGTTATTTATTGTGTCAGGCCCAGTGCCAAGCATTTAACACACAATGTCTCAGTTCAGCTTCAGTTCCATGATACAACGTGTGTCGGCCTTGTACCCACTTTACAGATGAGGGGCAGGGCTAGGTGCTTGAGCCTTCTTTCAGAGGTGATATAGTTAGTTACATGGGCCTGGGAATTGCTGCCTTCCTTTGCACATTTGCTGTTCCTTCATATGATCATTCATGGAGTTTCAGTGTGGGTGGCGTGGCTGGACTCAGTAATAGTTAATCCACAAGGAAATAATGACAGAGACTCTCTGTTATCTAGGTTAGGCCCTAGAGCCAAAAGGCTATTTGCCATCCTGGTTCCATCTGCTGTGTATTTGTTTCCCCTCACCCTATCCTGCCCCGCAAGGCGAAACCAACGTACTCCCTTATTTGGCTTATTATCTGGCTGATGACCAGCTTCCTGCAAGCTATGGGTGCACTGGGGCTTTACCGGTCCTCCTGGTCCTCCTTGCAGGGGCACTCTCTGCTCCTCCCCATCCCTGCTATCAGCTGAGCATGCTAAGCGGGGGTGGGGGTGGGAGGTGGGGGTGGGGGTGAGAGGGGGCAGGTGGGGTGGGTTGGGGGTGGGGAAGCTGTCTTCTCAGCTGTGAGAGCTTCCATTCGAATCAGCCTCCACTCAACTGAGACAGCAGCCCAGAGAGTGTCTCTGCTGCTGGGCTAAGATGTGGTTGAGTGGCCTGGCATCAGTCCACATACTGGGATCCCGGAGATCTGACTTTTTAGGAGAGAGCCCACCTTCCCCCAGGGAGCCACCCTAAGTCCTGTGTGCCCTTTCTCTGCAGAGGTGAAAAGAAGCAGAAACGGGACAGGCAGATTCAGAAAATCACGAATGCCATGCGGGCCTTCGCCTTTACAAATGTGCTGCTCGTGGGATTTGGGGTGACCTGCCTCATTCCCAACCTGCCTCTACAGGTACATTTGAGGAGAGGGAAGATAATGTTGAAGGTGGGACACAAATGAGGGGGTTTTGGTGGCTAAAACGTGCATTCATTCTTAGTTCATTCAGTTTGGCCATCTGGCAATATTTGCTGGGGGTCTCCTTAGCGCTGGGCTCGAGGAGGAGTGAGCTGTGAACCCCAGCTTTCCTTCACAGGATTCTTCCTCGAGAAGCTCTCTGTTCTCTGTCCTCGGGCACCTTGCATGCCATGGGTACCACCATCTTCTGTTTCCTGGAACTGTTTGGTTTTGCGTTTTCTCAGACAGGCTGAGTGTGAGGTTGCACTCTTGTAATCCCAGCACTCTTAATGGCAGACAGCTGTGTCCACATGCCCGGGATCCTGGAGAGAGCAGACAATGACTGGGCCTGGCTTGGTGTCAGGGTTCAAAGGGTTAATTCCTTTATACAAGATTTCTTTTGTCTTTCCAGACAAGAGTTTTGTGTAGCCCAGGCTGGCCTCAGACTTGATCCTCCTGCCTCAACCCTTTAAGTGCTGAGATTACAAGAACGAACCACCATGCTTTGCCTGCACAAGATTTCTGAGTTTTCTTAAACCTGACTTGCTGGAGTTTGTAAGCCAAGTAGACTTTGCACCTGGCCCCACCCTTTGGTCTGTGAGAACGTTCTAGCAGTCCTTCTGGGCCCGGGTCCCAGGTTTACAAGGTGACGGGATGCACCTGATAGCATTGCTTCCAGCAGGGCGTAGGCCAAATGCATCATCGTCTCACGCCGGCTCAGGAGCCGAAGAGGCTCTTTGTTTACGAGGTGCCAGGTGTTGAGCTATGTTGAACACACAGGTGTGCGCACCCACAGGCACTATCTATCACATACGTGCTGGTACTGAGAGTACAGACCAGAGTAAGTCCCGGGAGGCTTGCGTCAGTTCCAGGTGGGGAGATCCTCACAGACCATCCTGTCTAATGGAGGGAAGGTGTAATGGAAGACAGTCACCTGCTCTCTGTTTAACGCAGTTTTCATTGAAGGCTAGTTTTCAAAAGGCAGCAATGCATTTGAAGGAAGAAACAGGGCTGCCGGGCCTGGTGGCGCAGGCCTTTAATCCCAGCACTCGGGAGGCAGAGGCAGGTGGATTTCTGAGTTCGAGGCCAGCCTGGTCTACCAAGTGAGTTCCAGGACAGCCAGGGCTACACAGAGAAACCCTGTCTCGAAAAACCAAAAAAAAAAAAAAAAAGAAAGAAAGAAAAAAGAAACAGGGCCTGTGTAAATCCACATCTGCATAGTCTTTCAAGAGTAGCCCTGGCCCCTCCACTACCCACATTCCTGGGAGCAGAACCTCCACAAAGCATGCTTGCATGCGTGAAATAAATGAATATAATTCTTTAAAGAGAAAAGCTTATCCCAGCACTCAGGAGGCAGAGGCAGGAGGATCTCTGTGAGTTCAAGGCCACAGAGGTCCACATAGCGAGTTCCAGGTCAGCCAGGACTAACCCTGTCTCAAAAAACAAAAGACCTTAAAATACATTTTTTACCTACATGTGTAGCTCCGTGTTGCAAGTGTGAGAGATTGTCTACAAAGGCCAGAAGAGGGCATCAGGTTCCCCAGACAGGAGTCAGCTGCCGTGTTGATGTTGGGAATTAAACGCCATCCTTTGGAAGAGCAGGCAGTGTTTTCAACTGCTGGGCCATCTCTCTAGCCTCAATTTTCATTATTTTAATTATACAGATGAGGACCTGGAAAGATGGTTCAGTGGATGCTCTTATGCAAGGACCTGAGTTCAGTTCCCAGCACCCACATGGTGACTCAGAACTGTCTGTAACTCTGGTTTCAAGGAATTTTCTGAACTCTGACACAAAGGTACACACACGTGGTGCACTGATACACATAACTAAAATTAAAATATATGTATTTATGCAGGTCTGTGGTTAGCAGGCTGTGACTACTTTTTTTTATTATTATTATTAATGATAGAAAATGTTTTATCAAGGTTCAGGCATGGTGGCACATAACTCTAGTCCCAGTACCGTGGAGGCAGAGGCAAGCAGATCTTTGTGTGTTTGAGGCCAGCATTGTCTAGGTAGGGAGTTCTAGGGTAGCCCAGGATACACAGTGAGATTCTGTCTCAACAAACAAACAAACAAAAAAACCAGAACAAAAGAAAACAAAAGAGTGGTCTGCACTAGAGAGCCAACTCCAGGTGGCTGCCATTGCTGTACCCGAGTCTCCAGAGCCCGAGGACAAGGACAGAGGAGGTCCTGAGGGCCTGCTGCTCACGCTCTGCTCTCCCTCCTTCCCTCCCTCAGATCTTCTCCTTCGTCCTGCACACAATTGTGCGAGGATTCATCCACTCAGCTGTAGGGGGCCTATACGCTGCCGTGTAAGTCCTGGAAGCTCTGGGTGGTGTGGCCCTAACCCGAGGGGACTGCTGGTGGCACTGAGACCCTGAAACCAGCCTATCCTGACCATGGCATGTGTCATGTTGGATCAGGAGACATGAACTAGGGTTTCTGCTGTCTGTCAGAACAGGCCATCATCCACACCTGACAGCAGGTGAGTCAGTAGGCAGACAGTTGGGTGCCCACAAGCCTTGGCATTTCACACGAAGCCAGCCTCTCAGCTGGTGTCAGTGCCTTCGAGCCCCAGGCATTGCTGTTCAGCCAAGTCCTGACACTGTCCCTGCTGCTCAATGGGTCAGGGTTGGGTTCTGGATGCCTGAAGCTAAATACTGCAGTGTAAATAGCCCTCCACAGGGGCAGTGACATGAGTAACCTGTCCCAGAAAGCCCTGGGCTGGCCTCACCCAAGGGCCATTTGCTGGTCATAACATAACCTCCTCCAGCTAGTGAAACCTGCATTTTTCCCAAGAAGCTATACCCGGCTGCTCATCCCTCTATTGCCCAGGGCTTGGCCCACAAACTGAAACCGAGTTCCATCATCCACCATCTGTGACTGTGAATATAGCCCCTCATACCTCTCTAGCAGAGCCTGGTGTTCCCCCAAGATTAAGCCCAGAACTCCTTCCCTCTTTAAGCCACATCCTACAGGGTCATTCCAGGTCTGCCTTTCCCCCCCTCCCCCGCCTTGTGCCCCCCCCAACCCCCATTCCCCAAGCCTGGAGGAAGTTGTGGCTGCCCTGGCAGGGTATGAGGGAGTTGGGCAGGAGCTGTGATGCTGAGTTTCCGTGATTGCGCAATGCTCCTGGAGGGGGGACAGCAGAGCCAGGCTCAGCCTCCAACCCAAGCCACAGACTCTGCTGGCACCATGCTTTCCACCTCACGCAGCCCCACACCCACAGGCTGAGGGCACAGCTGAGTAAGGGAGAGGGTTGCCCCAGAGTCTGGAGCCTCAGGGCCTGAGGTTGACTGATACCGCCTCTCCCTATAGGCACAATGGTGCAGCCCTGGGTACCAGCATACCTGAGCCAGGCCGGTGAGGGGCTCAGAAGCCTGTCACTGGTACTGGCTGTGATGGGTCTCATTGCCCCAACAGGTACCCCTCCACACAATTTGGTAGCCTCACAGGACTGCAGTCCCTGGTCAGTGCGCTCTTTGCTCTCCTGCAGCAGCCGTTGTATCTGGCCATGATGGGTCCTCTAGGAGGAGACCCTCTGTGGGTAAGAAGGGTCAGGGTGTCTCTCCATTCTGCTCCTGGGAAGTGGGGCCCAAGGACAACAGGTAGTGTGGGAATGTTGGACAGTACCTAGTCAGGGGTCCCTGGTGCATGGTAACCAGGTAGAAGGAGAAAACTGGCCTCTGGATCTGATTCTGAGGTGAATCCCAGGCTTTCCGTCCAAAGCGTTCTCATCCAGGTGTCATGAGTTGTCCCAATCCCAGCCCATTCCCTGGAGGCTGTTGAGTGTTAGTGGAGCTTTGGGGAAATGAGATGTTGGCATGTGGATTGACAGCTGGGACCTCTAGAGCCTCCTCTTCAGTTTTGAGTCTTTTCTACGTGACTCCTTCCCTTCCCCAGACCTGCGTCCGTCCGTGGGAGGGAGGGAGGGAGGGTGCACGCAGCTCCTTCTCACAGCCAACTCCCCACCATCCCAGGTGAACGTGGGTCTGCTCGCCATGAGCATGCTGGGCTTCTGCCTGCCACTTTACCTCATCTGCTACCGGCGCCAGCTGGAGAGGCAGCTGCAGCAGAAGAGGGAAGACAGCAAGCTGTTCCTTAAGATCAATGGCTCATCCAACCAGGAGGCTTTCGTGTAGTGCCCACCCACCGCCTCAGTTGTGGCCTCCTGCCTGTGCTTCAGTGACTGACTGCAGCCATCTCCCCACCCCAGAGGATCTCATGCGCTCCCTGGATCCTGCCCTTCACCACACTGGAGCCCATACTTCCTCAAAACCCCCTGGCCCTGCCATGGAGTGCTGGTGCGGAGGGGCAGGAGAGGGCCAGGGACAAATGAACCTCCCACTGCCAGAAGCTGGGCAGCCCTGGCCTAGCTGTCACCCCAGGGGCTCTGGAGTCTCGGATCTCCATGGGGCTTGTACCTGGAGCCAAGGGGACCTTTCCAGCAAGCATTTTTTTTTTTTACTCTTTCTCACTGATCGGATTCTGCCTCTTGCCTAAGGGGCCTGCCATCCTCCAGCACACTACCTGTCCCTGAGCTGCACGCCCACCAACCACGCCCACCCGAGGACAAAGGCTTGCACTGTCTGCACTCCCCTTGCTTGGCCCCTTACCTCCCTGGCCAGTCTGGCTGCCTGAGGAAGGAAGGACCCGCTTCCTGTTGTTGGTGCTAACCCCTTTGTCATCCCAACACCCCCCACCCTCCCTGTGGCTAGTCTCTGGCCCCTCTTTTCCTTGAAGGCCTGAGAAGAAGCCCCTTGCCTCTGGCTGGGGAAGGAGTGGAGGGCAGATTTATTTACACAAAGCCTCAAGACCCTGGGCAAGGCTTCTTCCTCGGGAGCCAGAGCAGTGTCTCTCTGCTGGCGTGCTTCGTGCTTCGTTCCAGTCTGCAGCCTGAAGGGAACTAAGGGGACACCACAAGGGCACCCTTCCACCCACCCACAGCTGTTTTTCTGGGGTGGAAATAAGGCTGTGACTAGACATGAGGAGCCAAGCCTAAGTAGGGAAGAGGATTAGTGAGTAACCCGAGGGGTGTGTGTTTATGTGGTACGTGTGTGTGCATGTGTATGTATGGTAGGAGGCTAGCCCCAGGGGCTGCTTTTATCAGAGTGGACCAGACCAGAAGCCACCCAGCCCTACAGCAGGCTCAAAATAGCAGTCAGCCTTGCTTTATGATGGGGACTTGTGTGTGGCGGTGTGATCACAGTGCCCCCTGCTGGCAGACTCCCATCAGGGCACTGGAGCGGTTCATGTGGTAGAAGCCTAGCCGGCCTGCCTGACTCACTAAGCCATCTTCCCTTGACAACCCCTAGAAACCCTGTCTGAGACCTCTTGGGGTGCCAAGAGGGATACATTGGTTTTTAAGTTTATGGTTTTCTCTTGTTTTACCATGATTCTTTTTATGAAGCAATAAATCCATTTCCCTGTTGGTAATGGATGCCCCTCCTCACGGATCAGCTGATGACTGTGCCTGTTTTATATTTGAGAGGAGAGACAGGGCAAGAGGGTCTGCCAGGAAGCAAGAAAAGGAAGCCAGACATAATGGCACACACTTTAATCCCAGCACGGGAAGCTGAAACAGGCAGAGTTTGAGGCCAGTCTTGTCTACATGGAGAATTCTAGAGCTACATAGTCAAAGCCAGTAGATGTTCTGCTAGTGACAAACCCAGCTACACCTGGGTGTCATGTCCAGGGAGGGGCATGGGCAAAGGAAAGCCCTGACTACCCTGTTCTCCAGGGAAATGGGGCTGTGGGGAGGTGGGCTGTCCTCACTGCTGTCTGCTCCGACTAGACAGGCCAATCCAGAGAGAGCCTTCATCTCCAGTTAGCTGTTACCTCCAGGGGAGACCTAGGCTAACTGAGATGCCCTCAGTTTCAGTGCAGGCCCTGTCATGAGTGTGGACTGCCAGGTCTTGACTCCAGTCTGTTCAAACATTAAACGCATAACCCCAACAGTGAGCTAGTGGAAGCCCCTCTGAGGCTTCTCATGGCTCAGGGGTAGAGCTCATTCTTAACATGGCTAAGACCCTAGGTTCTATTTCCCAAAAAAAACTATTACAGTGTATTTTCCAAACCATCTCTCAGAACACTGGTCTGTGAAAAAGTCTAATGGGGTACGCTGAGTTAAAGTCAGACTTGTCGCTTTGCAGCAGGAATCCACAGGCCTTTCCCCATGTTCCTGAGCATTGGAGCTGGGGGTAGCACCAGGGGTGGTGTCAGGAGGACCTCTGTGAGTTCAAGCCCAGCCTCCTCTACATTTCGAGTTCAGGCTAGCCAGGACTATTCAATGAGACCCTGTCTTTAAAAAAAAAAAAAAAAATTCCAAAAGCCTGTTTGCAAAGATGTGGAGAAAAATTGGAAGTTTAGGCATTGCTGTCTGTCTGAGTGGTGGAGCTGTGAGCTGTGGGAACATGGTACAGTCCTGTAATGCCAGCACTGGGAGGCAAAGGGTGGCATCTTTCAGCCTAAGCTGCAGCCCTGCTCACACACAAGGTTGTGACATGCTGAGTGGTGACAAATAGCCATGCCCTTGCTGCATGTGCCACATGGTAGCTACTTGGCTGAAATGTGGATTGGCTCCAGGCCTGGGTGTAGATGTAGCTCAGTTGGTAGCATGTTTGCCTAGCTTACCCAAAGCCCTGGGTTTGAATAAACCTGGTGCGGTAGTGCACGCCTGTTACCCCAGCACTTGGGAGGTGGTGACATCAGGATCAAAAGTCCTCCTTAGATAGCGAGTTAGAAGCCAACCTGGAATCCAAGAGACTCATCGTCATAAAAGAATGACAAAATCAAACGGCAGACCACTGGTCTTGCCTGTGTCTTGGATCGATTCTGGTGCTGCCCAGAGGTTAAGATGCCCCTGTAAGGAAGAGAAGAACTTGAGGGAATGCCCCTTCCTGCTAGGGACATAGACTGAGGTTGATCAGACACACATGAGGGGGCCCACTTTCAATCCTGATGCTGTAAGGCAATATCCTAGGATTGAGACACTAGAAAACTAAATGTGGGCTGGAAAAGAGCCAACAGTACTGGAAGATGAGAGACGCCCACCGGTAGCAGAGAACGCGTGTGGCAAGCCAGATGAGCTCTCCCTAGTCAACGGCCATTCTACCCTGACTTGGAAGACATGTCTTTGAATCATGGTGGCAGCCTGGAGCGGTGTAGATGCTTGGAGAAACAGCCCCAGAGGACTCTCCTGTGGGTCTGAGTCACTATCGCAGCCGAGGCTGTCTCGGCCAGAACCCCCCCACCCCACCCCCCATTGGAAGCAAAGAGCCCAAAGGGTGCAAGCTCAGGATGGTTTCCATATCTTGGAGCCAATGCTTTCTCAGGTTTGAGGCAAGCTATTTGCACAAGAGTCATGTGAGCCCTGGAGGCTGATGAGCCCTTGCAGGATAATTCCCTGATCCCTTCAACCTCAAGAAGAGTTGCCCAAGATAGGCACAAAAGCACAGGCTGGAGGCACTGGTGGAAGGAACAGGAAGTGATGCCAGCCTTGTGGTTTTACCTGTCAAGGACAGTCTCACCAGAAGCCCCCCTCCTTTGTGGTCTAGGCATTCACCAAGGATGGATTCCCCTGGGACTCTGCCCTTATGACTCTGACGGGACCTATTCACAGCTGGCTCCAACTTTCATTAACGCCAAAGTACAGGCCCTCGGGGCCACCTCCTGTATTCTGTCCCCTACACCCACATCTAGAAGTTCTGATCAAAACCTGTACATAACCAGCCAGTGGTGCTGGCACACACCTCTAACCCCAGCTCTCCCCTGCTCAGAGCTCAGCATTTGTCTCCCACAGAGCCCAGCCACAGGGGCTGTTATAGCCTCAACACTGTTCCTGAGGAAGGGCAGTAAGGTAGTTGTGGGCTTTATGGCAGTGACAGTGCCTTATCTGAGAAGTTATTAGGCACAACCTAAGTGTATTGACTCAGCTGTGTGGAAAGGGCACCCGAGTGTTACAGGAGGACTGGCTTATCCTCAGGCTGTAGCCCTTCCCTGGATTGAGGGTCAAGAAGAGGCTGTGTCACCATGCTCTAATCTGCCCTGAGCCATAGAGTGTGGACAGAGCCTCTTGAGGAGAGTCCGTGACCTCTATGGGGAAGGAATCATGGCTCTGTCAGCACAGCCACCAACTGTGCCCCTTGGTCCCTGCAGTGAGTCATTCTTACATGGATAGATCCAAGACAGGACCACAGGTCGCTTCCTAACCTTGACTGTTCTCTGAGGGAAGCACGCGGGTTAGCAGACACTCCGCATTCTCAGGGAAAGCTCCTGTCATTTCCTCACGCAAAATGGAGGCTTCTGTGCTCTCACAAGGGGACCCAGGGGACCTGTAGGTGAATCGCATGAACAGCAGTGTGTGTAGCTCACAGCAGAAACTTAACCACCAGGACCCTGGAGAAAGGCAGGCAGCACGGGAGCCAGGCACCCCCTCCCTCCTATGACAGGACCCTGTCACAAGGGGACTGACCATGCCAGACTGGTGGCCAGATAAAAGATGGCACTGACCTCAGTCTCTTCAGAAGTTGTCTTACAGAGAAGCCTTAAGTTCCCCCCTTGCCTACTTTTCTATTTTGTCTTTCACGTTTTGGTAAGAGGCTTGGCCAAAAAGTCTTGGTGGCAAAAGTCCCAGCCCATACCGCCTTTTTGAATGACTACTTGGCCAGGCTCTGAGTGTGTGTGTGTGTGTGTGTGTGTGTGTGTGTGTGTGTGTGTGTGTGTGTGTGAAAGGGGGATTTGGGGAGGGGAGGAGAGGAGAGAGGTGTGTTCTGGTGTGTCTGTTGAGAGAGATGTGTATGTGTGCCTATGTGCTGTAATATCGGGAGGCAAAGGAAAGGCCCATGGTGTCCCTTCTGTTACCAGGAACATCTAGGCAGGTCAGAATGCAGGCCACATCGAAGACCCAGACCAAGCCTTCGAGTGAGGCCTGAGCGTGTGTTCTGTTCACTGGGGTCACATAGTGTCACTGTTAACTCAGCAGCTGACCTTGGCTTTCCCCTGTTCTCCTACTGTTCCTAGCCCCCAGCATACTCCTTGGCACACAGTAAGCACTTAATAAATGTATGCTGAGAATGACAAAGAACTCCTCTGTGGCTTCCATGTCTCTTTCTACCTGGATGACATCACTCTTTGCTCAGACTCCCTGCCCCTAGTGAGCAGCATGGTTCTCACTGCTGCTGAGGTGGAAGGGACCTGAAGCTCAGGAGAGGGGACAGTCAGAGGATGCATGGCAGAGATGCTAGCTAGGATGGGAGACAAGGCCTGCAACCTTGGAAGGTGCCTCTGCTCCCATCTTTTGTTGTCACCATTCCCCACCCCCATCCCATTTTGGATGGAGTCAACCTCTTTTTTTTTTTTTTTTTTTTTTTTTTGATGGAGCAGACGTCTTTTTCTCTGATATGACCTCCACCTCAAGGGCAAACCAAGACTTGGAGCAAACCCACTTAGAGAGACAGCCAGTTACTGTCAGGTGGAATGTGCCCCAGGGGGCCAGATCTGATACATTTTTTTCCTCGAGAAGCTAGGAATCTGGAGTTTTCTGTAAAATATCACTCTTTTCAAATGTTAGCTCACCAGCCTCTTTTTGTGTTTTAACCCTGTATAGACCAGTGTGAGAGGAGATGGAGGTGAAGGGTCCCCTGCCTCACAGGACACCAGGGCCTCCAGCCATCCCACTAGGTTCAGCAAAAATTGCCTCTGGCATCATAGGGTTTTTTTGTTTGTTTGTTTGTTTGTCTGTCTTGCATTTTATTTATTTTTAAATATTTGTTTATTTATTATATCTAAGTACACTGTAGCTGTCTTCAGACACACCAGAAGAGGCCATCAGATCTCATTAGGGATGGTTGTGAGCCACCACGTGGTTGTTGGGATTTGAACTACTTTGACTACTTTGCAAGAGCAGTCAGTGCTCTTATCCGCTGAGCCATCTCTCCAGCCCCTGTCTTGCATTTTAATTGCATCTGTTTCTTTCCCAGCCTGGTTCATAAGGAATGTTATTCAGAGACAGCAAATGGGTTAAACACTTGAATCTAATTCCTGAGGTGCACAAAGTCTGATTTAGGGACAGATTTGTCATGACACTCAGCAGCTTACCCTCAGGACTGCTGACTCCCATGCCCAGTTGGATCATTTGAGCAGCCAGAATCATGAGTAACGGGCCATTTGTTTCTTTTTGTAGTATTGGGGACAGAACTCAGGGGCCTCAGGCACGCTAAGAGCCTCACCACTGAGTTCCACCTGCAGCCTGGGCTGCTCTTTGTCCAGTGTCTGTCTATCTATCACCAGAAGGAATGTTCCTTGAGAGCTGGCACAAGCTCTGTCTTGGTCATCATGATACTTTCGGGGAGTCGGCCTGCACTGGTGTGGAATAGCTGCCCAGTGAACACTTCGGGGATGACATTTAAAAAGACAGAGCCAGGCATGGTGGTTGGAGCCTGCCTGTGGTCCCAGCAGCTGAGGTAGGAGGAGCAGGTTGGAGGATCACGAGTTTGAGGCCAGCTTGGGCTACAGAGGGAAACCCTGTCTTAAAGCCAGAGAGAGAAGGAGTCCGGAAGCAGACGAGCTGACCAGCCCACCCTGGCCCGCTAGGCTGAGGCGGTGCAGAAGGTGGAAACAGTGAAACTCAGTCTCTCGAGATACGAAGAGATTGGTTACAGGTGTGGCTGTAGCTGAGTAGTATTGGGGTCCAGCCAGCCACAGGGGAGACTGCGGGGCCCGAGCCAGGAGATCCAGAGACACAAAGATGAAGGGGGTGAGGGGTGGAGGGAAGGAGACAGGCCCAAAGAAGACAGTTGCAAAGAGAAGATAAATGAAAGGAAGGCTGAAGGTATGTGTCCCAGAGTCCAGTGACAGAGACATTCAGTGGGGAGGGAGTGGGGTGACTCCTGAAAGAGAGACACAGGAAGAAAGGAGATGATGGGGCTGGAGAGATGGCTCAGTGAGTTCCAGGACAGCCAGGGCTACATGGGGAAACCCTGCCTCAAAACACACACGCACATACACAGGAAAGAGAAAGGGAAAAAAAGTAAGTAAATTGGGGTGGTGGGAGAGGTGGCTCAGAGGGGTTAAACGCACTTGCTTTGTTTTTGTTTTTGGTTTTTTTTTTGGTTTGGCTTTTCGAGACAGGGTTTCTCTGTGTAGCCTTGGCTGTCCTGGAACTCACTCTGTAGACCAGGCTGGCTTCGAACTCAGAAATCCACCTGCCTCTGCCTCCCAAGTACTGGGATTAAAGGCATGTGCCACCACTGCCTGGCTGGTTAAATGCACTTGCTGCACTTGGCAAAGACCCAGGTTCAGTTCCCAGTGCCCACATCAGGTGGTTTACAACCACTTATAACTCCTGTCCTAAGGGATCCAACACCCTTTTCTGACCTCCTCAAGAACCTGTCCACAAGCGGTCTCTTACATAGACTCCAGAAATGCACATATATACAAGATAAATAAAAAAATTAAAGACAGTTTTCATCATTGTGTGTGCATACGTGGATGTATGCACGGGAGTAGAGTTGCTCTCAGAGGCTAGAGGTACCAGAGTCCCTGGAGCTACCAACTTAGGACTTACCTGACATGGGTTCTGGGTCTGGGAACTGAACTCAAGTTCTCTAGAACAGCAGCCAGTGCTCTAGCCTGAAGAGATGGCTCAGTTGTTAAGAGCACTAGCTCTCCGTATAAAGGACCAGAGTTCAGTTCCCAGCATCGACACGGCAGCTCACATCTATCTGTGACTCCAGTTCTGGGGGAACCTGATGCCCTTCTCTGACCTACTTTGTACCACACAGTGGTACATAGACATACATGCAGGAAAAACACCCGTACCCAGAAAGTAATAAGATAATTAAAAATAACATGGACTCATATCAGCTGTAAACACTATAGAGGTTCCTCTAATGAGTCCCTGCAAGCCCATTATGCAGGCACTTATCACGGTCCTCATTTTATAAATGAAGAGGTTAACTTGCCCGGTGTCAGGTAGGAAAGTGTTAGGGCTGGGACTCAGGCATCAGGCCCCTGGGATGTCTGTTGGAAGGAAGCTGTAGAGAGTGGGGCACGGTTACAGACAGTGTAGATCATACATCTGAAGGCCTATACCTGGGGAAACCAAACTTGCTAGGGTAAAAGTGATCTAGGAAACAGAGCTCAGGGTCTGGTGGCTTGGCTCAGTTGATAAGAGTGCTTGCCCTGTATGTATAAAGCCCTGGTTCAATCTCCATCACTACATAGACCAGGGGTGCTAGCTCCTGCCCGTCATGTCAGCCCTCAGGAGGTGGAAATAGCAGGATTAGAGAAAGCAAGGTCAGACTGGAGAGATGGTTCAGCAGTTAAGAGCACTGACTGCTCTTCCAAAGGTCCCGAGTTCAAATCCCAGCAACCACATGGTGGCTCACAACCATCTAAAAAAAGGGATCTGGTGATCTCTTCTGGTATGTCTAAAGACAGCTATAGTGTATTCATATAGTGTATATGAGATACAGAAAATAAATAATTCTTTAAAAGAAAAAAAGAAAAGAAAATCAAGACATCCTTAGCTACATAGTAAATTTTTTTTTAATTTATTTATTATATGTAAGTACACTGTAGCTGTCTTCAGACACTCCAGAAGAGGGAGTCAGATCTTGTTAAGGATGGTTGTGAGCCACTATGTGGCTGCTGGGATTTGAACTCTGCACCATTTGGAAAAGCAGTCGGGTGCTCTTACCGGCTGAGCCATCTCACCAGCCTGCTACATAGTAAATTTGAGGTTAGCCTGGGCTACATTGAACAGACAAAACAGTAAGACTCAAATTTATAAAACAGCCACAGGGATTTATTTACTGAATTTCTCTAAAAAAAAATAATAACACTATAAATTTAGAAGGTGGAATTGGAATATGATCTGCAGAAGAGATAATATAAAGAAAGTAAAATTGGAAGCCGGGCAGTGGTGGCACACGCCTGTAATCCCAGCACTTGGGAGGCAGAGGCAGGTGGATTTCTGAGTTCGAGGCCAGCCTGGTCTACAGAGTGAGTTCCAGGACAGCCAGGGCTATACAGAGAAACCCTGTCTCAAAAAACCAAAAGAAAAGAAAGGAAGGAAGGAAGGAAGGAAGGAAGGAAGAAAGAAAGAAAGAAAGAAAGAAAGAAAGAAAGAAATTGGAGCCTGATATGGCTGTTCATGCCTATAATCTCTCACTCCGGAGGCAGGAGGATCACAGTCAGTCCAGGCCTCAAAACTAGTTCAAGGCAAACCTGGACTAGATGGTGAGAATCTATCATGTTGGGTGGCAGTGGTGGCCCAAGCCTTTAATCCCATTACTCTGGGGGGAGGGGAAGGGAGGGAAGGGGAGAGACTGCTCTTTCAGAGGACCTAGGTTCAATACCCAAGCACCCACATGGCAACTCACAACTGTCTGTAACTCCAGTACTCCAGTTCTTGGGAATGTGACACTCATGCAGACAAAACACAAATGCATATAGAAAATATATTTTTAAGCTCAAGAGAAGAAGAGAGAGAGAAGCGTGGGGTGGAGGGTGGAGTGACCTGCCTGGGGGACTTTGAAATGCTTGGAGAAAGGGCAGAGACAGGCCGGAGTGGCAAGCCTCCTGTAAGTTAGGACTTCCTTAAGGCCCCTTAATTGCTCCCTTATCAGAGGGAGCCTCTCAGCTGGCACTCAAAGTCTCAAGCTCAGCCCTGTCTGAAGGCCACCCCATTGTCATCTCCTGTAACCAGTATGTGCTGCTCTGGCCTCAGGCCCCTCACTTGAGAGGCAAGGCCTCCCCTGCACCTGAGGCTCCCATGCCGTCCCTCTGCAGAGGTCTTCCCAGTCTTCTTCAGCTCTCACATTGCCTGGAACCTTCCCCCCCCCCCCAGGACAGGGTTTCTCTGTGTATCCCTGGCTGTCCTGGAACTCACCCTGTAGACCAGGCTGGCCTCGAACTCAGAGATCTGCCTTCCTGCCTCTATCTCCCAAGGGCATGCGCCACCACTGTCTGGCTACTTCCTTGAATCGTAACCAGCACTGACCCTCCTGTCATCCATGGTTACCTCTGTCACAGACTACTTTAAGTTGATACGTGTGAATACCAGGAGGCAGAGCTGTGACCCTCACACTTTCTGATGGTTGTGCCTGTGAAAGAGGGTGGGGTTGTGTGTGTGTGTTTGTGTGTATTTGTTTGTTTGTACTATTTATTATTTTGTGTATTTGTTTATTTTTTGGTATTTGTTGGGTTTTTGTTGTTTATTTAAGACAGATTTTTTTTCTATGTAGCCCTGGTTGTCCTAGAACTCACTGTGTAGAACAGGCTGCCTCTGCCTCTCTCCTGAGTATGATATAGCTAAAGGTGTATGTCACCATGTCTGGCTTTTATTTTTTTTTTAAGATTTTTTTTTTTATTTTAAAATGATGTACATGTGTCTGTTTGTGTGTGTGTGGGCAAGTGCAGGAACAGCAGGAGGCCAGAGGCATCGGATCCCCGTGAGGCTGTAGTTACAGGTGCTTGCTAACTGCATGACAGACACAAGGGTGCTCCAGTCTTCTCAAAGAGTGGCGGCATGCACTCTTGACTGAGCTAAGCCCTTTGTTTTGTTTTGTTTTTTGGACAGGGTCTTGTATAACCCAGGGTAGCTTCAAACTGAGTGAGTAGCTGTGGATGACACACATATTCTCGCTTTTTAAAGAATTATTTACTTTATGTGTATGAGTACATTTGTAGCTGTCTTCAGACATCTGAGGGCATTGGATCCCATTACAGATGGTTGTGAGCCACCATGTGGTTGCTGAGAATTGAACTCTGGAAGAGCAGTCATTGCTTTTAGCCGCTGAGCCATCTCTTCAGCCCTGACCTTAAACTCTTCAACTTCCTGCCTGTATTTCAGAAGTTTTGGGATTACAGGCATGAGCTATCAGGCCTGACTTATGTGGTACTGGGAGTTGAACTCGGAACTTCGCAGGTGCTGGGCAAGCATTCTACTGAGTCCCAGGCAAGCATTTTGCTAGAGGAACTGCATCTCTAGCCTTGATGTTTTGTGTTTTAGTTCCCCCAGTATCTAGCACAGCCCTCCAATCTCATGCTTTTGCCTTAGTCCACTGATTAGCAGCAGTTCCCCTGCCTAAATGTCATTGTTAATGTCGCCCCCGGGGGTCATTCACCCAGTTCAGCTTCCAAAGTCACACTGGTCTCTTCTAAAAGCCACTTCGGTAAGTGTATATTGAGCTTCCCTCCATTCAGCAAGGGAGGGATCTTGCTTGCTTGCTCATCCCTTGTGTTTTTAGTGTCTAGAAAAGCACCCAAGACAGGGCCAGGTGCTCAATCAATATTTATTGAATGAATGAATAAATGTAGTCTCCCAAACTAGCCTGCAAGTTCCCAGGAGGGCGGGATCTGGTTACTTCCTGGAGAGAGCCAGCATTTTCTAGAGAACCATCCATTGACGCCACGGAGGAGAGAGAGCCCTGTGCTGGAGGGCCAGGGCTGGGCCACCAGTGGCCAGTCCCTTCTTCAAGCCTGCCTTCCTTTCAGAGTCTTTGCCTTGGATTTTTGTAGTTCTCCTGGCTCTCCTAGAGTTTGGCGAATGAATGGCCAATAGAGAGAACACTTAGAGCAGCCCTGGTCACTGGTCCCAGCTGGGTGATAGACAGTATGGGCTCCTGCTCCCCAGGTCCCTTCTGAGCCACTGTCTCGGGTTGTTCTCTCACATTGCACCCCGATATCCTTCCGGTACCCCTCTCGGTCCTCTCGGTGAGTACCCTGTTTGCCATCACTTCACTGCGTCTGAGTGCTGCTCACCCAGGCTCCCCGGCCTGCTTTTCTCCCTCCCGTGTTCTCACCCTGTTGGCCAACAAGACCTGTTTTGTTTTATTTCCCCTATCCTGAATGTTCCCTAGATTTCTGCCACTGCCTCCTCCTAGTCTTCCCTGCCTATGTTTGGCCCCATCCAGCCCTCTCTTCTTCCCTCTCTGCCCCCGCCATTCAGGGAGAAACTGTCCCATGCATCTCACAGCACTCCTGAAACCCCCGGAAGCCCTCCCCTGGCCTGCAGCCCACACTATCATCAGCCACTCAGCCATGAGGAACCTATTCCTTCCCAGCCCTTCAGCCTCCAGACTCAGTGCTCCCGTTCCGGCTGCTAGTCCGGAGCTCCTCAGTTGTTTCATCAGCTTTATGTGAGCTGGGGTCGTCTGTGAAGAAGGAACCTCGGTTGAGAAAACCTTCCCATCAGATTGGCCTGTGGGCAAGCCTGTGGGGCCTTTGCTAGATTAACGGTTGCTATGCTAGATTAACGGTTGCTATGGGAGGGCTGAGTTCGCCCTGGCAGGTACAGCGCCTGGCCAGGTGGTCCTGGGTTGTACAAGAAAGGAGGTTGAGCAAGCCAGTTCAGCGGCTTTCCTCCATAGCCTCTGCTTCAGTTCCTGCTTTGGGGTTCCTGCCTTGTTTTCCCTTGCTAATGGACTCTAGTCTCAAAGTTGTAATAAACCCTTTTCTCCCCAAGTTACCTTTGGTCATTTGTCTTTATCATGGCAACAGAAAATCACACTAGGACGGGTCCCTGAATGCAGCCTGTTCCTGACTCCGGCCATTACGGACGTATGTCCTCTCTGCTGTGCACGGTCCTCCCCAGCATCTTGCCAATCTCTGGGATGCTTTCCCTCAAGGGACTCCTCATATACACCAGGTGCTGTCCACTGTGATCCCATCAAACACAACTTTCATCCCCACCCCCACCCCCACCCCAAAGCCTGCCTGCAGCCAGGGTACCTTTTTCTTCTCTTTCTGTGATTCTGGGATTGAACCTAGGGCCTCCTGCATACGAGGTAAGTGCTCTGACGAGCCGCATCCCAGGCCTCCCCCCCCCTTTTTTTTTTTGGTTTTTCGAGACAGGGTTTCTCTGTGTAACCCTGGTTGTCCTGGAACTCACTCTGTAGACCAGGCTGGCCTCGAACTCAGAAATCCACCTGCCTCTGCCTCCCAAGAGCTGGGATTAAAGGGGTGCGCCACCACGCCCGACTCTCCTCACCTTTTATGAGACAGCAACTTACTAAATTTTTCAGGCAGGATTTGAACTTCCATCCTCCTGCCTCAGCTCCCAGACAGCTGGGATTACAGGCCTGTACCACTAGCTCTGGCAGCCCTTTCCTTCCAATTGCCTGCTACCCCCAGCCATCACCTGCCTCCCCTCCATTTGACTACCAGATCCCTAGAGGCAAGATAGTGCCAGCCTTCTATCCGGGATAGCACAGGCTCTGGTACACAGCAGCCCCACAGCCAATATTTAGTGGATGGATGAGAAGACACTAAGATTTTATGTTAGAATCTCAGCTATACCCAGCACTCAGGAGCCAGAGGCAGGTGGATCTTTGTGAGTTCGAGGCCTACCTGGTCTACAGAGTGAGTTCCAGGACAGCCAGAGCTATACAGTGAGATCCTGTCTCAAAAAAAAAAAAAAATCAAATCTCAGGTAAATCATGAAAACACTGTGATGAGCAAATCTAACTTCTGCAGCCTTCTTTCCTGTAAACGAGGACAGTAACAGTATCTTTCTGGTGGAGATGTGGAGTCACGTATTTAGAGGAAGTATATACACACTTGTTTGGTTTTGGTTTCTTGGTGAATCAAAATTAGGCAAGTGCTTCGTGGTTGAACTAAATCTCAGACTCCCTCATTTTATTTTTGACACGCTTGGCTCTCAGTACACCCACCAGCGAAGCCCAAGCATATAGAACAGTAGCTCCTGATGCAGACGAGTATTCATACCAAACACATCTGTTTACCTCTTGACTATCAAACCAGACCTGGGCCCAGATGCTGACATGGACCCGGAGCCACGGCCCATTTAAGGGTGGAGGGGTGGACCCGGGAAGGCCCCGCCCCGCGTGAGGTCAACGCGCACTGCTGCGTCTGACGCTTTGGTTGCCGCAGAGACGCCCCGCCCCCGCGCGGCGCTGCGGAACCGGAGCTCCGGGCGGCGTCGGCAGAGGCGCGGGAGGTGGTGAGGCCAGGGCAGGGCGGCAGGAGCCCGCGCGGCGACCGCAGCGAAAGCAGCGGGGACAGAGCAGATCACGACGAAGGCGCACAGGCAGCGGGGCCGGGCCGGGCCACCAGGAGAGCGGCCACCGGGAAGCGGGCGGGAGGCCGGGCTGGCAGCTGGCAGCAGCCGAGCCGCGAAGCGACATGGTGCTGCTCAAGGAGTAGTGAGTGTCGGGTCGGCTGTGCGGAAGCGAGGCGGAAGGGAGGGTCGGGATGACGGCCGCGAAGGCAGATCGCCTGCCGGGGGATGGAGAACACCGGATGGGGCTGTTGGGCCGCTTAGCAGGGGCGGAGAGGACAGCGGGGGCTGGACGGGGCCTGAGGTGGGGCCGGAGGGGCCGAAGGGGCCAGAGGGTGACAGACAGCACCTGAGGTGGGATCGAATAGGCCAGAGAGGAGGCTGAGAACCGGTGCGGGCCGTCAGGGCCTGAGGAGGGGTCAAGGGGATAGGGAGAGCCAAAGGAGACATTAGGAGGGGCATGGGGAATGGAGAGCGCTGAATGTAGTGTGGCCCTATGGTGGGCGCTGTGGGATGAAGGGGCAGGCAGAACTGCCTGAAGGACCGAGGAGTTGTGTAAGGGACCAAGGAGCAGTGGGACAAGGGCAGGCAGCGCCAGTGAGTTGACTGACGCTGGGGAGGGGTTTGAGGCTGAGCTGTACCAAGGTGGCTCTTGGAATGGAGTTGAGGTGGTGGAGAGGGGTGTTGGGGTGGAACCTGGGGCATGGACAGTGGCTGCCTGAGGCAGCACAGGAAGAGGGATTGTAATAATTGGTTGCAGAAAAAAGAACTTCAATCAAAGCCACGCTTGGGTGATGGGATGGGAGAAAGAGCAAAGGGGACTGGATGACAGGGCTGGGGTGGGGATGGCTGGAGTGGCATGGTACCCAAGTAGGTGCAGAAGAGGAGGCTTTTGCAAGAAGCTCAGCATGCCTGCTTAGGACTTGGCAACACTTGAATGAAGAGTCTAGAAAATACTGGGCAGGTTCTAAAGTGATGTGAAGGAGTGTGGGTGAGAGAGAAGGGCATTAAGTTAGCAGGGCCCAGGACCATCCAGGAAGATGATTAAGAATGAATGTGCCTGCTAATGGAAGTGGTGGGGACCAAGACGGATATCCAATCCTACGGGATGTTGGATGGTGGTGCAAAGAGATAAGGACATTGTTTGGAGGAATTGAGGAGGTCCCACAAATGTTTTTTTTTTTTTGGGGGGGGTGGAGCTGTTGATATGGGGGATGGGCAGGGCTTGCAAGTAGATAGATGTTTGTTTGCTCCTGAAACCCAAGCGCTTGGCTGACAGGGTGTGGATGGGGTAGAGGGTGTATTTTGATTGACAGTATGACCCACTCCTGAGGATCATGATTCCAAGTGATCATCCCAGGGCTTTCTGCTCTCCTCCAGGAGAAATTGGATGTGTGCATGGACTTTATGGTGTCGCTAAGCTTCCCTAGAGGGGAGGGCAAGAGGGCAGCATTGGGCCCTAAGCTGCAAAGTTCAGAAATGGCAGATGTCCAGGTAGAGAGAAACTTGGGAAACTCTTATGACCAAGTGTGCAGAGGGCTCTTTCTGTCTGGTCAGTGGAGGTGTTTGAGTTGTTGAAGACATAGCGTTGTTTGAATGACAAACAAAAGAGAGCCAGGTGTCATCCTACCTTGAGTCTTGAGAACGTTACCTGGAGGCCCCATTGCTTCTCTTGATACCCAGTCTTGATACCAGTTAATCCAGCCAGAGCTCAGAGCTTTATGTGGTGAAGAACAAGAACTCTTGGGTGCCAGTGTTCTCCAAGGAGAACATGGTATGCTTTGCATTTTAATCCATAGTCTCCAAACGAACGAGCTCTTCTCACTTTTCAGATTAAAAAAAAAAAAATCCCACTTGAATCCTACAGTCTGTAGAAATGTGTAGTTTGGTAAAGGTCAAGCTGGGAAAGAAGGGCCTTTTGAGGAGACAAGTGAGTTTGGGAGGCAAGTGCTCCTTTCTTCTTCTTTGTTCTCCCCACTTGAAGCCTGTCAGGGAAAGGGCCAAGGGTCCTGGCGATACCGAATCTGCCTGGCATCTCTGTGTTCCCGTGTGACGGACAGGTTCCCTGTGTGTGCATCCCTGGGCAGGAGGGGGCATCCAGATACTTGGCTGTGGTTTCAGCACTGCAGCCCTGAGACGGACACACGTGAAGGTCATGTCATGGTGAGCATGGCTCCAGCCTTGGCCCAGCTAGGCCTCTGTGGCCTTATCCTTTCCGATTGTCCCCCGTGGCTGCTGAGGTGGTTCTGTTCTGAGGGAGCAAGGGAGAAATGTCTGGGTGTGCAGATGGAAGCAGGCTCAGAGCATCCTTGAAGGCACTGGACTGTAACTAGTCTGCTCTGAGGGACGGCGTGGACCTCAAGGTTGTCCCTGTTGCTTTTTCTGACACTTCCTCCAACAGGATTTTCCCCGATTTGAGTTCTGCAAATTCTTCGATGTGATTTTTGCTGTGTTCTTGAAGATAAAAGGCGTATTGTTTTCTAGGAAGTTTCTTCTGAGGGTGCAGAAATTCTGCCCTCTAAGTTGGAAGTACTTCTATGCACCATTGCTTTCCTCTAATGGGAGGATTTACGTTCTTTGAGTCTTTCTGGAGGAAGGGAATTAGCAGGCAGTAAAGACTTGGAGCCCTATTTATTTATTTATTTATTTATTTATTTATTTATTTTCCTGCTGCCTTTTCTGCTTGATGCCTGGCGTTTGCTGTGATGTTTCCTCGGGTCTCCCTGTGTGTTTTCTTGCCGCCTGGGAGAACTTTGTGGGACTAGGGAGTAGCAAGCTGTTATGCAGCCTGGAGCAGAAAGGCATGCTTGAACCTCTGCATAGGAAGGATGCTATATACGCTCATGCCTTCCTAAGCAGGCGTACAGGGTGCAGAGGGCAGGTTCCAGCAAGGCTCTGAGGACCGGGAATCTCAGCTTTGCCTCTTATTCTTTTATTTTATTTCTTTATTTTGACACAGGGTCTCTCTGTGTAACCCTGGCTGACCTGGAACTCACTTTGTAGACCAGACTGGCCTTAGATCTGCCTGCCTCTGCCTCCTGAGTTCTGGGATTAAAGGTGTGCCCCCACTGCCTGTCTCCACTTTTTGTTTTTTGTGGGGGTTTTTTTGTTTGTTTTTTGGTTTGGAGTTTTTTTTTGTTTTTTGTTTTTGTTTTTTTAAAGAAAGAAGGAAGCAGGGTCTTGCCATGTAACTTTCTCTGACTTGCCTGGAACTTGCTACGTAGAACAGGCTGACCTCACACTGACAGCTCCTGGCCTCTGCCTCCCCAGCTCTGAGTGGCTTGGGTTTTGAGTTCAGTCAAGGCTTTTCTTTAGTTCTCTGACCTCAGAAGCATTGCACTGGGGTTACCCATGGGTCTGCTACAAAGGCAAGCCACCTGGAGAAGTGTCTCTAGTTCACTTGGCTCTCTGGAGTTCTGTGACCCTCTTGAGGACTTTGCTGGCCGCAATTTCTCCATCAGCTTATGTGGCACCTCCAACAATTTGGAGGTGGTCAAAATGGAGGTAGAAAGAAAGGTGAAGGGTTGGGTTGCCTTTGGGTAGCTCCTGGAAGTCGGGCCTGAGTGTCCTCTTCTGTTGGTGCACGGGGGAGCTTGTACCGTGACACGAGGGCTGATAGTGGGAAGCTGGGCCCACTGATGCATATCCCCAGGGCCATGTTCTTCAGATCTTAATCTTCCTCATGATGAGCCTTCTCTGTTAGCTTCTCTGTGTTACCAGACACATTAGCAAGTCTTACCAGGGAAGAGATGGTTGAGGGGAAAGGGAGAGGAAGATATGAGTGAGTGACCTGTGAAGTAGGCGAGAGACATTGAGGTTTGCGCTGAATCACGGGGTTCTAAGTGGGATTCCAGAAGGGCCATAGGGAACCCTAGCCTGCTGGGGTTTTGTGTCAGAGTAAAGGGTCGGATGGGACGAGACACGGATGGGCAGCTGAGCTGAGGCGCTGCCTCAGGGCCTGGAGCTGATACCCTCTTTCTCCTCTCTTGCAGTCGGGTCATCCTGCCTGTGTCTGTAGATGAGGTAAGTCCTTTTTTTCTCATCTCACTCATAGTTGTTCATGAGTACTTGTGAATGTCGGTGTAGTTAGGCTGGGAGTGGCCATACTTTTGTGTAGCTTTCATTTTTTGTTGTGATAAAGAGATAGCCAAGGCTTGCTTCAACTATTCCAGTGCTACTCTCTGCTGAACTGCATACCTGGGCACAATCAGTTTCAAGCTGTTGACTGGCTGATAGCTTTCAGCAGAGATTGAAGCAGCTCGTCACCTGCTGGGGGACCCTAAAGCAGCTCTTCACCTGCTGCTCCCCCCACCACTGTTTGGGGGCGTGTTATTGATGAGCTGCGCATATGTGCATATGTGGGGTCTCCATGGCCAGACTGGGGACAGCGCTCTCTGGTTAGTGGCACTCTCTAGCTGTGAAACAAACCAGCGAGGCCAGGAAGCTCTGAGTCCCCAGCCGTGCTAGGTGGCTGCTGGAGAGACTAAGGCGCAGAGCCTTCCTTTTAGGGAGGATAGGGGCTGACAAACAGCCTTGGCTTGCCTTCCGTCCTTTTATGGTTCCTGGGTCTGACAGGCTAGCGAGTGGAGCTGGCAGCAGCGGTCCCACAAGAAGGTTCATAGGCCCTGCTGACTCAGAGCTGTCTCTCCCTCGTCCCACCCTTTTTCTGAACTTCCTCTATTCTCCCTTCCTGGATAAGCTTATTCATGACCTTCCTCTGAATGCACAGCTCCACCCCAACTTCCAGCAAAATGAAGGCCAGCCTGAACCTCCAGTTGTAACTCCATCTCTCTTTCTTATAGGACCAGTGGCAATCCTGTGCTACACATGGGAACTGGCTCTCTGAGAAATGAAAACAGTCCAGCAGAGCCCAGAACCTATTCTCCCCCCATCCTCCAGACAGGGTTTCTCTGTATATCTGTGGTTGGCCTTGAACTCAGAGATCTGCCTGCCTCTGCCTCCCAAGTACTGGGACTAAAGGCATGCGCCACCACTGCCTGGTCCAGAGCATTTTTTAAACATTTATTTTTGTTTGTGTGTGTGTATTCCTTTTTGTGTATGTGTGTATGTGTGTATATATATATATATATATATATATATATATATATTATATATATTACATATGTGAGGTACCTGCAGAGGCTAGAAGAAAGCCCAGTTGGAGTCACAGGGAGCTGCGAATTACCCAATGTTAAGTGCTTAGAATCAAACACAGGGTCAACCTCTAAAAGTCACCTAGGGCTCTTAACCACTGAAGCATCTCTCCAGCCTGTGGAAGCATTCTTTAGATGAGACAAGTCACCCCAAAGAGTGATGAGCATGCATTGGTCTCTGAGAGAATTGTCTGTATTGGGGTACTGTGTACTTGAAAGCTGTGGAGATCTGGGGGAGAGGGGGAGATATGAGCTTGAACATGGTCTGATCTGGATATCAGTGGCAGAAGAATGATAAATCAAAGGGTTTGAGGCTAGCTTGGGCATACAGTAAGATACGTAATAAAATGCCTTATAGCATTTTTGTGGTATCTCATAATAAAATAATTAAAAAAGAGTAGCTCATACTTGGGAGGCTGAGGCAGGATTATCAAAGCTGAGCTACACAGTCAGTCTCAGGACAGCCTGGGCTGCAGAGGGATAGCCTGTTTCAGAAGGAAAGATAAAGAAGCTGGCTGTGGCAGTGCTTCCCTTTACCCCGGCACAGGGGTCTACACAAAGAAACCCTGTCTCCAAAAACAAATAGAAAAGAAAGAAGGGGGAGGGGGGAAGATGTCCCTCAGGGATGTGGGATTGTCTTCATGTAGGGCTTCAGGTACAGTGGATCAGATGGAGTCTCTTGGTGGGCCAAAGGCTGAGGCTGTGAGAGTGCTGCAGAATGGGGGGCCCAGGATTGTCTGGGGGTATCCCTGTGCTGTCCTGGCCTCTCATGGTGGGTGCCACGGTTGAAAGAAAAGGGAAATGCCCACCTTGAGGACACCCACAGCTGGCAGTTTAGCTTGTGGTGGCTCTGCAGCATGGCGGAAGTGGTGAGACAGGGCAGGGTGGGTAGTCGGGGCCTGGGCCCAGCAGGAAGGAGCCTGGGAAGTGTGCGCTGGTCCAGATTCAGCTGTCTGTGGCCTTGCTCAGCCTGGTCTCAGCAAGTCAGCACGGACAGGAAGGCAGCATGGCTGCTGTGGGGGAAGTCGCTCCATCGGTAGCTTGAACCTTAGTTCCAGATAGTCAGAAAATTCTAGAATGGGGGAGTGAAGAGGAAAGAAGTAAGGAACAGCCCCCTCCTAGAGTCTCTGTCAATGACCCCTTTGTGACTCTTCAGTGGTTCCCATGAGAACAGTCCAGTGTCACGTGACTGGCAGATTCATGTCCGATATTGGAGACCAGGACTTGAACCCTTGGAGCTTCTGATTTGGGGAGAAGAAAGAAGACCCTAGATTTGTAATCATCTTGATGCCTGAATCAATATTTGGGGGCAGAATTAGTTTGTTTGGCCAGAGTCTTCAGTGTAACACTACCTTAGATTTCTAGGCATCCTGCAGCAGACAAGAAAGCCCTGGCTGTTGGACATGGGTGTGTCCACCAGTGGTTCCTGGCCCACCTCCTGTGGACAGGGCAGGCTCAGGGCATCCTTCCTCTAATGCAACCTGACCTGACAGGGCTGTCTGGGCGGGCCAACAGCGTACTGTTTTTCTTTCTTACTTTTGAGACAGAGTCTTGCTATATATCCTTGGCTAGCCTGATACTCAGTATGTGGTGCGCAGTGGCCTTAAACTAATTCATGGTGGGCCTCTTGGCTTAGCCTCTTGTGTGCTGAGATTACAGCCACCTGGGTGGGCCAATTGTGCCAGACTGTATTGCTTTTTCTTCATGTATGTCATTCAGTGTTTCTGCTGCACATTTCATCTCCCTGGGTTCCTACTCAGTTGATTATCCAAGTGGTAGAGTCTGCTTTGTTTTACTGAGTGACATAGGCTATGGGACAAGGGGACAGCTCTCAAGGGCAAGGTGACATTGTTCTCAACCTAAGGAGGCTGGCTCCAGGTCTCCCTGGGGCCCCTTATCTGATTCTGTGGTCTAACCCCCACCTTTACTGCCACCCAGTCTTAAATCTGGCAGCCTTCCCAGGATGCAGAATGGTTGTTCCAAAGGGAACCTTCTGACGTGAAGTGTCCCTCACTTGGACTTTGTGCAGCTCTGTCTTCTTTACCTCTTTGGATTAACAAAGCTGCCTCGCTTGTCTGATTGGGATTAAGGGATCAGAATATCAAGAGAGATTAAAGGGGAAGAGGCTAGTACGCAGACTGATCCTCTTAGAGCCTGCCCTCTGATCTGCCCCTGAAGGGAATCCCTGAGGACCATGGTCTTTGCTGGTCCCAGGGCCCCTCTCCAAGGAGCACTCCTAGCAAGCAGCAGCTAATCTGGCCCACAGGCCCTCTCCCCAGCGTGCCCTTTAGGATTTGCTGAGTCAGTTGTTCAATGTCCTTATGACTCTTTTCCAAAGCAGAGGTCCTGCTGCTTCATGTGGAGGAAGCCCTGGCTCAGCCAAACCCTGACCCATTTGATACGGGTTTCAAGTGTGCCTTAGCAGGTGTTGAACTGGAAGGGCACAAGGGGCAGGGTGGCCACCCGTGAAGCACCAAAGCAGCAAGGGTATTGCTCAGGATTAGCAAGATCAAGGTAACTTGTCTTAGCCTCTCAAATGTTTCTCTTTGACAGGATTAACTGAGCCTTGATCACTTACCTTTCCTTGGCATTCTGTGCTGGGCTTTTGCTTTGGAAACTTGGACTTTAGGCTTTGTGGTAAGCAGCGAGCTGTACCAGTCCACTGCTCTACCCTGTAGATGTCTCCCAGAAGTTTTCTTGCAGTGCTTAGGGGCTGAGGTGGAGAAGGCGTCCAGGTGTGACAGCAGACCCAGAGCTCTGCATCCTGCTCTTAGAGCTGACAGCACTGTGCCTTGGAGCAGATGCCAGAGCTACTTGATTTAGATCTCAGAGAGAGAACACCCCTAGTCTTACCCCTGGGGGTATCAGGAATTTCAGGGAGGGTGTAGAAGGTGAGGGAGGCTTTATGTCCACCCCAGTTGGTTGGGTAATTGAGTTCTCATCTAGCTTATCCTTGGCCTTCTTGGCCCTGGCTGCCACGGGGAAGATGCATTTTGGAATAGATGTAATTTCCTGCTCTGCCACTGTTCGTTTTCTCTGCCCTGTTCATTTTCTTGCTTTTTGTGTGGTTTTTGAAACATGAACCCTGACTGTCCTAGAATTTGTTATGTTGACCAGACTGGCCTTGAACTCCCAGAGATCCATCTGCTCTGCCTCCTGAGTGCTGAGATTACAGGCCACCACGCTCAGAACCTTTGGCATGCGTTTCTTTTCCAGATAATTTCTCTTTGAAATGGGTGTGGGATCAGGGCTAGGCTTGGACACTGTCTTTAAGTCATCAGTTCTACACCAAGCTGTCCTGAAAGGGTCAGAGAAGGCCAGTGACTTGATAGGGTGACATGTGACCCAAATAAAGGAAAACCAGACTTTTGCATCTAATAACTGCCAAGGCAGAGGGGCAGGAAGCCAGCACAGCCTGAGGAAGGGATCTGTAAGGCAGGGAGCTGGAGCGCGGCTTCAGCCCACTGGGAATGGGGAAGATCTGAAGGGGTCTTGTTTGAGAGGTTTTGAGGTCCCTGCAGGGTGAGGAAAAGCCACACAGGAGAGAAAGCAAGTGGGCTGAGCCAAGTTCTTGCCTGAGGTTGTGGGATACACAGCACTGGAGAGCTTTCTTTGACAGGAAATTGAAGTCTTGGTTTCGGGTCATTTATGTGTTTATTTTTTGTTGTTGTTGCTTGTGGGTTTTGTTTGTTTGTTTGCCCTTCCCGTCCCCACCATATACACAGGGTTTCTCTGTGTAGCCCTGGCTGTCTTGGAACTCACTATGTAGACCAGGCTGGCCTCGAACTAAGAGATCCATCTGCTTCTGCCTCCCAAGTGCTGGGATTAAAGGTCTGCACCACTACTGCCTGACTTGGTTTTTTTTTTAAGTGTACTAAATCTTTTTTTTTTTTTTTAAAGATTTATTTATTTATTATATGTAAGTACACTGTAGCTGTCTTCAGACACACCAGAAGAGGGCATCAGATCTCATTACGGATGGTTGTGAGCCACCATGTGGTTGCTGGGATTTGAACTCAGGACCTTTGAAAGAGCAGTCAGTGCTCTTACCTGCTGAGCCATCTCAACAGCCCCTTGTTTTGTTTTTTTAACACAGGGTCTCACACTGTAGTCAAAGATACCCTAGAACTCACTGTAGCTTAAGCTGGCATCATGCTCATGGCAATCCTCCTACCCCAGCGTTCTGAGTGCTGCCGTTCCAAGTGTGAGATGCCATGCATAGCTTTAGGGTCTGTGAGACAGATGGTTAGTAACTGAGATCCTGTTTAGGATCCAGGTTTAGAGCTGGGTCCAGGTCAGAGGAGACCTTGGACTATGTAGTATTTTCTGGGTGGTACTGTGAGATTGAGTATAGTCTGTTCTTTTGAAACTTTATAAAAATGGGAGGATAAGATTGAGTATTTCTGATGATTAAAAAGAGCTTGCAATCCCAGCTCTTTGGGAGTTTAATGCAGGGGAGAAAGGGGGGGACTGAGGAGATAGCTCAGTGGTTGAACATTTACCTAGCAGTCTAGCATGCCTATGGCCCTGGGTTCAATCCTTAGCACTGGGGAAAAATGTAAAAGAAAGAAAGTAAATAAAAATAAGTACAAGATGCCACAGAGCAGAGTTCTTTACTGCTCTGGGAAGATTTTGACAAGGACTACTATACTCCACAGGCGGAGGTCCTGGACTGCAGTGCAGCTGGGCCATGTGCAACTGTTAAGAATAATGTTTGTCTCTTTGGTCCTGTAGTATCAAGTGGGGCAGCTGTATTCTGTGGCTGAAGCCAGTAAAAATGAAACTGGTGGTGGGGAAGGTGTGGAGGTCCTGGTGAACGAGCCCTACGAGAAGGACGATGGCGAGAAAGGCCAGTACACACACAAGATCTACCACTTACAGAGGTACGTGACTGGCCACCAGCAGCAACGTGACCTGCTTTGCAAGTGGTGGCACTGGCTAACTGGGAGTGTCTCCAGGTTATAGACTGGCAACCTGTGTCGCTCCACCAGTCAGTTGGGTGTGGGTGGTACTTTTTTGTTTATTCAAAGATTTCGTTGTTGTTGTTAAAAAATAAAGTAGCTCCACTTACCCTTTGGTGCTCCTGGTCCTTAGAAGCTATTTGCTGTTTGAGCTATTTTGGCATGTTGGGGCCCTTCCATTGTTCTGAGAATAGGAGTGTGTGGCGTATGAGTCTAAGCATACACCCATTTTCATTTCCTTTATTCTTGTGTTGACCATACATACTATACATACTGGTCTTCCTCTGTAGTTAGAGTTCACTCATAACTGCCTCCACTGCACTTCCTGCATGATTGTTTGCTGGGGATTCAACTCAGAGCCTCACTCAGGCTAGGCTAACGGTCAGACCCTTGGCATGTATGAGGACCGGGTGTAGTGATGATTGCCCAAAATCCTGGCACTTAGGAAGTTGAGGCAGGAGGATAGGAAGTTTGAGGCCAGTTCGGATTATATAACCAGTTCCAGGTCAGTCTAAGCTACAAAATGTCTCAAAAGCAAGCAAGCAAACAAACAAAAACCCACAACTACCAACAAAACAAACGACTTCCCAATGAACAAGTAAGGTAATTAAGAATATAACATGCTCTGCTTTTGATCCCAGCGCCTGGGAGGCAGAGGCAGGTACATCTCTGTGAGTTCAAGGCTGGCCTGGTCTAAAGAGCCAGTTTGAGGACAGGCAGGGCCACATAGAAAAACCCTGTCTTAAAAAACAACCAACAACCAGCACTCGGGAGGCAGAGGCAGGCGGATTTCTGAGTTCGAGGCCAGCCTGGTCTACAGAGTGAGTTCCAGGACAGCCAGGGCTACACAGAGAAACCC
>NC_034603.1:43338219-43343002 GCF_900095145.1 Mus pahari
TTTTTTCGAGACAGGGTTTCTCTGTGTAGCCCTGGCTGTCCTGGAACTCACTTTGTAGACCAGGCTGGCCTCGAACTCAGAAATCCGCCTGTCTCTGCCTCCCAAGTGCTGGGATTAAAGGAGTGTGCCACCACTCCTGGCCCAATCCCCTTTTTAACATTAGTAAAAGAATTTTTTTTTGTCCAGTATTTTCAAATAACTTTGGAAATCATTTGTGTAATAGAATTTAGGATTAAACCAGACACATTTGCTGAATCCAAAATCCAAATGGTTTTACAGCAAACTGTGAGATGGCCCGCAGGACCTTCAAACCAGCAGTAAGCTTGTACCAGCCTGTACGGAAGTTGGTGGGCTGCAGAGAAAGCTCGGCACTTAAGAGCACATGCTGCCTTGTAGAATACCAGAGTTTGGTGCCCAGCACCCACAAGAGGTCACTGGCAACCGCCTGTAACTCCAGCTCCAAATAGAGTCTTCTGGCTACCAGAGGCCCTGCACCTGTGTGTACAGACATGTATGCATGCACACAATTAAAAGTCAAATAAAATTGTTTTAAAAAAGAAAGAACTTGATGGGCGGAGATGGCACATGCCTTTAATCCCAGCACTCAGGAGGCAGAGGCAGGGAAACCTGTGAGTTTGAGGTAAAACCCTGGTCTAAAAGAAAAGAATCTGCATTTTAATTCCTAGTCACTGAGTGGAAGTGAAGCAGAGTCATGTTCGTATGCTGGAATCCTGGGTTTCCTTTAATGGCCACTCTAGTGGAAGGACACTGAGCTCATGGGGTCACAGGCCTGGCCAGGCTGGGGCAGAGAGCAGCTTATCATCTGCTCACTGAACTCAGAGAACCACCGAGTGAGTGGCAGAGAGAAAGTCTGTGCGTGAGGAGTGTGCAGCCTTCCCTGCCTCCCCCATGCAAGAAAGTGCAGACACCGAGTTGCTACCACTGTTAACTCCAGAGCACATTTAAAGGAGGTGTGGTGGCCCCAGTGGTCCTCAGTAGCCACCCTCATGAGAACAGAGGCCTTTCTGGGAAGGAGGGTTTGATGCCTCCCACAGTCCACGGTGCTTTCATCCCCTGCTATGGATTGCTACAGGAGCTTCCGACGCTTCTCTTGCCTTCCATTTCTCTGTATGACAAGCACTTTGTTGTGGGCTTTGTGAGGTCCTCTAGAAAGCTGTAGACTGTGACGCTTCCCTTTGTCCTTGGAATGAAGTGTGACTGCCCCACTTAATTTACAGGCTCTTTTGTGACTCCATCCTTGTGTTCTCTTCCACTCTGCATGGTACCTTGCACTAACCCCTGTCCCTCCCAGTCTTACCCTGCACTAACCCCTGTCCCTCCCAGCCTTACCCTGCACTAACCCCTCTCCCTCCCAGCCTTTTCTGCCCCACTGCCAGCCTGTGTCATGGTATCCTGCATCCCTGCTTCCCATGTGCTCGTGTGCTCTGACTGCCCCAAGGAACTTGCCTCGGGTCATGAGCCTCCCCAATTGTGTTTTTGCTGTTCTCCTCTGGTCACCCTATTAGAACATATTCCTTCAGAGCTGTCATTGGTTGTATGTCTCTGGACCCTTTGGTTCCTGGGTTCCTGGCATGCAGAGGCATCACCTGGATGAGTGTGTATCAGTGTGTGAAGGCTCTCAGGCCAGCTCTGGGGGCTCAGGGTCAGTTCTTTCCTTTAGACCTGAGGCACTAAAGGTCTAGCCTATTGAAGATTATGTAAGCTACCATCTAAAAGCTAAGAAAGATGGAACTGCTGATGTAGCTCAGTGCTCAGGTATGCACAAGACTAGCATGTATGAGACTCTGATCTCAGTACCACACACTCATACACACACACACACACACACACACACACAGGCACATTGATTAAGAAAGAGGGATTTATGTGCTTACAAAAACAACATACTATCCATATTGTTCTGTAACGTGAAATGAAGACTGAATAAAAGAGCTGAAGAAATGCTTCAGTGACTGGGAACACTGGCTGCTCTTGCAGAGGACTTGGATTCAGTTCCTAGCACCCACATGGTAGCTCACAACCATCTGTAACTCCTGTTCTAGGGAATCAGAAGCCCTCTTCTGGTCTGGGCAGGCACACATGGAGCACAGAAGTACATGTAGGCAAAATACTCATACACATAAAAATAATAAATACATCTTTAAAACCCATGGAAAAAATGAGTAGAAGGAAGTGTTATCCGGGTATGATTGTACACCAGTAATCCCAGAACTTTGAAGGTTAAGACAAGAACATCTACATTTGAGGCCAGCCTTGGCTACATTGTGAGTTCTCCGCCGTCCTGGGTAGGGTGGGGTTTGTTTTATTTTGTTTTTCTGTAATAAACACTATGACCAAAAGCAATTTTGAAAGGAAAGGAAAGGGTTTATTTCACTTAATAGATTATAATCTGTCACCAGTCAAGAGAAGTCAAGGCAGGAGTTCAAGGCAAGTTCCTGGAGGAAGCAACTGAAGCAGAGGCCATGGAAGGAGGTTTACTGGCTTGCCTCCCATGGCTGCTTTCTTAGACCATTCAAGACCACCTGGCCTGGGATGGCACCACCCACTTTGAGCTGGGCCCTCCTACTTCAACCATCAATCAAGAAAAATGCACTACAGGCTGGTTTTATGGAGGTATTTGGTTAATCAAGAGTCCTCTTTCCTAGATATATCTAGGTTTGTGTCATGTTGACAAAGACCAATCTGTGTGCTTGGGCTGTGGAATGAGACTTTGTTGGCATTTAAAGAAGGGTTGTGTATGTGACTTAGGCAGTAGAATGCTTGCCTGGCCCTAGTACAAGGCCCTGGTGTTAATCCCTGGCACCACATAACCAAGTGTGGTGGTATGTGCCTGTAATCCTAACATGGGACGTAGAGGAAGAGGGATCAGAAGCTTAAGGCCAGTATTGGGGATACATGAGACTCTGGCAGAGAAGAGAAAAGATGTAGCCCTGGCTGGCCTGAAACTCACTGTGTAGACCAGGCTGGCCTCAAACTCACAGATCCACCTGCCTCTGCCTCCCAAGTACTGTGATTAAAGGAGTATGCTGCTGCTCCAAGCCCCGACTTATTTTTGAGCCAGGGTCTCTAAGTGAACTAAGTGGTTAGACTGGCTGGGCACCCCCAAAACTGGGGTTACCAGCAGTGCTACACCCAGCTTTTTATGTGGGTGCTGGGGCTCCAAACTGAGAGAGCTCCTTTACTGACTGAGCCATCTGCCTGGCCCTCAGAACCTACCTACCTTCTGAGTCAGTCAGCTGATCGGACTGGCTGTAGACCTGTGATGCTAAGTGCGGTGAGCATCGGCCGTGCCGCGTGCCTCGTGCCCACTAGGCTCTGGCAGACTGTCATAAGAATGTGGAGTGGCAGCAGGCAGCCCAGGGTCTCAGAAGCTGTCTTGCTCACGGTGAGGGGGAGCTGGTTTTGATGCTGTGTGAAGCAGTCAAGCCGAGGTGTCGGGCTCTAGCAGTCGCCTGCCTATCTCGTGGAAACTTGCTTGTCATCTTTTGGTTCGGAGAACTGGAGCTGTGGGCTGGAGTCCACCCTGCGGCTCTTCTCTCCTTTCTCCTGCTCCCTTGTTCTCTCATCGGCTTCTTTTACTACAGCAAAGTACCCACGTTTGTTCGAATGCTGGCCCCAGAAGGCGCCCTGAATATACACGAGAAAGCCTGGAATGCCTACCCTTACTGCAGAACCGGTGAGTGCTGGGCTGCCCAAGGTGAGGCCGGAAGGAGGGGAGTCAGGGCTTTGTGCCCACTGTAACTCTTCAGAGTAAGCCGGAAGAGGGAGGAGGGGGCTCCTTCAGGCATGGCGCATGTCAGGGTTATCCATACAGCTTAGCTTCAATGACAGAGCCAGAGGGGCAGCACAGAACAGCTTCTCTGACTGGGTGTTATTTTGACAATTTTGATTTTTTTTTTTTTTTTTTTTTTCCAAGACAGGGTTTCTCTGTGTAGCCCTAGCTGTTCTGGAACTCCCTTTGTAGACCAGGCTGGCCTCGAACTCAGAAATCCGCCTGCCTCTGCCTCCAGAGTGCTGGGATTAAAGGCGTGCGCCACCACACCCAGCCTACATGGAAGTTAATGGACGATTTTTGTAAGTCCATTCCTTCCTTCCACTATGAAGATCCAGGGGACAAACTTAAGCCATCAGACTTGGTGGCAAAGTTTACCCACTCATTTTCCTTGCCGACTAGAATTACTATGTTTTTAAAAACTACTATAGATTTTTTTAAATGTGTACATGGCTTTGCCTCCATGTATGTATTTGTACCATGTGCACTTCTGGTGCCTACAGAGGCTAAAAGAGGGCATTGTATCCCCAAAACTGGAGTCACAAAAGGCTATGAACTGCTTTGTGGATGCTGGGAACTGAATCCTGTTCCTCTGCACTTGCAGTGAGTGCTCCTAACCACTGAGCCCTCTCTCCAGCACCCCTAGAACTTCTTAGTATTTACAGTAGCAGCATAAGACCCCATCATGTGAATGCATAGCTGGCCAACTGTATCTATGGGCTCCACATCCACGGAATCTATAAACTCAGATCAAAAATATTTTGGAGACACACTGGGCTTGGTCGTCCGTGCCTTTAATCCCAGCACTTGTGAGAGGGAGGCAGGTGGATCTTTGTGTGTTTGAGGCTACGCTTGTCTGAATAGGGAGTTCAAGCCTAGCCAGGGCTACATAAGGAGACCTGTCTTAAAAAGATAAAAATAAAAATACAACTTCAAAACAAAATAAAAAAAAAGTCTGAACAATAGAGTATAACAGTTTTCATTCTGTTA
>NC_034603.1:43343968-43349125 GCF_900095145.1 Mus pahari
AAGATCTGACACCCTCTTCTGGGGTGTCTGAAGACAGCAGCAGTGTACTTACATATAATAAATAAATAAATCTTTAAAAAAAAAAAAAAAAAAAAAAAAAAACAAAGCCCAAGGCCCTGGGTTTGCTCTCTACCACTGCAAATACAGGAGGAACAGAGACAGCAAGTGTGGCAGGGTGTGTCTGATATAGGGACAAAGGTGGCATTCCTCCATGCCTAAGAATCCTATTGAGCATGAGCTATAAGAACCTTTAGTCAAATTGAGGCAAGCTTAGCATGGGGTTCTGGGTGCACCCCTTGTGCCAAGTGAGGGACGCCACTGTCTGCTATGTAACTCCTGGGAGGATTGCCGCAGCTGGCATGGCAGTCTTCTACACAGTGAATGTTAGCGCTCACATCGATTCCTGGCAAAAGAAAGAAAACTATAATTTCTAAGTCCTCCATGAAGAGGAGGTGGCAGCGGGTGGGGGAGGGAAGGCTACCTTCTTAGTAGCTGCCAGTTTCCGAGTGGTACCCACTTGTGCAGAGGACCATGCTGGGTCCTGGGCTGCTCATCCTTTACCTCCTTTTACGTAAGAGAGAACAGATTCGGAAGGCTCCTTGCTGGCCTTCCCTGGGGGGTCACCAGTGCTGGTGGCACTTCAGCGAGGCCCCAGTCCATCTAGGGTTGAGGGGAGGTGGATAGGTGTGGGTTCTCCCACCCCTGCCTTTGGAAGGTTCCACTTTATTCTGGGAGCAGTGAAACAGATTTGATAAGCTCTGTTCATCATGAAGTTTTCTGTTCTCTTACTTCATTTCTCTTCTCTCCTGAAGCTGACAGGGCAGGCTGATAAATGAAAATAAGAAGAGGAGAAATATCTGGTTCCTTGTCTCCTCCCTCGAACTTTAGCCCTCCACTGGGATAGTACCACTAAGTCAGGGTTTCAGAATACCATATTAAGAGACTGGGCATGGTGGTGATTGCTTATAACTTAGCATTTAGAAAGCTGAGGCAGGAGGGTCACAACTTCAAGACTAGCCTGGAGTACACAGCAAGACCCCATCTCAAAGAACTCTAAGATAAAGTACATTGTTAGTCTTGTTAGGAAAGCCCTGTGTGGTTGCTATGGATACGGAGATGTTTGGAAGGGAATGTGGGGTTGGAGAAAATTTCAGGGAAGTTAGTCACCAGAGTCAACACTAGAGGCCAAGAGCAGGGTCCTCACCCTCATGGGTTCAGAGACCCGGTGTTTTCAGAATTCAGCAGCGCATATACTAACATGTAAAAAACCCCAAATCTCAAACTCTGAGTTACAGTGAAATACAGAATTTTGGGTCAAACCAGATACTCCTGTTTAGTGATCGGGACTTTTGCTTCCTTGGGAATCTCTCACCATGGGGATTGAAGGCACACTAGAATAACAGAGTGACAGTGCAGATGTCAGCGCAGGGGAGGGAGCAGATCCTGTGTCCTATAGCGGCCAAACTAGGGGACAGTGTCTTAGAGCATGTGGGTCCAAATATGGGCTGGAGACACTTACTGGCCAGGGTCATAACACCAGGCCAGCCTGAAGCTGCTGGCTCTATGACAGCGTGACAGGATCTCTGCTATACTGGCATCTTTGGATGCATATTTTACCAGTCATTTCTCTTGTGCCAACATGACTTTCTCAAAGTGCTATAGGGAGTTGCCTGTTCAGTCCCAATCTGCTGCTTCCCGTGTCTTTGGCTGGGCTTGGAGGAAAATGACTGGCAGTCCTTTTGACCTGTTTATGCATTTATGTCATCAGCTTCCCATTGCCATTGCAGGAGTAGGTTACTTTTATTTTTTTTTTTTTTAATTGTTGTTTTATTTGGATTTTGGAATGATGGAGTTTGTTGGTCCTCCATATACTCCAAACACAGCAGTATGCATTACCAGAAATGGGGCTAGCTCAGGGGGTGGGGTACAGAATGAACTGAGCTGTTGTCGGGAGGAGAGCTGGGCTCTTCCCCAGTGACATGGAAGCTGCAGTCATTTTCTCTGATAAATAATTGACCTGTGCTTTCCGAGGGATCCCATTACAGTGGCAGCAGCGTAGGGCATGCTAGGTTTGGTTACAGTGTGAGGAAGACTGTCTCCATCAGAAAGACAGCCTGACTGAGTCCCCTGCTCTGTGCCCCTGAGGGGTGCCCCCTCCCCACTCAGTAGTTCTCTCAAGGGAGATTGATTGGGCCTCAGGGCCTCAGCTGATAAGAGACCATCCCTTCCCTTGTTCAATCAAGAATCCTAAGAAGCTCATGCGGGCGCCATTTTAATTAGCCCCCAGGTTTGGTCCCTGAGGACTTTGAATGAACTTGGAGAATGGGGAGTTGGTGCACTGAGGCCGACCTACAGAGGAAGCCACAGGGGGGTGGGGCAGTCTTTACTCTTCATAGTCTGTTTATCTCCATTAATCTCCTTTCTTTCTTTTTTTCCATGTCCTTGCCTTGGAGCAGTTATTACAGTAAGTATTTTTGGTAGGGGTTGGGGTATGGAGATTGGAGTTAGAGATCATTTATCAGAAAAGGAGAAATAAAAGTGAACCTGCCCTAGACGGTCTGGCTCTTCTCTTGCTCCCTGGGGTGCTGTTGGGGTGTTGAGGCACAAGTGTTTCTGTCCTAACGAGGCTCTCACTGTTGGCTTTAAGCTGTACTGACTAGTGGCTTTGCCAGATAAGAGCTGACTCTGGGTCTCAGAGGTACAGACTGCATTGAGGTAGGTTCCCCAGTGTTTACTCAGGCCATGCCTACCTACCCAGGGCTACACAGCAGTTTCAGTTCAGCAAGCCTGAATGTGACATCCCTCCCCCATTTGGGCATCTGTTGACCTCAGTGAGCACTGACCATTGGCAACAAGCTTGCTCTTCTGAAAGCAGCACCCCCCCCCCCACAAGCCCTTGTTCTTCAGTATAATCCCCCAATGCTTGTCCCTGCCGCAGACCTAACTCTGCAGAGGCAACAGTGCGCTCCCTTTCTCCTTCATGTAGCTCTTTTTACTAAAATTTTTAAACATGTTATAATTTTTCAAAAGCACCAAGGGAGGGAGACGAAATTAGCTCAAAGCCTCAGCAACAGAGTCATTGCAGAGAAAGGGACCAGCTCGAAGACTTTGCCACTTTTCCTCAGCTAGGAGATTTGGTGGGTTGTTGATGACATCTGCATCCTATGCATACGATAGTATGGAAAAATGGGTTAAATGCTAAATTCTAAAATCGGACAAGTGTGGAATTTGGCCTAGCTATGAGATGGCTCTGTGGTGTTGGCTAAGTCACCTAAATTTTTTGAGCTTCGTTTTTCTTCCTCTGTAAACTAAGGGCGAGTGTCTGCATGAAGCAGACTGAGCACTGTGGTGGGCTAGCTGGAGTCTCACAGGCTGCATGGTCCCAGGCATGGGAGGCGGTCACTCCCCAGGTCTGACCTCGTCAGTTACTAAGCTGTGTTTTCCCTCTTCCAGAATGAGTACATGAAAGAAGACTTTCTGATTAAAATTGAAACCTGGCACAAGCCAGACCTTGGCACCCAGGAGAATGTAAGTATCACCTCACAAGAGCCCAGGGCTCCAGGCCCTTAGCAGACCTCCCTTGGCTCTCCCTGTGGCCTCTGCCTCCCTGCACAGGGTCCTCTGTGCTTATCTTCTACGAAGGCTTCTCTAGTCTGTCCTACAATGTAGTTTTCTGTCATCGATTTGCAAAATGTCATCTCTGAGATTCTGTGCTAGGCTTTCTTCTAGAACAGGGATTAGTCTAAAATGTAGTTTTGGATACCCAGGAACGATGTCTTTAAAGCATCATAATTGCCGTACTTCTCCAAATTCAAAGTATGCTCATGTTCCCTTAAGTGTATACCTTTGCATGCTCAAGGCTGTTCTTTCAGGTGTCGAACAATGTATACAAGGAGATTGAGCACAAATCCCAACAACATAGACCCAGTCAGTGGAATACCAATATATTATGCAGCCAAACAGTGGCATACTGTGCAGCCATTAAAAAGCTGCGGGAGCTGGGTGTGGTGATACATACCTTTAGTTCTACTACTCTGAAGACAGAAGCAAGTGGAGCTCTGTGAGTTTGAGGTCAGTGAGGTCTAGATTGTGAGTTCCAGGATAGCTAGAGATACAGAATAAGCTGCTGTTTCCATCAAAACTAAGAGGGAACTGATAAAAACAATCCATGATACATTGCTCAGTGGAAAAGCAGGATATTAAAAGGCTAGATGGGTGGTTGCATAGGTCACAGGCCCTGGGACAACCTAGTCCTATTACTCTGCTAAATGGACATGGTATGAAATGACTCCTACAGCTTTCTGCTCTACCTACACATCAGCATCTCTTGGCCCTCCACAGAGAAGCTTCTCCTTTCGCGGCTGCCATAAACACAGGCTCACAGCTAGTCTCTGTATGGGGAATAAGACTGAAGGGTCAGCTGTGAGTGGGACCGTCACATCCCATCCCCCGCCCAAGGCTCAGCCATCTTTGTAAACTAAAAAGTGGTCGGTAACAGGAGTGTTTCCCAGACCCAGCAGGGGAGATTCTCGTAAGAACCCACTTCAGTTTTGATAGTATGCACAAGACGTGTCCAGCCAGACAAAACCCCATCCTACAGGTGGGCACGCCTACCACCAGCCAGACATGATGGTGTACGCCTTTAATTCCAGCACACAGGAAGCAGAAGCAGTCAGATCTCTGAATTTGAGGTTGCCTGGTCTCATGTCTTGAAAAGCAAACAAAAACATCCCTCCACTAACTGAGGAGTGATTGGCATTTGACAGCTACTGAAAGGGGGAGAGCATATTTGTCAGGGTTCTCTAGAGGAACAGAACTCAAAATGAATCTAGAGAGGAGGGGAAGGGCTTTATTAGAGTGGCTTACAGGCAGTGATCCAGCTAGTCCAACAATGGCTGTCTACAATACAAAGTCCAAGAATCCAGTGGTCGTTCAGTCCATGATATAGGCTGCCACCATAAGGTGTGCCACACATTCAAGGTGGATCTTCCCACTTCAGATGATTTAAGAAATACCCCACACATGCAGCCAAACAGTGGTGCTGCACGCCTTCAATCACAGCACTTGGGAGGCAGAGGCAGGTGGATTTCTGAGTTCAAGGCCAGCCTGGTCTACAGAGTAAGTTCCAGGATAGCCAGGGCTACACAGAGAAACCCT
>NC_034603.1:43349460-43378623 GCF_900095145.1 Mus pahari
TTCTGGAGTGTCTGAAGACAGCTACAGTGTACTTACATATAATAAATAAATAAATCTTTAAAAAAAAAAAAAGAAAAGAAAAGAAATGTAAAAACAAAGGTACAACTGGGCGTGGTGGCTAAGACCCAGGAGGTAGAGACAGGTAGACGTCTTGAGTTTGAGGCTAGCCTGGTCTACATGCTGAGTTCCAGGCCTCACAATGAGACCTTGTCTAAGAAGAAAGGAAAGACAAGATATGGAGCAGGAGAGATATCTCAGTGGTTAAGAGCTCTTCCCATAGCCAGGCGGTAGTGGCGCACGCCTTTAGTCCCAGCACTTGGGAGGCAGATGCAGGCAGATTTCTGAGTTCGAGGCCAGCCTGGTCTACAGAGTGAGTTCCAGGACAGCCAAGGCTATACAGAGAAACCCTGTCTCAAAAAACCCAAAATAAATCAATAAGCTCTTCCTGCTCCTCTACAGGACCTGAGTTCAGTTCCATGTACCCAACAGTGGGTGCCTTACAAGCACCTGTGTCTCCACTGAAGATCAATGACCCTCTTGTGACCCCTGATGGCTTCCACACAGAACCACGCTGCAGACACACACACACACACACACACACACACACACACACACACACACACAGGAATAAAAATGAAATAAACCTGAAAAGAGCAAGATAGGAACCCGTGTGTGTGTGTGTGTGTGTGTGTGTGTGTGTGTGTGTGTGTATGTATGTGTATATACAGTAACATATATAAATGTATGTTATTGTTGGCATTGAAGGAAAATCTGCACACCAACCATATCATCTGTTACCGGAGTCAGAGTCAGGCTTGGGAGGTGAGCCAGTGGAGCCTTTACTCTGTTTAGCCTTTTGGACACTGAATGTGTGGAAAGGCAGCAGGTCCACTGGTAGTTAGTCCTCATCAGGGGCAGGTGCTTGGCAGGGCCTGCTGAAGTGTAGTCTGAGGATGGATCCAGTTGCTGTCGAATCTCCAGCACCTTTGTACCCAACTGTGAAGTAGCCCTTATCTGAAATGCTTGGGGCCCCGAAGTGTTTCAGATGTTAGGTTGGGAATGTTTGCATAGGAATGTATGCAAATCAAAAAATATATTGAGGAAGTTTGTATTTGTATTGTATCTAAATACAAACCAGAAATTCATTAGTGTTTTATGTACTTTCTATGCACAGCTTGAAGGCATCTTACATGGCATTCTTAGCCTGCCTGTGTTAAATTGTAACCGTCATATGAGATGAGGTGTGTAATTTTCCCCGGGTGGTGTCGTGGCAGCTCACTCAGAGAGTTTCAGATTG
Source organism: Mus pahari (assembly GCF_900095145.1). Classification (NCBI taxonomy): domain Eukaryota; kingdom Metazoa; phylum Chordata; class Mammalia; order Rodentia; family Muridae; genus Mus; species Mus pahari. The sequence continues at coordinate 43,350,758 of NC_034603.1, forward strand.
TGGATGTATAACGGTTGTATGATTCTTTACTAGTAGGAATGTCCCACCAATGTCCCTGTCTGGTAAAGGACGCTTGTCCTCTACTGGAGAACTGCACACACATACCAAGTTGTTTCGCGTTTCCTTGCAGGTGCATAAACTGGAGCCTGAGGCATGGAAACATGTGGAAGCTGTATATATAGACATCGCTGATCGAAGCCAAGTACTTAGCAAGGTAGGGGCTCCTCAGGGAGTGTGGGGTGCACTGGGGGCCTTACCCAGCTTGGCGAAAAAGGAAGTCCTTTCTGGTGTGCATCCCCTGTCTTATTGTTGTCGGTACTGTTTTTATGGTACTAGCAATTAAGCCTGGGGCCTCCTATATACTAGAGACCAACTCAGCCTTTGACCTACATGCCCAGCATCATTCTCCTCCCCTCCCCCCGCTTTTTTTGTTTTGAGAAAGGGTCTCACTGTGTTATCTTGCCTCAATGAGATTAGCCTTCCTCTGCCTCCCAAGTATTGAGAATGAAGTTGTGCACCACCACACCTGGTAACATTTATATATATGAATATATGTGTGTACGTATGTATTCATTTTAGTTTTTTGAGACAGAGTTTTACTGGAACTCACTCTGTATAGAGCCACTTCCCTCTGGATCTTGGGATTAAAGGCATGCGCTACCACTGCCCAGCTCCAGCTAACATTTTTTTCCATGTTTTTTTTTTTTTTTTTTTTTTAAGATGTAAGATTTATTTATTATATGTAAATACACTGTAGCTGTCTTCAGACACCCCAGAAGAAGGCATCAGATCTCATTACGGGTGGTTGTGAGCCACCATGTGCTCACTGGGATTTGAACTCAGGACCTTTGGAAGAGCAGTCAGTGATCTTAACCACTGAGCCATCTCTCCAGCCCTAACATTTTTATTTTTTAAGACCCATGTCTCACTAAGGTTCCTGACATGGCTATTTCTAAAGTAAATGTTAATAGTTCCCTGGTCTGTGGGGCTGAGGAGATGACTAAGGGGTTAAGTACACTTACTGCTCTTGCAGAGGCCCTAGGTGCACAAGCATGTAGGTAAAACTCATATAATGTGCATATATATATATATATATATATATATATATATAATTTTCAAGTTTCCTGGGCCAGCAAGATGGGTTCAATGGTTAAAGCACGTGCCACCAGCCTAACAACCTGAGTTTGCCCTGCTACCCACATGTGAAGGAAAGAAGTGATCCCTTGTTGTCTTCTGACCTCCACATTCACGCATGCACATACTTGCATATACTCTTGCATGCATACGCATCCATGACAGGGCCATCAGATAACAACTTAATGGAGTCCCTTCTTTCCTCCCCGCATTGTAGACTCAATTTTAGGTCCCCAGGCTTGTGTGGCAAGGGCCTTTATCTGCTGAGCCATCCCACTGGCTTTGAATTTTATTTTTTATTTTATCAGTGTATGATGCACACATGTGAAGTCAGAGTACAGCGATTTGAGTTGATTCTCTTCCTTCACCATGGGTTCTAGGGATTAATTAGACTTAGGTTATTAGCTTGCTTTGCAAAACTTCTATCCACTGAGCTATTTCTCCAGCTATGACTGAGATATTTTTATTGGTGCATTCTCAAAAAGATGGTGGCATACACCTAGAATTCCATTATCCACAAGTATAAAGCTTTTGCTTAAAGTAAAACTCTTTCAAAACCAAACAACCTTTTTTACTGAAATACAATATACATAGCAAAGTGAATACATCATAGATGTATAGCCAGGTGAGTTTCTCAAACTGAATTTTTTAATATATTTCACAAGCAGAAGAGTGTCAATAACTATGGGTCTTTGAATAGCTGTTGTATGAGGGGCAGGAAGATTAGAAAATAATAATGTGGTAGTGCATGCCTTTAATCCCAGCACTCAGGAGGCAGATGCAGGCAGATTTCTGAGTTCGAGGTCAGCCTGGTCTACAAAGTGAGTTCCAGGACAGCCAGGGCTACACAGAGAAACCCTGTCTTGAAAACCTAGAAAAAAAAAAGAAAGAAAGAAAATAATAATGTAGGCCAGTTGTGGTGTGGTAGCCCACACCTTTAGTCCTAGCACTCAGGAGGCACAGGAAGGCAGATCTCTGAGTGTGAGGCCAGCCTGGTCTACAGAGTAAGTTCCAGGACAGCCAGAGCTACACAGAGAAACCCTGTCTTGAACAAACAAAACAACAAAATTAAATCTAGATAGGCAGGCAGGCAGGCAGATGATGCCCGCCCAGTACTACCTAAGAGGTTATTAACATTGAACACTTTCAGTAACTATTATGTTGACTTTTAAAATTTGTCAATCATTTACTTATTGCTTAATTATTGTATATGGTTATTGAGTACTGGCATCCACACACCATCACAGCAGGTGTGTGGAAGTCAGGCAGCGTCTGGGGTCAGTTCTCTCCTCCTGCCTGTGTGGATCCCCAGGATGGACTTAGACCACCAGGGTTGACATCAGCAAGCGCCTTTACCTGCCGCGCCAGCTCAAGATTTATTTATTTATTTTATGAAGCAGTTAAGAGTTTATTAAAAGAGGTTTTGATATAGATTTTAACTACGGGGACTAAGAGAAAGGCACTTGGGAAGGAAGTAATGTATGCCTGAGTGGAGGTGTGTGGGTTTCTTAAAGGAGTCTCAGCTTCCATACTGATTCTATTTAAACCAGGAGCTGAAGCTAGGAAACTTTTTTTTTTAGATTTATTTTATGTGTATGGGTACACTATAGTTGTCTTCAGACACACCAGGAGAGGGCATGGGATCTCATTACAGATGGTTGTGAGCCATCATTCGGTTGCTGAGAATTGAACTAGAGACCTTTGGAAGAGCAGTCTCTTCCACTGTGCCATCTCTCCAGCCCCCAAACTAGGAAATGTTAAGAATGATGACCAGTTGTTCTCAGCTCTGGCTGTGTATTAAAATCATCTGAAGAGATTCACTTATTTCCTTATGTATTTGAAACATTATCTCATGTAGTCCAGGCTTGCCTTGTAGTCATGGCAGCCTTTCAACTTGTCCTCACATCCCAGGTGCAGGAAATATAGACATGCTCCATTGTGCCCAGCTACTGAAATGTTTAAAAAGAAAAAAATCACAAGATATGGTGGCTCATGCTGCTAATCCCAGAACTGGGAACGCTGAGGCGGGTCCAAAGTCTGCTGACACTTTAACACTGACAAAATTGCAAACAGAGTCTGGCAGAGAAAATAACACAGACCCCTCCACTGAGGCAAGTGTAAACAGTTTGTCTTAGGGTCACTATGGCAATGGTCACACAAGGAGGAAAGGGTTTATCTGACTTACGAGTCCTCATCATATTCTGTCACTGAAGGAAGCCAGGAAGGAACTCACGGGGCAGGAACCTGGAGGCAGGAGCTGGTGCTGAGGCCATGGAGGGGTGCTGCTTACTGGCTTGCTCAGCCTGTTTTCTTATAGAACCCAGCAAGGGAATGGCTGGGCCCTCCCCCATCAATCAGTAATTTAAAAAATGCCCTGCAGGCGCTTGCCTACAGCCCAACCTTCTGGAGGCGTTTTTTTTAAAATTTAGCTTCTTTCCTCTTAGAAGACTCTGTTGTGTGTCAGGCTAATACAAAACTGTCCAGCACTAGTGACCCCTTGTCATCTTGATATACACTTAAGCTACAACAACCTTTCCTTTCTTCCTTTTTTTTTTTTTTTTTTTTTGGTTTTCCGAGACAGGGTTTCTGTATAGCCCTGACTGTCCTGGAACTCACTCTGTAGACCAGACTGGCCTCGAACTCAGAAATCCGCATGCCCCTGCCTCCCAAGTGCTGGGATTAAAGGCGTGGGCCACCACTGTCTGGCCCTTTCCTTTCTTATTCATCCCCAAGATTTCACATTAAAAACGTAAATAGCTTTAAAAGTTCCACAGTATACAAATTTAAATATATTAAAAGTTCAGTCTCTTTAAAAATCCAAAATCTTTTTTTAAGTTTAAATCTCTCAACTGTGAGCTTCTGTAAAACTCAAAATTAATTAAATACTTTCTTATTTCAAAGGGAAGAACCAGGGTATAGTCACCATAAGATCAAAGCAAAACCAAACTCAACGATGTTAGTAACTCAGTGTCCAACGTCTGGATCCACTTGTGATCCGGGCTCCTCCAGCTCTGCAGCACACACAGCTTAGGCTCTGGTTGACCCCCTGCTGCTGCTGTCCTTGGTGGTCATTCCATGATACTGGCATCTCCAAATTGCCAGGGTCTCTGCTGCTACTGGGCTACACTTTCACCAATAGCCTCTCCTAGGCTTTCTTCAACTTTCTGATGAATCCATACAGCTGCCACTGAGGCTGTGCCTTCACCAATAACCAGCCTGGCCTGGCCTGGCCTCTCAGTGCCGAGCCTCAGCTGCTCTCCTCTTCATGCCTTCAAAACCAGTACCACCTGGGTGATTCTTGTTTGTTTGTTTTCAAGACAGGATTTCTCTGTGTGGTCCTGGCTGTCCTGGAACTCACTCTAGACCACGCTGGCCTCAAACTCAGAAATTCGCCTGCCTCTGCCTCCCGAGTGCTGAAATTAAAAGTGTGTGCCGCCACTCCTCGGCACACCTGGGTGATTCTTGCACTACGAAGTTTGATTGTCAGTGCGAAGAGTGACCTTGCCCACGTCTGGACACAGCTTCTGTGTGCTGACTCTCATGAAACACTTCTCAGGAGATTTTGCCTCAGTGATACTAATATCTTCTTTTTTGTTTGTTTGTTTGTTTGTTTTTGTTTTGTTTTTTGTTTTTCGAGACAGGGTTTCTCTGTGTAGCCTTGGCTGTCTTGGAACTCACTCTATAGATCAGGCTGGCCTTGAACTCAGAAATCTGCCTGACTCTGCCTCCCGAGTGCTGGGATTAAAGGTGTGTGCCACCACGCCCAGCTCTGATATCTTCTTAATCAATGCTAATTCTTCACCACAGCCTCCCAACATCAATTATCCCAGTAAGGCAAAGTTTCACTTCAATGATTCTGGTCTTTTGTTAATCGCGGCTGATTTTTCAGCCCCAGCTAACCTTCCCATAGCATCTTAATTAAAAATAATGAGTGGCCCAAAAGAGTCTTTAAACTTCCCTCTGAAGCTTACAAGCCAGGCCTCTATTTTCTGCCTTGCCCTCAGCATTCCTACCCTCCAAGCTCTTGCAGAACAGCCCACTGAGACTCAACATTCAGCGACTTTTCAAGTCCATCTCCAAACACATGGCCAGGTCTCTCACAACAATACCCCACTACCCTGGTACCCAGCTTGTCTTAGGGTTACTTTTGCTGTGGTGAAATACCACGACGAAAGCAGACGAAAGGGTTTATTCTGCCTATGCTTCCACATCACAGTTCATCATCAAAGGAAGCAGAACAGGGCATGGAGGCAGGAAAGCTACAGACGCTGTGGAGGGTGCTGCTTGACTTGCTCAGCCTGCTTTCTTACAGAACCCAGGACCACCAGTCTAAGGATAGTACCACCCACAATGGACTGGGCCCTCCCCTACCAATCACTAGTTTAAAAAATGCACTTATCTTATCTACAGTCCAGTCTTATGGAGAAATTTTCTGTTCTTCGGGCATCGGATTGCATTACAGATGGTTGTGAGCTACCATGTAGTTGCTGGGAGTTGAATTTAGGACCTCTGGAAGAGCAGTCGGTGCTCTTAATCACTTCAAACCTGGAAACATTTTCTTAATTGAGGTTCTCTCCTCTCCAATGATTTTAGCTTGTGTCAAGTTAACCTGAAACTATTTAGCACAGCCAAGGTGGGGGTGATGCTCATCTTTAATCCCAGCACTTGGGAGGCAGAGGCAGTCAGATCTCTGAGTTTGAGGCAAGCCTGGTCTACAAAGTGAGTTCCAAAATGGCCAAAATGGCCAGGTTTACATACAAAACAGAACAAGAAACTATCCAACAGACAGACTTTATCGTGTCTGTAAGATTCTCCCATACTCCACACCAGCAACTTCAAGAACTGCTGTAGCTGGGCATAGTGGTAAGCTTTGTCTACAGAGTGAGCTGGTGCAGGCCAGCCAGGGTTACATAGAAAGGACCCTGTTTCAGCCGGGTGTGGTAGCACACGCCTTTAATCCCAGCACTCGGGAGGCAGAAGCAGGCGGATTTCTGAGTTCGAGGCCAGCGTGTTCTACAAGGTGAGTTCCAGGACAGCCAGGGCTATACAGAGAAACCTTGTCTCGAAAAACCAACAAAACAAAACAAAACAACTCTGTTTCACAGCAACAAACCAGAAAGAACTGGCATGAAATGCCCTCTCATGCAAACTTTGCCATTTCCTCCTTCTCACCTCCCTTTCCTCTTCGCTCTCTCTTCCCAACCCCATTCCCACTATTCTCAGGATTACAAGGCAGAGGAAGACCCAGCAAAATTTAAATCTGTCAAAACAGGACGAGGACCATTGGGCCCAAATTGGAAGGTACAATTCACACCCTTAACCACCAGGGGGCCAGGCATATTGTGGGTGGGCCTCTCCTCTGGAGGAGGGTGTGGCTGGGGTTCAGACCACCTGAGATCTTTCTTTTACTTACCAACCTGCTTCTGGGTGTTTTTCTACTGCAGCAAGAACTTGTCAATCAGAAAGACTGCCCATATATGTGTGCATACAAACTGGTTACTGTCAAGTTCAAGTGGTGGGGCTTGCAGAACAAAGTGGAAAACTTTATACATAAGGTAAGTTTGCAGGATGAGGCCTTTCCATGTGTCTGTGTTCTGAGACCAGTTGGTCCCAGTAACTGACCTGTTCCTTGGTCGCTAGCATTGGAGTCTTGGGTTTGCTTTGCTAGCCTCTCCCTTGCACATACTGTTCTACATTTTAATGCTGTCCCTCTACGGGCAGCACATGTGACAAGGAAAGAAACGGAGGTGAAAGAAGACAAACAGGAAAGGCTTTGCTGTGCTTGAACTACACAGAAAACAAGTTTCCCTTTTTAAGCCAGAAGGCAAGAGGCACTGTGAGCCAAACTCCCCAGTGTCCCAGGGTACAGAACTGGACAGACTTAAGCCTCCTAACTCTCACATGTGTTAAAATCACACTTTTGGGCCACATTTTGTAGCTGCTGGCTAGTCATAGCCCAGCATTAGGCACCAGAGACTGTAGAGAATTTGCCCAGATCCCATGAGCAGCCTGTCTTGGTAGTATTTGGGACAAAGGGCTCACTGTAAGGTGGATGGCCATCCTTACTGGAACACTAACCTGTCAGAAGCAGTTAGGCAAAGGTCTCTGACCTGGGTCTGACCAGTTAAGGCAGCCAGGCCTCACTCTTCCCCTCCACCCAGTAGACTGTGAATCCTGGGGAGGAATGCAGAGGGGCTTTTCCTCTCTCTCTGACTCATTTCCTTTCTCCTCATAGCAAGAGAAGCGTCTGTTTACAAACTTCCACAGGCAGCTGTTCTGTTGGCTCGATAAATGGGTTGATCTGACTATGGATGACATTCGGAGGATGGAAGAAGAGACGAAGAGACAGCTGGATGAGGTGAGCCAGATGCCAGGGGACTCATAAGTGTTTGACTGTCAAGGAGACAGGGACTTGGACACATCTAAAGGCACCATCAGCCAGTTGTTCTAAGAACAAGTTCGGCTCTGTTGTGAATAAGGTTACTGCCAGGCAGTATGGGAACTATAAGGAGAACAGTCTGTGCTCGGGAATACAGTGTGGCTGAGGTCTTGGCACAGACACAGAGACAAATATGGTAGTCTGCACCTGATGCCAAGTGAGTAATATGCCCACTGCAGTGACTCTTCAGTCAGCGTGGGGGATGGTGCTAGGCTGTGGAGCCAGGCAGGTTCCGCTGATCTACCAGTACACTAGAGAGGACAGCCACAGCACATGCAGAAGCCCACTGCTCTCTGTGGTCGTCCCAAACTATTTTTGCAGGTGAGAGGATTTCTTTGTTTTTGTTTTTTTTATTTTTGTTTAGGTATTTTGGTTTTGAGCTTGGCATTGATCCCAGGAGGAGAGCAGTCTGCTCTCTGAAAGCCTGAAGAGCTAGATCCTTGTTTATTTAAGGAATAAATAGTCTGCCCCCAGAGGTCCATTTAGGAGCTGCTCAGTGAAAACCCACAGGCACCCTCTTTGCTCTTGTTTGTGTGCTGTCTCACAGTGTGAGAGGCATCTTCAGCTGAGGCAGGCGAGGCTCAGCACTGCTCTACTGCAGCCAGCAGGTGACAGTCATTGTCAGAGCCCAGTGCTGTCTGTCTTAGGGCCACAGCTCTTGATCTACATGCCCATGGGGCTCCAGCCCTCCTAAGCCAGGAAGCTCCCTATCTTTTTATGGCATGCCTGAATGCCCATTAGAGGACATGCTCTCCAGCTGAGGGCCTGCCTCCAGGGCCGTGGTGCCCACCACACAGATGTTCATACTTCAGTGCTAGGCTAGGGCAGAACCTGGCCCAGAGCCCTTCTTCCTTCCAGAACCTCCCAGGGAACCGTTTCTACCTTCTGGGATGACATTCCTCCCAGGCTGACTCACTGGGAAGTGGTGTGCAAGTTAGTTCCTGCTGAAGGTGGATGTTTTAGTTATTCATTCAGCCACCTATAACGGGCAAGTGGCAGGATTTGGAGCACAGCTCCTGATTCTTTAGGAAGAATCCTCAGGAAGTTGTAGACCTAAGTCACATTGCTAGTTCTGCTTGCCTGAGAAAGAGCCTTGAATCCTCTGGTCATAATAGTCCTACCCTCCCTTGTTCCCTGCAGAACTTAGCAGACGGAGCAGCAGGAGCATTGTAATCAGGGTTTGACAGGGACTCTCAAGTCACTCTCTGCCTAGCAGTGCCCAGCATAAAGCAATTGGGTTTCCTGGAAGCATTACAGTTCTTTGTTTTCTGGAGCTGTTAGCATGGGTAAGAAAGGTTCCTGGTTTAAGCACAGCACCAATAAATAAAATAAAATAAGTAAGTAGATAAATAAGTAGATTAAGAAATAAAGTGGTGCTGTAGTTCTGGGGGAAAGCCTCCAAACAATCTTAGGGGTCCGCCTAAACTTGGTAGTCCTTAGAGTCAGGGCTCGCCTCGAACATGTGCCCACTGCCTTAGAGTTAGGGATCCGCCTAAACTTGGTAGTCCTTAGAGTCAGGGCTTCGCTTCGAACATGTGCCCACTGCTGCTTGAAATGACCCTCCAGTATATAAAGGGCTGTGCAGTAGCTTAGACACTCACTGCCCACCAGGGAAGCGTGGATACAAGAGACCTTTTTGGAATTAGAATTTTAAAACTAACTTGTAATGGAAGAGAAAGAACCAAACCCATGTCATTGTGGAATATGTTTTAACCTCTAGCAACTGCTCAGGCCCTCATACGCTAGTGCGGAGCCCTGGCTTGTTTTTCTCTCTTGTCTAAAAATATCGTTGATGGGCTGGGATATGGCTTGGTGGTAAAGCACTTAAGTGTCTAGCAGGCACAAGCCCGAGTTTTTTAATACCATACATACAAAGCTTTAAAAAGGTTTTAGTTTTTATTATTGTTTTAAAAAAGACAGGCTGTGTAGTCCAGTCTAACCTCCAAGTCTTTATGTAGCCACGGGTCACCTTGAGTTTTCAGTCCCCTGCCTTTACCTTCTGAGGGCTCAGGTTACAGCATCATTCTACTCACTGTCTGCAGTGCTGAGGATCCAATCCAGGGCTCTGTGCATCCTGAGCAGACACTCTTCCAGCTGAGCTACATCTCCGGCCCAAAAGACTTTTATTTTGTTTTTCTGATTCTGTAGTATCAGCCAGGCAGTGGTGGCACATACCTTTAATCCCAGCTCTCGGGAGGCAGAGGCAGGCAGATCTCTGAGTTCAAGGCCAACCTGATCTACAGAGTGAGGTTCAAGACAGCCATGGCTATACAGAGAGAACATGTCTTAAAAAAACAAAAAAGTAGAAAGAGGAAGAAAAAAATGCAGTATTTTCTTTCCGATTGTGGGTCTGGCCCCTCTCCCACCTGTTCCTTTGTGGTTAGCTGAAAGCTGCCTGACACCCCTGCTCATGCCACTGCCCAGGAGGCTGCTGGGAGCTGATCTGCCTAGAGTTATTTCTTGCCTCTGAAAGTGGAAGATTTTCTGACTGCTAGCTCTCTATTAGAATTTAGCGGGCAATGGTGGTGCATGCCTTTAATCCCAGCACTCAGGAGGCAGAGGCAGGTGGATTTCTGAGTTCAAGGTCAGCCTGGTCTACAGAGTGAGTTCCAGGACAGCCAGTGCTACACAGAGAAACCCTGTCTCGAAGGGAAAAAAAAAAGGTAGAATTTAGTTTAGGTTTTGAAATCTGAACAGGTTACCCAGAGATTACACAAATTTCTTTGTTTTTTTTTTTGTTTGTTTGTTTGTTTTGTTTTTTTGTTCTTGTTTTCTCCCGAGTAGTCCTGGCTGTCCTGGAACTCACCTTGTAGACCTGGCTGTTCTCGAACTCAGAAATCCACCTGTCTCTGCCTCCCAAGTGCTGGGATTAAAGGCGTGCGCCACCACTGCCCGGTCACAAATTTCTTTGTGATGAAGTATCTAACAGACACCACATCTGGAGTTCACAGTTTTGAGTTATGGTGGATTTGTGTTTTGAGGATTAGGCCAATAGGAGAAGCCATTCTGTACTGGGCTCAGTTGCTGGGACGGACAAAAGGGAACATGCACTCTGGCATTTTAGGCCAGTGAAGTGGCTCAGTAGTTACAGGTGCCTCCTGCTGGCCTGATGCCCAGTGTTGGGATCTCCCTGGAGAGAAGTGACTGTCACAAGGTAACCTCTGACCTAACTCTGAGCCCTGACACACACACACACACACACACACTTAGTGTCCCATAACATCCACAGAAGCAAGCTCTCGTCTTAATTTCCTCTGACCTCACAGAACTCTGTCCCAGAGCAGACCATCTGGAATACTGGCCGGAGTATTAAAGCACATTCATAGCTTTGGTTTTAAATACAATATAATTTCTCAGGACTGCTGTGATATTTAAGTGTCAAACAAACACTGAAGGACATGCCTGTAACCCTGACATTTGGGAAAGTGAAGGAAAATAATAGTAAAACTCTGAGCTGGGAGACAGGGTCATGAGAACCATCGAAGTTTGAAATGACCCAAGTCTCCAGTCATGTGAGCCTCCTCCCACCCCTGGCAGGGTCTCCAGGCTTTAGATTCCCTATGGTGCGAGGACTGTGGCATGCACCATCAGTGGTTTTACATAGGGAGTTCAGATCTGCCATGGTTACACAGTGACAGCCTGTCTCAAACCAAAACAGAACAAAACAAACCCATTCATATCATATAGGCCTCAAGAGACAGGAAATACACAGACAGTTTACTATAAGCTTAAAACAATGAAACAGTGAATTATTTCTGCAGGACCCCTTGTCCCTTGACAGGAAGGGAAGTGGCCACATTCTTTGATAGGAAGTTGCATCTTTTTTTAAAAAAGTTTTTTTTTAGATTGACTTATTATATCTGTGAGAGTTTTGCCTGCATGTATGTATGTGCACCACAAGCATACAGGGTTATAAGCTGCCATGTGGTTGTTGGGAGTTGAGCCTCGGGCCTCTGCCAAGAGCAACAAGTGTTCTTAACTGCTAAGCCAGAAATAGAAACAGAGATAGCGGGGCTGGTGACTGAGGTCAATCCCCAGAATCCACACAGAAGTGAACAGAGTAAAGCCACTCCTGAAAGTTGCCCCCTGACTTGGTCATATGTACTGTGACATGGACATGCTCCACTCCCCACCCCCACATACACACAAGGACAGGCCTGGGGGGCCAATTCCTCAGCCCACTAGCCCACTTCCTCTCTCCACAGTGCTTTTTCCTGTCTTAATAAGCAGTTCAGGGGCCACAGAGATAGCTCAAGGGATTAGGGTGCTTGCTGATCTTATAGAGGACCCAGGTTCAATTCTCATCACCCACGCGCAGCTTAGGACCATCTGTAACAACATCTCTTCTGGCCTCTGTGGTAACCAGGTACACACATGGTGTATATACACTCATATATAAAATAAGAATAATTCTAAAAATAATAAAAATAAGCAGTCTGTTTTTATTTTGTGCCTAACTTAAAAGACATGATTTTTCTCTCCATCTCCACCTGGCATGCCAGGATCTTCAGTTCACCCAAACTGTACTTTTCTCTTAAACGCCAATAAAATTGTCCTGGAGCTTTGAAAATAAATAAATGAAGTAGAAATTAAAACATAAGTAAATAAGTAAATAAAAATAGAGAGATGGGCTGGTGAGATGGCTCAGCGAATAAGATNACCNNATTGCTCTTCCGAAGGTCCTGAGTTCAAATCCCAGCAACCACATGGTGGCTCACAACCATCTGTAACGAGATCTGACTCCCTCTTCTGGAATGTCTGAAGNTACTTACATATAATAAATAAATAAATATTTAAAAAAAAAAATAGAAAATAGTCCTGGGTTTAGCATTTTAGGTTGTAGAGGATGGTAAGACCTGTGAGAGATTATAAATGGTATGGTCCGGGATATTATTTATTCAAACTTGTTATTTTTGCTTGGTGCACACACACAAATATTCTGCCCTGTTGGCAGTATCGAGAAGATGGGATGCATTCATGGTAGAGTTCCATCAGCAACAAAAGCTTTCAATTTCCTTCTGCTTTTTCTGTTGCAGATGAGACAAAAGGACCCAGTGAAAGGAATGACAGCAGACGACTAGCGCCACTGCCCTTTCTGCACTGTGCGTACCGAGTCACCACTGGGCTTGGGTCCTCAAGGCTAGCAGCTCCCTGTGGAATGAGAAAACCTACTTCATTCCTCATCCGGCACTCTAGGACTGATGGTCACTGCTGTGCTAACGAGGGGACTCCTGGGTTTCTCTAGAAAGGAACTATGGACATTGCTTATTTCAGGGGCTGGAAGACTTTTTTTACCCAGGTTATAGGGCTAAGTTGGGGTGTCCCTTGTTTTCCTGTCATTCTTCCCCAAGGCCTGTCCTGTGAGATCCCAAAGCTGGCTCTCCTTCAGTGTATACTTGTATGTAGAATACAAAGTGTAACTGTTTACTTGAAGATCATTGCAGCACAGAATGAGACACTTGACCCAGCCCCCAGTTACACTGGGAGGAAGTTATCTGCTCAGAGAGCACCTTCTAGCACCAAGAGGCTAAGAAAACCTAGGACCTTATTGTTCTCTGGCTCTCCCATGCTTCTTTTTCACCCAGGACTGTGTGCGTGCAAGCTAGGCAAGCACTACATCCCCAGCCCAACCCATGTTCTTAAGCAGCTTCTGGGGATGGAAGAGGAGGATTAAACAGATGCCAGTTTTGTAGTCAGTGCCAGAACCTTAGTACTCTCTCTCCATGGCCCCCACCAACTGGCACTTGTCCTCCTGGGATTTCTTCACTTGTCATGATTTACTGTGAGCTTCTGTTTTCCCTTGTTGCTTCCTTAATAATTTCTATTTCTTTTCTAGTTTTGCAAGACAGTGGTCAACAGGAAGGCCCAGCAGCTCCACCCTCCTGAGTGGCAGGCCATCTTCGGACGCAGCCTTTCTGTGCTCATTCTTCAGGCAACTTTCAATCCCTTACTATAGCTATTTCTAGATGCCCTTTAACATTGTGAACAAATAGACCGTCTGGTATTATAAAGCCTGTGTGTGCGGGAGCCTGATCCTCTAAGATCTATGGTGTAGCTGCTGTGTTTACAGCTCATCCTCTCTCCACTGTGCTCTGACCCATTTCTGTATGCCCTCCCCTTTATTTCCAAGTGACGTTCTCAGTCTTTCCAATGAGCTGCCTTTTGTGATGTGATTATTTAAGCTCACTTATTTCAGTCTTGGGATAAACTGAGCTATTTTGCTTCCTGGGCAGATCTTTGGCAATGTGGAATATTCACTTGGGGAGAGAGGAGGAGTTTAAAATACAGACACCTTCCCCCAGCTCCTCACAATAGGAATGTGGCTTCAGACCCCTGACCTCTGCTCCTAGTAACCTCTTGTTTGTGTGCTCTAAGCACCAAGAAGGCACCCAAGGCCCAGCCAGTCTCAGAAAATTTAGCAAATAATAAATAACCCCTACTCGAGTCATTGCATCTCTGGTTAATATTCTTAGAAATCTTCTCAGCCCTCCTGTTGCCCACTCTGTCTGGATCTCTTTGTAGAGCCTACAGGAACCCACCACTGCCCAGCTGGAGAAGCGTCCAGTGTGGCCTGTAGACACCAATCAGACCCCAGGAGCGCTGTGTGTCCGTGCTCCTTTTCCCTTTTGGGCTGGTGCTGCCACTCAGCAATAATCCTCTCTGTGCTTTCTTAGACCCCTGTCCTCTTTGAGGCTGGTTAGGATGCAAGAGTCCTGGTCTTTTCATGCTGCACAAAACAAGCATGCAAAAAGCTTTCATCCCTAACAAGACATGGACCTTCCTGTTTCTAATCACTGGACAAGAATCTGCAGATCAAGAACTCAGCTCATCCTGCCCCACACTGAGTTCTGTCCTGGACAATCAAAAGCAAGCAGTGACTGTAGCCTGGAACAGTTAGCACAGCAGGCTGGTGAAGCCCAGGCTCCAGGGGAGCGGAAGCTGCAGAGCACTTGCTGGTTTTTCTAGATGGGCAGAAAATGAGTATGCCTTTCTGGTGGGAGAGTGGGATATAGTAGTGTCACCTGACATTTCAGTCAGTCAGCCCTGTGTGTAGTGATCCAAGCCCATGATTGCCAGGGTACCTGTTAGAGACACCAGATCTCTACTAGGGGAGTGACAAGTTTTTGTCAGTGTTTGCCTTACTCATTTCTAAGTGCAATAGGCAGTGTCTTGGGGACTGCGCCTGAGGCATCCTGACTGTGGTCCTCCTGGAGTAAGGGTAGACGGATTTGGGCCCCTCACATGGTTAGCTCTGACCTTCCTTGAGGCTCTTGGACCAGGAGATGTCCGGTAACAGACACCTTCCAAGGTATTAGTCTCCTCACCTTGTGGAGTCTTTAGGAATGCACTTGGGGCATCTTGGTGATTAGCATATCAGCTGCTAGTAGCATGGGAAAGTTGGAAAAGAAGCATTCCTAATGGAGAAAAACATAAATGTTCTCATATAAGCTCTATATTAAATCAAATCATATTTGTGCTTAAAGATTTTCCTTCAGTAACTAGGTTGAAGTCCAGATGTGTTATCTTGAGAGAAGTTGATACTCTAGGCAGATAGTTTACATGGTATGAGGGTCAAAATATATTTGTCTCCTTCAGCACTTCCTATCAGTCACCTTGGCCTCAATCCTGGCCTTTTACCTGCCTTGCGCCCCTGCTGTTGCCCACATTTGAAAGCATCCAAATGATCCGAACTAGAATTTCCTGAGACCAGCCTGGATTTAGGGCTCCTGCCCACAAAAACACGAAGGATGTCCCTGTCTTGTTCCATCCCCATGGGTGGGGTTGCTGCTGGACAAATGTTGGCTTTTAAGTATCCCCTTCCTTTACCCACCCCCATTGACTAGCACTCAAGAGGGCTGGTGATGCAAGGCTCACCTCTGGTGAGAATCCCTGAGAGTGTATCATGCTTCTTCAGACTGGCTGCTTCCATTACATTTTTGCTTTACTCCCAGCAGGAGGGAGCAGCGGTGTGTCTGCACAGGACCTGCTGGGCTCCAGCCTTCTTGTGGAGAGATGCTGGGGAGAGGCAGGTCAGGGTCACGGTTGTGGACATGTGTGCATCCTTCCACACACTCCCTCACGTCCCTCCCGGGACCTCTGGCTTTCTTGGGTTGGTTCTTAGTGCTACTTCTTTTCCAGACTACACTTTGGAGAACTGATTAGTTACCTGTTTATTTAATGTGAGTTTGTGCCTTTTTGTCTCCATCTTCCAATACAGGTATATTGGGGAAAAAGCAGTCTAATAAAATCCTAGACAGAGTTTTTTGAAGTCTAGCTTATTGGTGATGTTCCTATGTCCAGTTTTCAAATTAGCTGTCCTTAAAGCTCCTACTGATATCTCCCCAGTTTATTTACAGGAGAGGATTATGAAAAGATACAGTGGTGTTTCTGACATTTTCTGTAAATAAAGTATTCCTTGTCCAAAAAAGTCACTTACAGTATGGATTCGGGCTGGGGTATGGTATAGCTCAATGGTAGTATTTACCTAGCAGGCATGAAAAAGAAGTCAATTAAAATAGTCCCATGTCAATTCAGCTTTCTTAGGCAGCAGTGCATATCTGTAAGCCATTTTTGCTTTTGTCTCTCTCTTACTCTATTAAGCAATACATTTATTTTTCTTAATTTTAAGTCATGGACTTAAAATATTTATTAGTTTCAGGAGAAAAACAACAGGGCAGCAAACTGTAAATCTTGGCGGCTGCCTGGCAGAAGGCTCCCTTCTGAGCAGCCGCATGGTGACAGGGTTGGGTAGAAAGAAAGAAGAAACCCAAGTCATCTCTAGGGGCTGGAGAGATGCTCAGTAGTTATGTACTGTCCTTTTAGAGGACCCGAGTTCAAGTCCTACACTGACATCACAGTTTACAACTGCCTATAACTCCAGCTCCAGGGGGTCTGATGCGTCGTCTCCACAGACACCTGCACACACACACACACACACACACAAATTAAAATAAAAATCTTGTTTAAAGGCATGGTACCACGGGGTTTTAATACCAGCACTTGGAAGGCAGGTGGATCTTTTTGTGTTTGAGGCCAGCTTGGCCTAATGAGAATACTAAACCAGGTTTGTTAATTTCACTGCAAGTGAGCTATTTAAATGTGCACCACTGGCATGCTTAGTACCCAGAGAGGGGAAAGGGAAACTGGAATTAGAATGGTTATGAGCCACCATGTGGGTGATGGGAACCAAACCCGACTTCAGTGGTCTCTAAGTGCTCTTAATTTCTGAGCCCTCTCCAGCACTTTCAGTTTTATTACTGTTTATGGCTACAAGTAGAAGTCAAACAACTTTGATTGTCTTCCATCCAGGGGTAAAGCTCAGGCGTTTAGACTTGGTAGAGGCTGTCCCCTTCCCCTCCATTTTGAGGATGAATCACAGCATGGTCCAGTCACAAATGTCCTGTCACTTTAAGGTAGCCCAATTTGGACTCAAACTTGGAGTAACCAGTCTCGGTGGCTTTTGGAAATGCATCACTATACCGGGTTCCGGAACATATATTTCAAGTAGTGGAGCTTTTGTGGATTCTTAAGACAAGGCATCACTGGGTAGCTGGTGCTAGTGTGCTTAAAAGGTAGAAATCACTAACTTTGCTTTCAAGCATGTGAATTTCATGTTAAAACTCCATTCCCCGAGAAACCCTATTTCGAGAAACAAAAACCACTCTTTTTTTTTTTTTTTTTAATTTNTTTATTTATTATGTGTAAGTACACTGTAGCTGTCTTCAGATCTTGTTATGGATGATTATGAGCCACCATGTGGTTTTTGGGGTTTGAACTCCGGACCTTCGGAAGAGCAGTCGGGTGCTCTTACCCACTGAGCCATCTCACCAGCCCCCCAAACCACTCTTATTTCCCTGGGGAACTGTAAAAACAACCCCATGCACTATCCCCTCTGCCCTCAAAAAATTAAGACCGAGAGATCTAAAGGAAATAATAAATCGAAGTGTCTGGCAAAGTAAACAATCACCATGAATATACACCAAATAGCAATGGCTTGTTTTTCATTCACTGATAGCTCTCTGGAATCCTAAATTATTTTGCTTTGTATTCAGCAAAACTAGTTTCAAGTTGGGTGTGGTGGTGTAATCTCAGCTGAGGTCGGAGAATCAGCTTGGTCTGTGTAACAAGCCCCAGTACTTACTAGCAAGACTGTCTCAGATGGAAATAAGAAACAAAACTCAAATGACGATCACCGAGTCACTTAAAAGAATGGAAGGGCTCTCTGACCCCTATGAGGGCGCCGAGGAACATGAGAAATTACTCATAGTGTGGGCGAGAGAGGCCGAACAGACTAGAGTGAGCTTCCCCATCCTGTCCACTCGCGGTTTCTGAGGGTGGGAAGGCGGCAGCGAAGACCGTACGCCGCGGGACAATCACGAAGCAGCCCGAGTCCGCGAGCCACAGCAACTTCCGCCCGCGCCCTCGTGCAAAGCAGGCTGGGAGTGCGGAGCCTGGGCCGCCGCGCCGCCGCCCACTCGCACGTCGGGGCGGGCGGGGTGGCGTCGGGGGTGGATGACATGTAGGGCCCGCCTCTCTGAGCCAGGCTCAGCTCCGCCTCTGGGCGGTTCGCTCTGCTGTAGAGCCCCGCCTCCGTCCTCCAACCGCACCCCAAAACCCTAGAGGCTCTGGATCCACCTCCTACGGAAGCCGAAGCGCAGTCCGAATCCGGAAGAAAAACAATCCGGAGGGAGCAGGGCTGCTGAGACCGGAGACCAGGGGCTGCTCCGGCTCGCACTAGCTGCAGCGCGGAGACAAGAACACACCGGGTTACCGCGAGGGAATAATGTCGGCTGTGAGTCTAAGGAGGCCGAGCGCACCCAAAGGCTTTGCACTCAGGTGAGGACGCAGGTGTAGGCCGGTCGGTTCCTGACGGTTAGCTGTCTTCAGCCCAGTCTGATTTGTGGGACTGGGTTTCAGAACCACAATGGGATCAAAGCTGCCCTAGTTTAGATACCCATATTCTGTCAGGCCCGTATTGAAAGGGCTATGTTAGGACTGCTGCACGCTCAAAACTTTGGCTGCCGAGTTGGTCACTGCAGATGCTCCCCAAGCGAGTGTCCAGTTGGTTCTTGGAGCACACAGGGTTAGACTGCTAAGGACCAACATTCGCCCCTTCAGCTGTAGATTAGAAATTTTGTTCCTGTTCTTTAGCAGTACATCATGGGGTCGTCTTGATCGGGCTGTGATCTCTAGAAATCCGAAATCAGATTTAGATAAGATCCTTTAGCGAGGCAAAGCCTGGTCTCATGCTAGCTCTTTAATCATGAGGAACACTGCTAATCATCCAATTGAGGGTAACTCACAGTGCATGGATTTGTTACTAATCATCAAAACTGAGGATTGGGATGCCAAATCCCGAGTTTTATTTTTTATCCACTTAGAGTGAGTTCCTGGGAATACAAGGAGCCACTGAGTAAAAAAAAAAAAAAAAAAAAAAAAACTGTTACCTGCCTTAATCCTTAATCCACTGCTGGACAGCAGGGGGAGACTGTAAACAGACGAAATAACAGTCTCTCAGAGGGCTTGAGAAGGAGGTTTTTGTATTATTTTGTTTATATTCGTAGGGAGAAGCAGGGAGCTGCTTGAACTAACCAAGAATTGTTTTGTTTTGTTTTGTTTTGTTTAGAAGTCAGGCTTTACGAACAGGCTCTGGTGGAGAAGGAAATGATTTAGAACAGCCTGCCCTCCCCTTTCTGGGTGGCTCTTCAGGATCTTGTGCTAAAGAGTTCTTGGAACTCAGAGGTTTCATCTCTGTACAGCCTGAGCTCCTGCTTGCTCTGTCCTGGAGACAGTCTGGGCTTCTTGGAGTGTTGCTATACCAAACACCCTCACTCGAGGCCTCCCTAAGTCTTTGCTTTTCTGAACTTGTGATGGATGCCGTGGTATTTAAGAACTGCTAATTATTTCTCCTGATACTGAGACTTGTAGAGAGCGGAGGTCGGGATGTTAGGCTCCAACTGGTGACTTGTCCCGAGAGAGTAGACCCGTGAGACAGATATTAAGAAACCTGTTGGGGCTGGTGAGATGGCTCAGCGGGTAAGAGCACCCGACTGCTCTTCCGAAGGTCCAGAGTTCAAATCCCAGCAACCACATGGTGGCTCACAACCATCCATAACAAGATCTGATGCCCTCTTCTGGAGTGTCTGAAGACAGCTACAATGTACTTACATATAATAAATAAATAAATCTTTAAAAAAAAAAAAAAAAAAAAAAACCTGTTACTCGCCGGGGGGGGGGGGGGGGCGGCGGCGCACGCCTTTGATCCCAGCACTTGGGAGGCAGAAGCAGGCGAGTTTCTGAGTTTGAGGCCAGCCTGGTCTACAAAGTGAGTTCCAGGACAGCCAGGGCTACACAGAGAAACCCTGTCTTTAAAAAAAAAAAAAAGAAAGAAAGAAAGAAAGAAAGAAAGAAAGAAAGAAAGAAAGAAACCTGTTACTCAGAAACTTGTACCTAGGCTCCGTGAAGGCCTTGGCAGGATTTGTTGTGCTCCAAGGAGCTGTAAGGTAGGAGAGAGGAAGGGACTACACTGTCAGCCTTGTATTGTCTGAGTTTCTGTTCTCGTTGCTCTGAATTATGTGGCCATGCACAGTCAACCGCCAACTCCTTCTGGTGCTCTTGGGAACCCATTGGTTGAGGAGTAAGCATGCAGAGTTGCTGACTGAACCAAAGGGGGTGAGTGAGGTTTCTGTAGCCGGAGGGGCTAGTGGGATAATAGGTTCCTGTCTCTCACACGCAGTCATTCTTTCCTTCTGGCCAACGGCATCTGAGCTCCCTTTGGCAGCTCCGTGCCAGGTACTGCCAGCTATGGGCGACTGTAAACCTGCCTACAAGAGCCAGCTCGAGGGAGGGAAGAGACTCCTGCTTTCCAGGCATAGAAGGGAAGGTGGAAGCTGGGTAATCCCTCTTTCCTACCACACGATGCAGAAACAAGCTGGGCATAGTGCTACACAACGTTAATCTCAGAATCTAGGAGGCAGAAGAAGGCTGATCTACATAAGGAGTTGGAGGCCAGTCAGGGCCGCATAGTGAGACACAGCCTGAAAGGCATCAAACAAACCGACATGCAGACACATTTCCCATGATCACTGCGGCGGAAGCCTAAAACATGCCTATTATCTGGAAAAATCTTAGCCTCCATTCCCTGTAACTTAACATCCTTTCCACAGCATACATGTTGTGACATGGAATGTGGCCTCCGCAGCCCCCACTGTAGACCTCAGTGACCTACTTCAACTGAACAACCAAGACCTGAATCTGGACCTATATATCATTGGGTAGGTGTCTGAAGGGCCCCTGCAGCCCATCCCGGGAGAGGACTGATGTAAGCTGTCCTCGCTCGTGTTAGAGTCTGAAGGAGAGGAGTGTTCATCCTCCCTGGGTCACGTCTTGTGTATCTTGTCCGGGGTCAGCAACGGTCATGGGTTGGAGGTCAGCAGCCACACAGCTAGCAAAGGGAGACCTCTTGGTCTTCAGAACCCAGGCCTGAGCGTGTGATGATGTCTGTGGGAGAGGCAGCGTCCTCCGGGCCAGGGGTGATTCTCTGCTTTGGAATTGTCAGTTTGCAGGAAATGAATTTTGGAATCATAAGCTTTCTTTCTGATGCTGCTTTTGAGGACCCATGGAGCAGTCTCTTCATGGATATGCTCTCCCCACTGAACTTTGTCAAGGTAAGTTAAGTTTCTGGGCGGTGGAGGAATGTGTGTCACCTGCGCTGACTCGAGTCGCTTGTCTGATGGATTTCCCTTTCTCCCATGCAGCTAGGTGTTTGAAGTGTTCCTCTTTCTTCCACTTGGCTTTTCATGTTCTTTCCCACTCATCAAAAGGTTTAAACCTCTCACTACACTTGGCTGCCTGGAACTCCTGCCTGCCTCATGCTGTCCCAGTATGCCTAGGTCTGAGCGATGAGTCCAGGGGTTAGCTTCACACCTAGATGTTTATCACCTTGGGAGAATTCCTAGTGGAAATGCATCGGGGCTTACTAATATCTCAGTGCTTATTCCTGGCCTACCCTCTGGTCTCTCCTTACTGCCCAGCATGAAATCTCTTGAGTGTAGCACTTGTTACAATTTACTGAGTGCTCACTTGGTGGTAAGCATTGTCAATAAGCTCTTGGTGTGTGGTATTTTACAGTCTTTTTTTTTTTTTTCTGGTTTTTTGAGACAGGGTTTCTCTGTATAGCCCTGGCTGTCCTAGAACTCACTTTGTAGACCAGGCTGGCCTCGAACTCAGAAATCCGCCTGCCTCTGCTTCCCGAGTGCTGGGATTAAAGGCGTGCGCCACCAAGTGAGCGGTATTTTACAGTCTTAACTCTCAAGATAGAAATTCTTTACAGATAAACCCAAAGCTCAGAAATCACATGGACTCTCCGAGATCCGAATCTAAATCTTTCAAACCTCTGACTTGTGTTCTCAACTATCATATTTTATTGCTATGCTAGTGTGTGCTGAGACTGACAGGTAATCCTAAAGCTAACCTGCTGATATCACAGGGAACATGAATATCTAGTTCTGATGGGCTCAGAAGTTGGGAGAGGGGAAGACAGGTGTAGTGCAAAGTGGTTCTTAGTTTGAGGGACCGGTACATTTTGGGGACTCGTTAGATCATAGGAGAATGGCAGGAAGGTTTTAGGTCCCTGGGTTTTATTTCTGCCCCGTACCTACAATGAATGAACCAACTCCTAATCAGAGTCCCTAGTTAACAGCTTCTTGGAAATACCAGAATTCTCCTTGTTCCCGGTTTTACTCTTCAGTATTAATTCAGTTACCTAGTTTGCCTAGTGGTGCTGAAGCTAGAGCTCTGTGGTTCTGAGAAGGAGAAATGCAAGCCTTAGCTCTCCTGAGGCTATGCAGTGTCAGCCTCGGGACAGAGAAGCCTCTCAAAACTCATTCCTTCCAAGACTTCAAGACTCCTTGTGCCTTGACTAATTGGCAAGGAATTTGGTAGGGTGGAATGGAGCCACCCTGCCACTTAGCTCAACTTGTGTCAGGAGCACAACCCATACCACTCATGTGACCTAAACTGAGAGCTAGCCTAAGGGCTAGGCACACAAAGCATATGTCTTTCCTTTCCTTAGCCAAAATGGATGGGAGAACCCTATTTATAGCCAGATCCTTGTGGGGATCTATCAGCTGCTGCGAATTCAGAGGACCCTCTTTGGTGCTGTAGTGTCTAGTCACCTCCTGCCAGACCCTTTAGCTCCTCCAATTTAGTTTCTTCACACTGGAACTTTCCCTGGAAGGCTCTGGCTTTTCCTTACAACCCCACCCATTCTCCCAGTCTCATACTCCCTGCCCTCCTCCCCTACTTCCTGCTGCTCGTACCAAGTGGACTGGTCTCTGTGCCAAAGCCCAGTGGCCCGATCCTGCTGTGTTAGCTAGGGTTAAATGTAACTCCACGCCTGAACCTGCTGTGTTAGCTAGGGTTAAATGTAACTCCACGCCTGAATCTTATCTCTTTCTTGGTTTCTGTCCTGACCCTGGGATTTGGTCCCTCATAATATAACCCTGCCCAGATCTCTGTTGTCATAGATATTTGTGAATGGGAAAAATAGAAAACTATAACTCAGTAGTAGAGTACTTAGACTAGGCCTATATAGGTTCCAGTCCTGTTACAAAAACAAATAAGAAAAAGATTGAGCAGACTTAGGGTAGAGAGTAGGTTAGTGCATACATATGTAGCAGCCCCAGAGACTCAGACACCAGTGCCCCCCTTGTTCAGCACTGAGTTTGGGGATCTCCCTACTTTGACTCTTTTGCAGTGCTGGAGCTGCTCTTGGACTTGGGGATTGGGTTTCATAATTCCTGGAAGGCACCGGTACAGCTCCCCACCCGGAGATTTCCTTCTTGGCCTTTGCACTTCGTGCTCCGGAAACAGCTACTAGAGTGGTGGACAGTCCAGCCCTGAGAGCGAGGGTCACTAAGGGTGGCCTTTTCCCACCCCACCTCTGCAGCCACTAGTAGTCGGCATTTTGGCAATCCCAAAACAGTCTTCCTAGTTCCCCTGCCACCCTGAGTCTCAGTCCTACATCAGCAAGCTAGGAACAGTGATTCCCGACAGCTGGGGGAAAGCTTAAGCCTTTGCATGGGTGTTAGCGACTGTCCCCACTCTGCTCCGGAGCCTGCATCCTCAGGACTTACTTCCGTACCATGTACATTGCCTTCGTGGACATCAGCCACAGCGTCTGAAGTTACTGATTTTTTTTTTTTTTTTTTTTTTTTTTTTTTTTTTTGCAGCTGTGTCTCCTGTTTCACAGACTGGCCTTAAACTCCTTATCCTCCTGCCTCTTCCTCTTGAGTGCTAGGATTACAGGCGTGTGTCATCATGCCTAACTTTCTAGTTATAACACACACAAACATATCATTTTCATGGTACTGTTTCGCTGGGCTAGAACATGTATAGAAAAGTCCTCAGATGCTGACCCAGCACAGAGCTCTGAAATGGGCCCTCAGCATCAGCATGGGTGTAGTCAGCAAGCATGGAGTCGATGAACTCTTGTATTTGAGATTCAGAACAGCACCCTGAAAGTGTCTCTCTTGATCTTGCTTATGTTGAAAAGTTTCTAAGCCAAAGTGGGTATGGGAGCACATACCTGTAATCCCAGCATTCAAGAGACTGAGGCAGGAGGATTAGCAGTTAAAGATCTACCTGGGACACCTAACAAGAGCCTGAATCAAAAAGTGGAGTAGGGTGGGGAGATGGCTCAGTGGGTTAGGAGTTCAGATCCTAGCACCCACGCAGAAGCACTGTGGGGGGGTGGAGCGAGGAGGATCACTGGGCTTACTGGTCACCAGCCTAGCTCCAGGGTCAGTGTGGGACCCTGTTCCAAAGGAATAAAGTGGGAATCGGTAAAGCAGGACACCCAGTAACCTCCTCAGTGCTCACCTGCACACAGATATATATACACTGAACCAAAAAGTAATGTCTTCACAGTCTGCATGGCCTACTGTCCTCCTGCTTCCTCGATGAGAAGAGGGACTGAAAGATGTGGCAGTCTATAGGGCTCTTAGGGCGGCATGAGTGGCCAGAGGCTGGCTGGGAGAGCAATGCCTTTCTAGTGGCGAGCCACCCTGGAAACCTCTTCCCTTTCCTCCATCCCAGGACCATAAGCAGAAACTGAAACTGCAGCCCTGGAATGCACAGTTCAGAGTTAAAAAGGAAAAGGCTGAAACTGGGCCCCGTAGACTTTTGGGCAGGGCTTTTTATGTGGTTCCAGACTCTCTTAAAAGTCCCTAGATGGGTTTAGCAGGGATGCAATTGGCCTTCACAGTTTAATAAATGACCTTTGCCCTCTGATGCAGATCTCTCAAGTCCGTATGCAGGGGCTTCTCTTACTGGTCTTTGCCAAGTATCAGCATTTGCCCTACATCCAGATCGTCTCTACAAAGTCCACCCCTACTGGCCTCTACGGGTACTGGGTAAGGACCGAGCTCTCGTCTGAGACTTGAGCTAACAAGGGTGATGCTTTGGAACTAAGCAAAACAAGGGAAGTTAACTGAGTCTGAATATTCTGTGTAGCCTAGGACACTGCATACCCACACCCATAACCCACCCCATACCCTGCCATCCCAGCAGGGCCTGGATATTCCTGAGATCCTAGATTTGGGTATTGAGCTTTGTACATGGAAGAATTAGCTGGGAAGCTGTGTGTCTATGGCTGAGACCCTGGGGGAGGTAAGACTGCCTCTCCTCAGACCCAGGATGGGGAAAGGGGTGTGTGTACAATCCAGAGTCTCTCCCCACCCTTCTTCCCACCTTTTCTACCAGGGGAACAAAGGGGGAGTCAACATCTGCCTGAAGCTTTATGGCTACTATGTCAGCATCATCAATTGCCACCTGCCTCCCCACATGTATAACAATGACCAGCGCCTGGAGCACTTTGACCGAATCTTGGAGAGTCTGACTTTTGAGGGATATGATGTCCCCAACATCCTGGACCATGAGTGAGCCTGAAGCTACACACTGTCATCCCTGCCCTCCCCCATGCCAGCCCAGGCTAGCATTGATTGAGTATACGCCCCCGCCAGTCAGTAGTGCTCCATCTCCCAGCCTGATCTCCTGATGTCCCCATCTGCTGTACCACCCAGCATTGCCTGCCGGATGTCTACCTTCCTCTGACCTCTCTGTCCTTCCTAGAAACTGTGGACAACTGTAAACATCCCAGGTCAAACCCCTTGTGGGCCCTGAGTTTACCCCAGGCTGTTTATTAGCTTGTCCTGATGGCCAGCTTGAGCCTTCCCTGTTTGCCATGTGGCCATCCAGAAAAGTCCTTTAATGTAAACAATAGCACTGAAGCCGAGGACTGTCCTGTTGGACCTGAGCATGCGTGGCCTTCATCTGCTGCTCTCCAGAGTCCTCGAGCCTCGCTTCTTACCTGCCCCCTCAGCCTTTCCCTCCTCAGCAGCAGCCCCTGTGCCCAGCAGGCCTGGGCCTCTTCACTGACCTCTTCACAGACCCTCAGGCTGCCCTCCTTTTTTTCCCTGAAGCCTCATTCTGTGGTTTGGAGACATGAACTTTCGAATTGAGGACTTTGGGTTGCTCTTTGTTCAGGAGAGTATAACGAGGAAGTACTACAAAGAGCTGTGGGAGAAAGATCAGGTATTGAGTGAGCAGAGGAGCAGAGGGGTCTGTGTGTGTGTGTGTGTGTGTGTGTGTGTGTGTGTGTGTGTGTGAGAGAGAGAGAGAGAGAGAGAGAGAGAGAGAGAGAGAGGAAATGTGTGTGTGTGCGTGTGTGTGTGTGTGTGTATGTGTGTGTGTGTGTGTGTGTGTAACCTATTAATGGACATCTGGGAAATGTTCAGGAGTGACAGTGCTCAGATTGTCTGGGATTTGTTCTCCTTTGTCCATGGGTAGGAAGAATTGTCTAGCCAGGTTTTGCATGAGGAGATGGGACAGCCATATTGCTAGTGCTGATCTTCACCTAGAGAAACCATTGCCATGGTCAAGAATAGGAAGCCAGGCTGGGCATGCCTGCTCACACCTGTAATCTTAGCACTTGGGAGACTGAGGCAGGAGGTTTGTTTCACTTTAATGCCACCTTGGCTACATTAGTTCCACCCAAATCTAAGCCACAGTGTGAAATCCTAGCATCCCCCTAAAAAAAAGGCGTGGGGGTGGGGGTGGGATCCAGAGGCGCTTTGGCCAGCCTCCGCCTACAGAAGAAAGATAGCAGAGAAAACGGCAAGCAGCTGCTTCCCCAGTCCCGTTTTCAGACGATGTGGAAACTGTTGGAGCAGTAACAGAAAAGAGGGTGGGCTGACCGACTGAGTCAGGACTGAGGAGATGGGAACTGTGTCTGTATCTGCAGCTCTTCATTGCCAAGAAACATGACCAGCTGCTCCGCGAGTTCCAGGAAGGCCCGCTGCTCTTCCCACCCACCTACAAGTTTGACCGGCACTCCAACAACTATGACACCAGGTGAGGAGGGCATCTGTGCCTAGGAGGCTCTGCGAGCCTGACTGTACCAGCCAGCCCTAGCCGCAGGGTGGAGGTTAGGGCTTGCCACAGAGTAGAAATGTTAGAGAGGCAGGAGTGGAGCCAGCCATCACCCCTCTGGAGTGGAGCCTGTTAGCCCTTTCTTAGGCGCTGACTGCAGGGGCTTCCCAGACTAAGAGAGGGAGGAAAGGCTGATATCGGCAAGAATGGAGTGAAGGAGAGAAGGTTATTGAAGGAGAAGGTATAAGGAAAGGCAGGGGCAGCCCCGACTTAGGAGGGAAAGCACCAAAGCATTCTGGGAACCCTTGCCTCTACTTCTCAAGGCCTTCTAGACAGCACACAGGGGTGCAGAAAGTTTACTTAAGATGGTTACAAAGTTCCCCTGCTCCAACTCAGGGTGAGCCAACTACTGTGTGAGGAAGAGAGAAACCCTGGGACACCAGAGGTGTGTTTTGCACAGCTGTAATCCTTGCACTGGGGAGGTGCAGACCAAACCACCTTTCGCTACACAGCAGGTTCAAAGACAGTCAGGGCTACATGAGACTCAGTCTTTAAAAAAACAAAACAAAACAAAAATCCCCAGCCTGGTCTACATAGAGAGTTCCAGGACAGCCAGGGCTACACAGAGAAACCCTGTCTCGAAAAAACAAAAACCAAAACAATAACAAAAAAACACCCACTCAAAGGAAAGAAAGGAAAAAAATTCCCAGAGAACAAGACAAAGGGACAGAGGGACAGAGGGTGCACGCAGGCTGTCCTCACACAGTACAGAGGGTGCACGCAGGCTGTCCTCACACAGTACAGAGGGTGCACGCAGGCTGTCCTCACACAGTACAGAGGGTGCACGCAGGCTGTCCTCACA
>NC_034603.1:43378954-43391355 GCF_900095145.1 Mus pahari
CCTCACACAGTACAGAGGGTGCACACAGGCTGCCCTCACACAGTACAGAGGGCGCACACAGGCTGTCCTTACCAGCTGCAAGGTGGTCTAGCTCTGCTGCTGGTTTGCATGAAATGGGGATGATCAGTATCCATAACTCACTCAGAGTTGGCTGAGACCTTACATATGTTTAGCTCAGGACTGCGTACCCAGTGACGTGACCTGACTGAAGAACTAGGAGCTGAGAAAGGGCCAGGTAACCAGGTGACCAAAACCTGAGGCTTAAATGGAGAGCAAGCCTCTGACAGCAGGTTCCCAACAAGTTTGGGGAGCTCAGCTAATATTATTAGGTGGAGAGACACCGGCAGAGTGACCCAGACCCCTGGCAACAGAGTAGGCTGGAAAACAGGGACGAGAACAAGCTCTGGCTGGCTGATGAGACTGTAGCTGCAGGGAGACGCTGCTCTCCACAGCCATTCACTGAACTTGAGCAGTAACATGGAACCTAGGAGGCCTCAATAACTGTCTGGAGCCTTGGAGGCTCGCACCTCAAGACCCCAGTGTGCACTGAAGGTATCATTGGTGGTAAAGTAGTTGGCTAGCACATGCAAGGCCCTAGTTCAATCCTTAACAAGTAGGGTGCAATTCCCTTTGGGCACAGGATAGAGACTACCAGCAGGCGCTAAGTCCGGGCAAGCAGCTAAATCCCGGCCAGAGTTGGGAAGGTCTGACAGGGTAGCTAGGCTCATAGGTTGTAAGTACAGGCCCCCAGGGAGCTTAGCTGTGATATGCTGGGCTCAGATATACGTCTCTGGAGATGGGAGTGCTTTTCACCTATAGCACTTCATCTAAGCATAGCGCTAGGTCTGCAGCTCTGTGGGACAGTGCCTGCCTAGCATGTATAAAGTCCTGGGTTGCTTCAGCAGAGCCCCGCCCACTCATACACAGAGAATTCGTAGCCAGTCTTGCCAGCAGGAGCAAAAGGAGAGCATCAGACAAGACAACCCCCTGAGGAGGATGGAGATCTTCACTGTTATACACTAGTTCACTATGCCCGAAAGTGAGCTCTTACCTTACGCCAGGCATTGTGCAGAAAGGTTTGCACCATTTTTTTTGTTTTGTTTTTGTTTTTTGTTTTTGTTTTTCAAGACAGGGTTTCTCTGTGTAGCCCTGGCTATCCTGGAACTCACTCTGTAGAGCAGGCTGGCCTTGAACTCAGAAATCTGCCTGCCTCTACCTCCCAAGTGTTGGGATTAAAGGCATGCGCCACCACTGCCCAGTGGTTTGTACCATTTAATTCTGCACATATATTTAATAGCAGACAGTGCTGTTACTAACTTTGTATTTAAAGAGGGGGCTAGCCAGGCAGTGGTATCCCATGTCTTTAATCCCAGCACTCAGGAGGCAGAAGCAGACAAATCTCTTGAGTTCGAGACCAGCCTGGTGTACAGAGTGAATTCCAAGGGCTACACAGAGAAACCCTGTTCTGTAGCCCAGGCTGGTCTAGAAGACATGATTCTTATGCTCCTGCCTCTTAGGTGGCTGGGATTATATTTTACTTGTATTTTTTGGTCTGTTTGTGTGTGTACATATGTACAGAGGTCAGTGTCTCTTTTCATTGCTCCCCATTCTGTTTTGTTTCATTTTGTTTTATTTCCAAGACAGAGACTTTCTATGTAGCCCTGGCTGTCCTGGAGCTCATCCAGTTGACCAAGCTAGTCTGGAACTCAGATCTGCTGGCCTCTGCCTCCTGGGTGCTGGGATTATAAGTGTGTGCCCCCACACTAGGCTTGCTTACTTGTTCTCTTCCTTCCTTCCTTCCTTCCTTTTTTAAGGCAGGGTCTCTTCCTGAATCAGGCAGTCACCATTTGTCCAGTCATAGTCTTGCTGATGGATGAGTTGCAGGAACTCAACTGTCTGAGACTTGCCCATCCCTGGGGCTACAGGCATGTACTTTAAATTCTATACTGAGTGTAGTGCTGAGAATCTACACTCTGGCCCTAGTCAGGAGTATTTCAGTCATGATGTCCACTATTCCTGCCTAGACATCCCTCTGTGTTTGGGCTGCAGAACCACTGAAAACATAGCTCTGCAGTCAGACACATGGGGGCTACGAGTCTTCCTGAATCACAAAGCTGCTTACTACCTGGCTTGCTGCCTGTCTCAAAACGTAGGAGATCTGTGTAATTCGCTGGTGGAACCATTATGTGTAAGGTACTAGGTTTGAGACCTAGTGCTGCAAAATAAAATAAACCTGTACTGAGCCAGTCAGTCTCTTGATACCCAGAGCACAGAACCTGGATCTAATTGATGTGAACCCCAGGTATAAGCACAGTGTCTAGCCTGTGTTTTTACTGGGAGCCTGAGAACAATATTCGAGCCAGACTAGCAAAGGGGCCCACCAATAACAGGGAGTTAGCCAGTTCCTTTCCAGAACTCAATGAAGTGCCAAAGGAAGCTGGCAGCCAGAGACAGGAGGGGGTTGGCAGTTAGATTTGTCAAGGGGAGGTTTGTTGGTTTGTTGGTTTTTGCAAGGGGTTGAACTCAGAGTCCTGCATGTACTAGGCAAGTCTTCTGCCTCAGCTATACACCTCAGGAGAGTCCACCAAAGGAGGCAGCCATGTAGGTAGACAGGAAGGGCAGGCTCTCTAGTCCTCCAGCAGCACTGATGAGTAGCACTGGGGGTGACAAGACCCTAGCCTGTGTAGCTGTCCTGAGTGACTGTAGGTGATTTATGTCTAGCTAGACAAAGTGAGTATGGATGATCCGTGTGCAGAGCCCAGAATGCAGTTTTCATTAGCCATGCAGTGTACCTGAGCCAAGATGTAATGAGAACCGAAATGAGCTCCATTACAGGGAGGGTGGAGGAGCCGAGGGCAGGGCGGGGAATCCTGTTAGAGTCAGGGATTGCACCAGGTGTTGTTACAGTAGCCATTGTGGATGCAGACTGGGGAGACTGAGCAGAGGATATTATGATCAAAGCCAGTCAATACTTGTGTCATGGACACATTAAGTGCCTGACCAGTTAACCATGCTCCAGAGTTCAATGAGGCACTTAAAAGCTGTCCATAGGGAGCTGAAGTGAAAAGTACTCTCAACACAGACACTGAGTACGGAGTATCACGTGCCTCAGCTCCTCTGGGGTCATAGATTGCCTCTGTCTGAGGGTTGTTTGGTTGGTTTGGTTTTTGTTTGTTTTAGAATCTAGAGAATCTTGCAGTTTTTGACTTTAGTTTTCTGAAAGTGAAGGTGTGTTCATTCATTTGAGAAACAGTTTTATTGAAACCATTCATCCGGCTAGCCTTCCTGTGGTTGATGACAGCTGCCAAGTTGATGACTGTGACAGCTCTGGCTGCTCTGAAGGGAGTGAGCAGGTTCACAGAGGTAGGGTCAGACAGAAGCACAGGGAAAGCACGTGGGTTCTGTGCAAGCACAAGCCGTGGACCAACACCCAGCTTCCACCAGAACAAAGCAGCCAGTCTCAGCTTAAGAAAAAATGTGACTTGTAAGACAGGACCATGGGGCTGGAGAGACTGCTCAGAGACTTTCAGCATTTGTTACATCTGCAGGGGACCCAGGTTCAGTTCCCACACAGCAGCTCATAACTACCTATCACTCTAGTCCCAGAGAATCTGATACCTTTGGCTTCTTTGGGCACTGTGTGCACGTGGTACATAAACTTACATGCAGGCAACACCCGTATACATACAATAAAAATGAATAAATCTTTTTTTTTTTTGGTTTTTTCGAGACAGGGTTTCTCTGTGTTGTTCTGGCTGTCCTGGAACTCACTCTGTAAACCAGGCTGGCCTCGAACTCAGAAATTCGCCTGCCTCTGCCTCCCGAGTGCTGGGATTAAAGGCGTGTGCCACCATGCCCGGCTGAATAAATCTTTTTTAAAAGATGAAAGACAACACCATTGGAAAGATTGGAGCAGTCAATAAGACAAGTGTCACAAGCCAGGCAGTGGTGGCGCACGCCTTTAATCCCAACGCTTGGGAGGCAGAGGCAGGCAGATTTCTGAGTTCAAGGCCAGCCTGGTCTACAGCAAGTTCCAGGAAAGCCAGGGACAGAGAAAGAGACAGAGAAACCCTGTCTCGAAAAACAACCACAACAACAACAAAAATTATGAGAAATGTAGAACTTGAAGAATAGATACAATAATATTTGAACATATTTAATTCGCATTTTGTTTCTGTCTTGTTTGCCAAACAACCAAGTCAAGGAACTGGAGGTATAGCTCAGTGATAGTCACCTACCACAGACCCTGGGTTCCATCCAGCGCTGCAGAAAGAATCTCCTCAACTCTCTTTGGTTTGCTTGGTGTTGGTTTTTGTTGTCATTTTTTTTTTAAAGATTTATTTATTTATTATATGTAAGTACACTGTAGCTGTCTTCAGACACTCCAGAAGAGGGCATCAGATCTTGTTATGGATGGTTGTGAGCCACCATGTGGTTGCTGGGATTTGAACTTGGGGCCTTCAGAAGAGCAGTCGGGTGCTCTTACCCACTGAGCCATCTCACCAGCCCCTTTTGTTGTCTTTTGAGATAAGAGCCTCACTCTACAGCTCCTGCTGGCCCATAACTTGCTCTGTAGACCAGTCAGGCCTTGAACTCACAGAGGTTCACCTGCCTCTACTGGATTAAAGGTGCACTCTCACACCTGCCCTGCGGACCCTGCTTGTTACTCTTTCTTACTTGACATATGGTAAACCTTGTTGGAAAAGATGAACAGATGCTAAAGAAAAGATAGGAAGAAGAGCTGGCAGAGAAGCACTGAGGGGGAAGGAGACAGACACAAACCTGACAGAAGGTCTGGGNTCTTAACCATCTCAGAGAACTGGGGAGAGCCTGGGCTTTGAAGAGGTACATTTGTGTGGCTCTCTTCACGTTGTAAGCCTTGCTGGGCTTACATGATGACCAAGGACACAGTAGCTAGGCAGTTTCCTAGTAATGCCAACACTGGGGAGGCAAAGGCAGGTGGATCTACGTGAGTTCTAGGCCATCCTGGTCTACATAGTGAGTTCTCAGCTGTGTGAGGGGCACATAGAAAGACCCTCTCTCTGAACAAACAGCAAACCCCCCAGAAAGGTGAGCATCTAGGGACAGCCTTAGGGGCAGAAGGTGGGTTAGCCAGAGTTTCCACTTTTTGGCCCCTCCTTAACACCTCAGCCCCTTTGAAGTAAGGGCTGTTATCACCCCATCTGAAAGTTCAAGAAACTGACTGCAGAGAGGTGAAGTCATCTCCCTGAGGGCACAGCTCTGGCATTACCATACCAGAACCTTCCTCCAGCTGGCCCCTCACTCCAGAGTCTGCGTTTACCATGGCATCATCCTCATTTGCTGAGACCTGCTGCTGCTTGAATGCCAACAGTGCATTGGAAGTCTGTAGTAAAAATAGGACTGAAGAAAGCAGGGCATGGGAACTGTCAAAGTGATTGGGACATAGAAGACTGTACATTATGACTGGTTCTTTTTTGTTGTTGGGTTTCTCTGTGTAGCCCTGGCTGTCTTAGAATTTGTTCTCTAGACCATATTGGCTTTGAACTCACAGAGATCCACCTGCCTCTGCCTCTGTAGTGCTGAGATTAAAAGTGTGCACCACTGTGCCTAACTGGAAAGCATTTTTTTTTTCTATTTTGGGTTTATTTTTTGTTGTTGTTGGTTACTTTTTTGTTGGGGTTTGTGCATGTGTGTACATGTATGTACCTGTACATTTATGTAGACGTACTTGCTCATCACCTGTACATTTGTCTGTGGATACCAGTGGCCAGCATCAGTGTCATCTTCCATCACTCCACAGCTTTTTTTTTTTTTTTTTTGGTTTTTTCGAGACAGGGTTTCTCTATATAGCTCTGGCTGTCCTGGAACTCACTCTGTAGACCAGGCTGGCCTCGAACTCAGAAATCCGCCTGCCTCTGCCTCCCGAGTGCTGGGATTAAAGGCCTGCGCCACCAAGCCCGGCATACTCCACAGCTTTTTACAATTTTATTTTATTTTTTTATTTTATGTGTTTTGCCTGCCTATGTGTGCCTGCTGCCCACAGACATCAAAAGAGGGAACTGGATCCCCTGGAATTGGAGTGACAGATGGTTGTTAACATCCGTGGGTGCTGGGACTTGAACCCAGGTCCTCTGAAAGAGCAGCCAGTGCTCTTTACTGCTGAGACATCTCCCCAGTGCCCCTGCCCTCCTTGAGACAGGAGCACACTCTGTAGTCAACACTGGCATGGAACTCTGTGTAGCCCAGGTTGACCTCAAAGTCAGAGTGATCTCCTGCCTTAGTCAGCTAAGTGCTGGGATTACAGGCATGAGCCACCATGCCTGACTCTTTTAGTTTTCTTTTAGAGCGGGAGAGAGAATATGAATGAATAAATGTGAATATACGTGTTGTGTAGGCCAGATGTTAATGTCTGGTATCTTCAGTTGTTTTTCCTTTTAAAAAATAATTAAACATTTTTTTTTTACATTTTTGGTGTGTGTGTGGGGGGGATGCATTTGCAAAGGCACGTGTGTAATCACAGAACAGCCTCTGATCATTGGTTCTCACTTTCACCTTTTGGGTGTTGAACTCACGTTGTCAAACTTGGTGGCAGACACCTTACCCCTCATCCCTTCCTTTTCTTTCTTTCCGTTGTTTTTTTTTGTTTTTTTTTTTTGAGGGGTCTGGTAGAAATAGGTCTCTGTATATCGCCCTGGCTGTCTTAGAACTCACTGTGTAGACCAGGCTGTCCTCTGCCTCCTCAGTGCTAGAATTAAAGGGATGCGCTGCCACCCCTGGCTTCCTCCTCACCTTTTGAAACAGGGTCACTTCCCTGCCTGGAGCTCACCAGTTCAGTTACACTGGCTGGCCAGGGGTCCGGCCTCCACCAGGGGCCTGCCTGCCTCCACCCTCCTTAGCCCCGTGCTTACTTAGTTTTGAATTTTACAAGGATTTTCATTCAGGCCCTCTTGCTTACATGGCAGGCTCTTTCTGATGACTTTTGAGAACAAAGAATCGCAGTGAGAGTTGCGATAGTGCAGGTGATAGAGTGCTTGCCTGGTATTTACAGAAGCAGGAGGATCGCCAGCACCACTCTTAAGTGGCCATGGTAGCACACACCCGTTCACTGATGGAGGCAATCAGACAAGAAGTTCAGAGTCTTCCTCCTGTATGTGGAGAGTTTGAGGACAGCCTGGACTGCAGGCGACCCTGTCTACCCACACTGACTGAATTCTACAGACAGCTTGTTTCAGGCAGAGGCCTATTCTAGATCCAGAGGAAGTCCCGCTCACCTAGTCGTCTTAAGCAGCCCTGTGAGGTAACAACTGTCCTCATCTCCATTTCGTAGATGAGGAAGCTGGAGTCTTAGAGGGCTAGTGTGGTGGTTAGGAGCACGTGCTCTGCGGTCATGCTGCTTGCTTGGCCTTGAGTCCTGGATGCACCACTTAGTAGCCCTGTGGCTTTGGGAAATTATTCCCCTTCTAAGGCTCAGTCTCCCTCCTGTAACGGGTGAGCGAGTGGCAACCCTACTAACCACAGGCCGGCGGCAAGCATTCCCCAAATTCAAGTCTGAGTCTCTACATCTTCAAAACCTAACCTAGGTTCATTTCTGTTTTGTTTTGTTTTGTTTTTTCTTTAAGAAGTGCCTTGAATGGCATGTTCCTAAATCACAGCTTAATTCATAAACACGCGGGCTTAGCAGAGGGTCTGCGGTCGACTGCTGCTGCTTCTGTTGGCTACTCTGACCTGCCAGCGTACCGGAAGTCTTCAAGTGCTGGTAGACCCTGAAGCAGACACATGGAGACACTCTCCCGCTCTCGTGCCAACCCCTTTTCTTCCCATTCTTTTCCCTATCCTAAGTGAGAAAAAACGCAAGCCTGCGTGGACTGACCGCATCCTGTGGAGGTTGAAGCGGCAGCTGTCCCAGGCCAGCCCCTTGACCTCCAGTGTACCAGCCTCCTACTTCTTGCTGACACTGAAGAACTACATCAGCCACATGGCATACAGCATCAGTGACCATAAGCCTGTTACTGGCACCTTCGACTTGGAGGTGAACTTCTGGGCTTCCCAAAACCTGGCTGAGGGCTGCTTGTGCTAGCCACACTGCAAGGCCCTCCGGGCTGGGTGGTAAAGACAGGCCGTCTCCAGGGGACACCTGTAGAACATGATTGTCTTTCCTCCCCGGTCAGGTATCCCCGTGCTTCTGAGGAGCTGTTGATGGCTCTTCCTGTCAAAAGCGTGTTGAGGCCCTTTGTGAATAGGCTTCTGTTTCCTCTTGGTCTTCTCCCTGGAGGTTAATGAGGTCCATCATGCTTATTACCTACTGTGTGAAATAGGACTTCCTTTTATTTGTCCTAATTGTAACTAGATCGAGTTGCAGAGGGAGCTCTGCCCATCCTTTATAGCGTGCCACCTAATAACAGTGCACTGTTGACCACACTAAACTGCCTCCCCTCTCAGCTCCCACACTGGCCCTTCCACAGTTCTCCAGCTGATCTCACCAGACCCTTACCCCACGAAACTGGATTGGGGCAGAAACCTCGGAAGAGAGTGGCTGTCAGTCCTCTTTTCTTTCTTTCTTTTTCTTTTTTAAAGATGTATTTATTTACTTTATATATGTGAGTACACTCACTATCTTCAGACACACCAGAAGAGGGCATCAGATCCCATTAAAGATGGTTGTGAGCCACCGTGTGGTTGCTGGGACTTAAACCCAGGGCCTCTGGAAAAGCATCTAGTGCTCTTAACCAACTTTCCAGCCCCCAGACCACTTTTTTTTTTTTTTTTTTTTTCTGAGACAGGGTTTCTCTATACCCCTGGCTGCCCTGGAACTCACTTTGTAGACCAGGCTGGCCTTGAACTCAGAAATCCGCCTGCCTCTGCTTCCCGAGTGCTGGGATTAAAGGTGTGCGCCACCACATCCGGCTCACTTTTCTTAAACTGGGTCCCTTTCCCCATATTCATGCAGATCCTCAGTTCTGGGCTCTGTGCTATTTACCTGGTTCTAGAGCCCATCCCCCCCCAGCAGGACAAGCTTCCCCTTTCCTATGGTCCAGCTAGAGTAGCCTAGCAAAGTGCTATGCCCACTGCTATGCCCACTGTGTCCCTGTTGCCCCTACCATGCTAGCAGAACATAGTAAGGAATAGTTGCCTTAAGGATTTCAGCCTACCACCCATCCCTGTGTACAGCTGAACCCACTGATGACTGCCCCACTGGTCACTATGATGCCTGACCACCTGTGGACCATGGAGAACGACATGCTGATCAGCTACACCTCCACCCCAGAGTTCCTCAGCAGCCCCTGGGACTGGATCGGACTATACAAGGTGATACGGCAGGCAAGGCAGGGAGTCCATTATCCCCTGGTTTGTCCATCACTGGGGCTCACAGGAGCTGGCCAGAGACAACTGAAGAGCTTACCCTTGTCCACCCCAGGGACCCTGTCCAACTTAGGGCCCATCAGCAAAGAGAAGACTTAGTGTTAAGACCAGCTCTGGCAGTAAGATCTGCCCTTTACAGATCTTCTCCTTAGGATCTTTCTGTAGCTGTCATACCCTCTTCAACAACTGACTGCCTGCCTGATTCCCACTCACAGGTGGGGATGCGCCACATTAATGACTATGTATCCTATGTCTGGGTCGGTGACAACCAAGTCTCCTATGGTAACAACACAAACCAGGTACATCTCCGACATGCAGAATTGCCTAAACATTCTTGTCTTCTGGAAGGAAGAAAGTGGATAATTTACCACTATTCTGGGAAGGGCCCAGGGCCCTAGAACTGACCCCATTCCTGTTGCCCCAGGTGTATATCAACATCAGTGCTATCTCTGACACCGAGGATCAGTTTCTTCTCTGTTACTATAGCAACAACCTGCACTCTGTAGTGGGGATAAGTCAACCCTTCAAGGTAAGGGGTTGCTTTTGGGAGAGGGGGACGGTTACTTTGAAGGATCTGGGAGGCACACTATGCCTGTGGAGTTGGGTGGTGGGTGGGGCATTAGGAAAGTAGAGAAGAACTCTGTTCACATCTTCTGCTACGTGTGTTTTACCCCTCAGATCCCGATTCGCTCCTTTTTGAGAGAGGACACACTGTATGAGCCTGAGCCACAGATCTGAGCCCAGATGGGAGTGAATGAATCCAGGGCGGAGGCTAGAGCTGGAAGCCAGCTCTGCTTCAGCACTGCCAGCAGCGCTGGGTCTGGCCCAGCCCCTGAGGAGGCTCCTGACTATCCTCCAGCTCCCCACCTCCCAGGGGAGCTCAGCTAGACTCCTCTGCTCTCTCCAGGCCAGACGAACTGGCCCTTTAATACAGGTTTTTGTTACAGAGATGTGATTGAAACAGAGTAGTGTGTCAATGGTGAAGACTTGGAGACAGTCCACTGCATATAGACTTGCTTGCTTCCACTAGCTTGCATGCCATTTCTTTTTTCTCCCTTTCATCCACACATAAACACTCCCTCTCACATCCAAGCAGTCGTGCCAGGCACATGCCCTATCTGGCACAGGCCTGCATTCCTATCACACCATCCTGGGCCCCGGGCTGCCTGGGAGGGGGATGTTCACATTTGTACAGGCCCTGTAAATTGGGTGGCACGAACAGCACTGGGTTCCAAAAGTCTTAGCACCTCATGGTTTGTCCCCATGGGGATGAGCAGAGGCTCTGAGATCCCTGCTTTCAGCTGAAGCACTGTGACAGTCGTGTAATGCCCATCTCTGCTCTGGAGAGTGGAATCTGACCAGGAAGTTGTAGGGCCTAAGGTTAGCCTCTGCTGGTGAGTGCAGCCGCATGTCCCCACTTGCCCTCAACTGAGAGTTGACAGGTGGAGGAGGAGCCACCATCCACTAGGGTGGTCTTCAGATCAAGCTCATCCTCATTGGCAAAGCACTGCCCCTCCCTCGGAGCCCTGCTGGGACCTAGAAATTCGAAGCAGCAGAGGAGCTAGGTTCAAGACATCTTGAAGGACCTAGGGCAAGAAGCCTCAGCACTCTCCGGGTGCCATGTGGATGCGGCCTGTCCCTGCTCCTGCCAACAGTGACTCGGTGCCTCTTCTCCCAGGAGAAGACAGACACCTCAGGGAGTCTTGCCCTGCAATGCTCATGTCCATCCTGTGACCTAAGTCAAGTCACTCCAGTTGCTCCAGGTTCTGTATTCTATCTTGGGAGCCACCGGGTGTTAAGAATAACCCCTCAGGCTTCTAGTGCGCTGTGGCTGTGTGTTCTCTGTGTGTTGTCATATTGGAGGATAATTATAAATATGGCTTTTATGCTCTTGTGTGACTCCTTTGATGGGCAAAAGGACCAGAGTATAGGAATAGGGCCTAGAGACTGGATTTGCCTCTATGATCCATCCTACCCTACCTTACCCACAGGGGTCTCAGTTGTCTAGAAAATGCAAATGATACCTGTAGACAAGAGAGCTATTGCTAAGACCAAAACCCTTCCAAAACATTCCCAGCATTGCTATTGTGATTCATGAAGCCCTGGGGCTGGCTCTGGGGGCAGGGTCCCTTAGTACTTCTCCACAAACTCACTTCTACCCTTCCTACACTGAAACACAACTGTGCTGGTATCCTGGTGCAGGATCCCTTCTGAACTGGGAAGGGTGAGTTCAGCTGTGATTGAGAGGCGGAAAAAGGAAGGGGATTGCTCTCCCTCTTAGGCCCCAGTCAGGATATGGCTGTTCTGGGCCCACCCCTGACCCGTTGGGTGGAAACAGGAAATATGTGAGACTTGGTGTGTGCAGGGTCTTGGTGCCTGGCTCCGAGACTGATAAGAGCCATTGTGTGGCCACGAGGATGAGCCTGCTGTGGGTAGATGTGCTTCCCAGAGGAAGGAAGCTTTATAGGCCTTTCCTGGGCGGAGGAAGCTGCGGGAGGAAAGGAAAGGTGCCC
The DNA here is from genome assembly GCF_900095145.1 of Mus pahari. Lineage (NCBI taxonomy): Eukaryota > Metazoa > Chordata > Mammalia > Rodentia > Muridae > Mus > Mus pahari. The sequence goes on from NC_034603.1 coordinate 43,390,810, forward strand.
AGCCATCAGTGTGAGGGTAGGCCCAGGGTGCCTCTGCCCCTCCCATGCCAGCTTCTCCTTCTGGAAAAGTCTGTTTCCCCCTGACTTCCCTGTTCGTTCTCATTTCCTATAAGGAATGACTGGAGGTCCAGAGCTCAGTTCCAGGCCAGGAAAATGTCAGCCGTGATTTAGCAACAATGAAGACAGAAAAACAGGAACACTGGGGGGGGGGTTGCAGTTGAAAATAAACAGAGGGGGGACATCCCCAAGGGACCCAGGAACTTACCTTGAGGATTTGGAAGTGGGTAGGGTAGAGGCCTCTTGCTATTCCTAAGAGTCCCTTCTGCCCAACATGACCAACCTTGGCCTCCAAAAAAGGGAGATGTAGTCAAGTGGTCAAGGCATGCCTCTCCTACCAGCACGAGGATGATGCAGGAGGATCACTTGAGTGGAGAAGTTCAAAACTAACAGGAACAAAATACATAGTCAAACACCTTTTAAAAACAAAAGCAAGCTGGGCGTGGTGGCGCACTCCTTTAATCCCAGCTCTCAGGAGGCAGAGGCAGG
>NC_034603.1:43391645-43416773 GCF_900095145.1 Mus pahari
TCCTGGAACTCTGTAGACCAGGCTGGCCTTGAACTCAGAAATCTGCCTGCCTCTGCCTCCCAAGTGCTGGGATTAAAGGCGTGCGCCACCACGCCCGGCCAAACCCACTACCTTTTATAGGCAGCCACTTCTCAGGAACCTCAAGAGGGTTAATGCCGCTAAGGGGTCCTCTTGGTTTGTGGGAAGATGTGCCTCTGGTTGTTCGGCTCTCTAAAATTGATCGGAAAGAGCACAGCTTGAAAGGCCCTGCCAAGACGTCATTAGGAAGGGGGTGGAGGGTTGTCTCCTAACCTTTGACCCGGAGCCCAGGGTCCCTCATGGGTGGCTGCATCAGCTCCTCTGGTTACCTGAGACAACAGGCATTTCCTCCATCCTTCAGCCCCTCCTCTTCCTGCCCCAACCCTCTGGCCAAGAGACCTCCCAATCAGACCTGGACTGCTCCAGCTGTGTCCTGAGAAGCTGGACCAGCCACATCCCCAGGGGCTGGAGTTGAAGCAAAACCAACTGACCTTCCCAGCTTGAGCCAGTGGAGCCGCCAGAGCCAGTGGGCCGCTGAACAGAGTTTGCGTTCTGCAGGCTGGCTCTCCACACAGCGGAATGGCACTCCAAGTGGAACTGATACCAACGGGAGAGATCATCCATGTGGTCCATCCCCACAGGCCATGCAAACTCGTAAGCTACGATGATACTGTGGGCTGGGAGGGATGGTGGAAGGGTCTCTCCTGGGCTGGACGACCTCTTCTGTACATCCCATTAGAGAGACATGAGCATTGAGAAGCTGTTCTGATCTTCGATGGGGACAGAAACTATTAAGGAGTAGGTGGAAAGAAGGGGTAAGGGATTGTGGGCTACTAGAAAGAATTTATTCAAATCAGAGGTTTAGATTTTTAACTCCTTTGCCAGTTCCCTCAACCTAAATGGGCTTAGCTGGAAACTGGACATAGAAGGCAAGGTGACAGTGCTCTGATGTCAAAAGACTACTAGTACGTGTAAAAGTTGTAGACGTACAGTACAATCAATTCCTTCCCTTTCCTCGCCTGGCACGCAAAACTGGGGTTGCCCAACTCTAGCAACATGGAACAAAAAGGTGGGTGGAAGAAGAGAGAAAATTAGAAATGGGGAAGGACTGGCCTAGCACGCAAGGCAGTATAGTGAGGGTCTGGTTTGCTTAAAGACAGAGAATCGCATCTGGTGTTCTCACCCACCAAGTACTACAGCGTGAGTTGGGTCTTCTACTGGAGGAATGTGTGTGTGTGCGCGAGCCCGTGTATAACTGTGATGCGTCTTGTCCTACGAGTTAATAGAGAAGTGCAGCACCAAGCCTTGGCGGGCGCTGGCCTGGGCCCTGGGGAGGGCCACCAGCACGGGGCGGGGCCCAAGGGCGCGCGCGCGCCTGAGCCTGGGCCTTGCGGGGGATGACGATAGGCAGCGGCCCGGCCCCTAGCGGGCCCTGGGCGGAGAGATCGTACCGGGGTTGCGGACTCCGGAGGTGGCCACGCCGTCCAGCCCAGCCCCCGCCCGATCACCCGAAGAACCAAGCCGGTGGGTATACGAGGGAGGGGACGTAGCCACAGAGTCCCAGATGGCTGGAGGGGTAGGCGGTTGAGCGTCTTCAACTATCTGCCAGAGCTGTGGTCGTGTTGTCTCTAGCTGGATAGTGCTGAGACAGGATTCGCTCTGCCCGACTAGTGCAGGATTCCAGGACCCGGAGGCACTGGGGTTCAGTCTCTTGGGGCCGGGCGCGGGATCCAGGCACTCCGTGCTCCCTCCCTGCCACTCCCGCAGGCCCTCCCAGCTCTGGGTTCCGGAGAAACTGGTAGAGCCCCGCCCCTTCCCGTCCTTCGCCCCCGTAGCCCAGGCGCGCTGGTGATCCCTGCAAGCCGTTTGTGAAAATGCAGCGGGTGCGGGGCTCACAGATGAATGGGAGAATGAATGGCTGGCCCACAGTTTTATTCAATTACAGCATGAGCCAGCCTCTTGCTCACACTCCCAGCCTCTGAGATTCATTCATTCATGCAAGCGCCCACCAGTGGGTTATTGAATCTCGAGCGAGTGCCTAGCTGAGTGCTTGCCTAAGACCGGAGCAGTCTCCCGGCAGTCTGACGAGGAAGCAGACGATTAGTACTTAATTTAGTAAGAAGGAGGCCGTGTGTTAGAGGAAATTAAGACGGTGCTATGGCAAAGGTGATTCCTGAGCTGACTCTTCGGTGATGACTAAGTGAGGTGGGTAGACCGAGAGAGCTGGGCTGAGGAAGCTGCAGGTGCAAAGCCACAGAACACGCAGTCTTCCCGCGGTTGGTGGTTGTCGGCAGGGGTACAACCGGCACCTCCTGGCTGTGTGTGGTAGTGAAGAAAGAAGGGACTGGAGAGGACTGACTACCTGTTCAGTTAGAGATTAATCCTGGAGCAGTGCAGTAAACTGAGCCCATTCTCAAGCGGGAAGGGCAAGCTTTGCACCCGGGGAGCAGGGAGCGGGGAGGGGCGCTTTCTAAGCCTCCTTTCCATTAACTTGAGATGGTAACAGTGTGAGATTTGCATTTGTAAATGCCAGACGGGAGAAGGTTGTTACTTTGGTCCAGAAGAGGAGCAGGATGGAGAAGCCCGAATGAGGTTTTAGCAGGTGGTGACTGATCTGATTGGGTTAAGGGGAAGAGGACCAGCCTTGAATGCCAGCCAGGTCATGATTACCAGCTAGAGATGCTGGCCCCGCCCCGCCCCCTCCGGGGAAGGCCAGTGAGTGTGAAAACTCATTTAGGGGCAAGGTGCTCTGTTTATTTTTGCCGGACTCTCAGGTGAGGAATGCTGGGAGCAAAGATCCATGGTTCTGAAGCCAGACTGTGAGCACCCCCCCCCCAGGAACTCCCCCTCCCAAATCAAACCTCCCCCCTCTTTGAAGCCTCTAACAGTCCCTGATGGGGAAGTCTGGGCCCAGACCTAAAATGGATTTGATCATCTAAATTAAGCCAGGCATGATAGTGTACTTTTTGTAATCTCAGCACTAGAGAGGCTGAGACTAGAGGTTGCCGGGAGTTTCAGGTCAGCCCGAGTTCCACAGTGAGACAAGACAAGAGCCTCTGCTTTGTGCTTAGCGCTGACCTCCCAGGCAGGCTGTAGCTGTGCTTTCTCTGTTCGCCTCAGTGAAAGTCACCACCCCAGAGCAGTTCCTTCAGCCTTTCCACCAGAGGTCAGGCTCAAAAACACTGGGTAAGGGCCACTGGATGAACCAGTTCTGCTGTCAGTCCCGGTCCCCATAGTTCCAAGTACACATCTGCCCAGGTAGCAAGAGCCCCAGAGGTGCTTTTAGGAATTAAGTCTTGGGTCACTCACTGGCTTAAGGTGTACTCTAGCCTGAAGCCAACCTTAAGCCCAGGACCATGCTGTGGGGCCGGTGGCCCTCGGGTGTTTCCCAGTTGCCACCCCTAAACATCAGTGGTCACATCACACAGGTTTCTGTCCTAGGTCACTGAGGAAAACTGTCAGTGCAGTCCTGTTAACTGTTGGGAGGGATCAGAGTAGCACTGCCGCAGTAGTATCGGGGTCCCAGGTTCCAGTCCCATTTCGTCGAGAAATCTTGAACAAGGCGCCTCACCTACCTACTCTCAGTTCCCCCTTCTGAAATAGAATAACAACATATCTCATGGTGTGCGTCCGGCACTGACAGGAGTGACATAAGCTAAGAACGCAGGAAGCGCCTGGCATGGCGGTGTCCCTCACACCCTTGGTTCCTCACTTCACTTCCCCTCTCTGGACTCAAGCTCCTGTCCAGAGAGGTGGAGCAGGCTAGAAGTAGTTGCCCAGACTGTGGCTGGCCTCAGGCCCGCAGGGCGGCGGCTACACGCCCTCCTTCCGATGCGGGGCGGTGGCTGCGGGGGCGCCAGCGGGCATCCTAGGAATGCGGCTGCGCCGCTCGGGATGGGTGAAGTCCGCCGGACCCCTCCACACACGGATTCCCCTCATTCCAGCCGCTTGACGCGGCGGGGCGGGGCGGGGCGGGGCGGGGCGGGCACTGCGGCCTCGAAGCCCCTCCCCTTCCAGCGCGCTCCTCCCACCCAGACTCCACTGGCCGGAGAGGGAGCTCAATGAGGCCGCGGCAGGGGGAGGGGAGCGCTCAGCCCAGCTACTGCTGGGGACTCCAAGCTCTCCCGCTTCAGGTCTTCTAATGCTCTGGGGTGGGCTGAAGGCGGTATCCTCTCTATGCTTTTAAACCTGGGGGGCATCGTAGAGGGCGCTCCCCTTTGCCCTGTCTTTCACCCATCTTCCACCCGCAGCACCATTCCCCTGGCCCGCTCCAAAGGGCTTCATTCCCCAGCTGGCGCCTCACACCACCCCCACCCCCGGGTTGTGGCTCAGGCTGTTGTTCACAAAGTAATGAACCATCCTTCCCCTTGAGGCCGCAGGCAGCACCTGTCGCAGACTCACCTCCTCCCCAGGGAGTCCCGGTCCAAGGGGTGGGGCGCTTTGGTGCTTCGGGTCCTTACTCCCCCTTTCCTTCCTAGACCAAGCGTATACCCTCGGTATATGCTTTAGGTTCCTTGCAAAGGGCGAGGAATAGATAGATAAGGCACTCGAGAACCCTTTGCAAATGGTAGATATAGGGGCGGACGCTTTCGTCACTAGACAAGAAGACTGGACTCTCCCCAGTGTGTGTAGAATGGAAGAGGAAGAAGGTAGTAGTGTTGATGGCTTGGTCAGTGCTTTATCTCAGGCAACCAAACAATTCTGGCAAGCGTTAGCCAATCGGGCTCTTAAGGCACTTGCTCATGATCATCCTGCTAGTAAGAAAAGGCCAGACTGGTTTTGTTGTTGTTGTTGTTGTTGTTGTTGCTTTGTTTTACCGTAGACATCCACATGCCACAAGAGGTGGCAACTGAGCCAGAGTCCACTCCGCTCGTCTCACACTCTTCTCGGGCGTAAAAAACGGCTGGGGTCGTCAGAACCAGCGAGGGTGATGGACAGCCGGGGAAGATGGCTGATGGCCTGGGTTCAGGGAAGAGTGGAGATCCAGAGGGACCAGAAAGGAAGGGAAGGGAGGAGAGGAGCCCAAGGGGCAGGGCACTGAGTCCGAAGGATGTTCAGGCTGGAACATAAGACTATTGGCTGCACACGAAGGAAAGTCAGAAGGGTGCTGCCCACCCGGCAAACAGGCTTCTTTAGGGGCCATGCTGGGCAACAAAGGGCACCCTGCTGCCAACTCTGACCCTAGGACTTGTTTCTTTGCTAGGGAAGAGAGCTTTCAAGAGATGCTTCTCCTCTGGCTCTCTTGGTACACGTTTGTAATCTCAGCACTCGGGAGGCCGAGGCAGGAGGCATCTTGAGTTCCAGGCCAGATTGGGCTCCGTAATGAGACCCCGTCTCAAACAATTTCTTTTCTAGGGATTTAAAGAATGGAGCCAGTCCTTCGGGAGTGTGTATGGGGGTGGACAGTGTCCCGTACAGAGGCTCCGCCTGTCCCGGGGCGCCGGCCGTATTTGGACATTTCGTTCTATTTTTAACTTTCCCGGGACTCGGGGTTGGGGGTGGGGAGGGAAATCCTGCTTCCCCGGTGACCCACGGGCTTCAGCCCTCGTTTCGCGCGGGGTGTCCGGCCCCGTGTTGTAGACACGAGCCCGGAAGTGAGTTCCGGAGCTGTGTAGACGCGGCGGCCGCGCGGGTTCCGGGCCCCACCCTGGAACTAACGACGTTCCTTCTGGAAAACCTGACTCAGGCGGAGCCCGCGGCACGCAGGAGGCCCCGCCCCTCGCGCGCCCCCTCTTAGGTCCCGAACCCCCTCCCACCCAGCTCGGCCAGGCCGGCTGCAGAGGGTCCTAGGGTCGAGACTCCGAGCCCCCTGAACCAAGGGGCCTGCAAGGGGCGGTGCAGGGGGCGGGCCGGCCCCTCCCTCGGTTACGCCGCGGCCGAGCACCGACCCAGAGCGCGGGCAGCGGAGCGGGGCGCCGGGTCCGGCAGGATGCGCTACCGGGCGTCGGTGAGCATGGGCGCGGGCAGATTTGGGGTCCGGGGTATCTCTCGGTGGCCCGCGGCGCTCCAGGGCCGGCCTCGAAGCGGGCGCGGCCCAGGAATTTCGGTGGAAGATGTCCCTGAAAGTTGCTAGGACAGGAGGCCGAGGCGGAGAGGGTTGCAGAACGCTCGAACCCAAGACCATGTGGTCGCCCCTGGTGATGGCTAAGACCCCTCCCACCTGAGGACCAGGGGGCGGTGGCTGCGGTGGTGTTTGGCAGCAGCTTCGGACTGGGTGGGTCAGTGGTGGGCAGGTCGGAGGGAGACAGGCCCCGGGCTTTAGGAATGACGAAGAAGCAGAGAACTGGGCAACTAGGGTCAGCAACCAGGGTCAGGGGAGACTTGGTGACCTCCCTGGAATTTACAACGGCGCCCAATACCTTCCTCTTCCTTGACACCCCCCCCACCCCCAGCATTTTCTAGATCCTGCAGGCCCTCTTTGAAAGGAAAGCTCTGCTTAAGACTCGGCTTGAGGGTCTAGCTAAGCCTGTACCTGCCCCACCCTCGGGTGGCAGCTGGGTTTCCCCTGGGAGAACCCTCCACCTCCTGAGGCTTCTCAACCATGGAGCAGCTGTGGGGGGAGCCTAGCAGCTGGAGTGGAGGGAGTGGCTCCAGTTGAGGGAGGGCAGGCCACCCCCTTCTGTCCAGCTGAGGTGGTGGCCCATGGGGAAACCCTCTCCTGGGATGTGAGTGAGCTCTTGCTTGATCCCTAAACAACTTCAACTTCTGGGAATTTGGGGTGGATGAGAGTTGGAGAGATGGCCCCTCCCTGTCTGCAGAATTCCCTCTGAACCGTTTGTCCTCCAAAGTACCTGTACCACGTAGCTAAGGGATTTGAGGTCACCTGAACTAACCCACTCCTGTTCTCTGAAGAGGAAGCAGTCCTGAGAAAGGAGGAGGTTTGTCCAAGGTCAACACCTGCATTCTTTCTGCTGTTCCTGGGAGCAGCTTGTCATGACCCACCTTCCTCCACTCAGAACAAGGCCTCCCCGGATTCCATGCACTTGTTCAGTGTCTGCTGGGCCCCTGGTGCTCCTGTGGGCTGTGTGCATGGTCCATAGGTCCCATGGGGTCTCTTTTCTGCATTCCAGCATCCTGCGACCCAGCCATATGTCTGGAACATGTTCTGTAGCCTGTGTCCAAGTGCCCCTGCCTTCTACATCCTGCAGGCGGGGTAGGAGACGAGACTTTAACCTGCAGACTCTGACAGCGTCTTGTGGCTGGTTCCCCACAGGCCCTGGGCAGTGACGGGGTACGAGTGACCATGGAGAGCGCCTTGACTGCCCGAGACCGGGTGGGAGTCCAGGACTTTGTTCTGCTGGAGAACTTCACCAGTGAAGCTGCCTTCATCGAAAACCTCCGGCGGCGGTTCCGGGAGAACCTCATTTATGTGAGAACCATGAGCACTGCTGAGCCCACAGACCTAGGGGAAGGTGGCAGCAGGAACCTTCAGGAAAAACCTCTGACCCTTCTCCTCCCTCCCCCGCAAACCCCCAGACCTACATCGGCCCTGTCCTGGTCTCTGTCAATCCCTACCGAGACCTACAGATCTACAGCCGGCAGCATATGGAACGCTACCGTGGTGTCAGTTTCTATGAAGTACCGCCTCATCTGTAAGTGACTCCCTTGCCTTTCCAGGAGTGACCTACCCTGTCCTCTTGCAAGATGTCCCCATCCAAACCCCACTCTGAAATGATTCCCTGACCCCTGGGTGACTCCCTGGTCACTACTGTGAGGAATCCCATGGTTGTTCACTTATGGTCACCTCAGTTCTCATTAGTTGAGTCTGGGTTCTGTCCACCAACCAGAACCCTCAGCTCCTGAGCTTGGTTCCCACTTATGAAGTATTCCTTTAACTATCTTACCATGGCCCACCTGTGAGGACTCCCAGCTTCCACCTAGCTGGCACCCCACTTGGAGTGATCCTCAGCTGGGCGGGTGTACCCTGTGAGGGCTTCCCACCTGTCCACCCCTTCTCCATCTTCCAGGTTATAACCTCCATATTTTACAAGAATAGTCCCGTCAGGTATGGATGGGGTACCACTCTGGGAACTCCCTAACAAACCTCTGCCCCAGGTTTGCAGTGGCTGACACTGTATACCGGGCACTTCGTACTGAGCGTCGGGACCAGGCAGTGATGATTTCTGGAGAGAGTGGGGCAGGCAAGACAGAGGCCACCAAGAGACTGCTCCAGTTCTATGCAGAGACCTGCCCAGCCCCTGAACGGGGTGGTGCAGTGCGGGACCGCCTGTTGCAGAGCAACCCCGTGTTGGAGGTGAGGAGATTGTAGCATCTGAGGAGAGGGGTGGACAAGACAATGCCAGGCTTCCCTCACATTCCTTTCCCTCCACCCCCTACCCCCCACCCCCAGGCTTTTGGGAATGCCAAGACTCTCCGCAACGATAACTCCAGCCGGTTTGGGAAGTACATGGATGTGCAGTTTGACTTCAAGGTACCTGTGGGTATGATAAGGGGAGGGTGGGTTAGCCACTCAGTAGGTTCAATATTTGTTGAGTACCTACTACGTGCCAGGCACTCTTCCAGGTGCTGCCCTTGGAGCAGATCTTGCCTCCTGGAGTGATAGGTGAATTATTACAGAAACATAATAATTAAGGCCTTAGCAGAAAATAAAATGAGGTAACAACTTCCTTTTTAATTAGATAGTCTAGATTGCCCTTAAATTCCGGGTTGTCCTGCCTCTTCTTCCTGAGTAGCTGGGACTACAGGAGCCTACCACCACAGCTGTGTCTGCGAAGGCCTCACTCAGAGATGGCCTTGCAGTAATGACTTGGCAGACTGGGAAGCAGGTGTAGCAGATGCCTGGGGAAGGAGGCCAGGTAGCTATGAGGACCAAGGCCTTGCAGAGGCAGAGTCCTTGGTGTGTGTAAAGGCTACAGCAAAGCCGGAAGCCGGAGGAGAAAGCAAGGTGCCAGGAAAACAGAGTGAGAAGCCAGATACACTGAGGGCCTTTTATGTCTACTCTAAGATTTTTTTTTTTTTTTTTTTTTTTTGCCTTGGTGTGGGAATTAAACCAAGGACCTTAAGTCATGCTAAGAATACCAGCTACGCTGAGAGCTATCCTCAGAGCCCAGCAAGAATTTTTTTTTTTTTTTTTTTTTTTTAAAGCTAAGTGAAAAGGAACTACCAGAGGGTTTTGAACAGTCGTGTAGTGATGTAACTTTCCTACTGAAAAGGTCATTCTGGCCTTTGTTGGGAGTAGATGACAGAGGAACGCAGCCAAGCAGGCGAACCGGTTAGGAGGCTGATGTAATGTAGCTGACAGATGGCATGGCGGCCTCTCAGATCAGGGTGGTAGACGTAAAGGTGATGAGCAGAGGTTGGTTCTGGGTGTTTTCAAGGTTAAAGCAGCAGGAGCGGCTGTTGGGATACAGGAAGTAAGCCGGGGAGGCCGGGGAGGGTTCCAAGGAGGACTACAAACTTTCCTCTTGAATAACTTGCAGGTCAGAGTTGCTACTGACGGAGATGAAAGGCCGTGAGCTGGAGTTAATGTGGGATAAGAAAAGCTGGGGTGCACAGTCAGGCTTGTTAAATTTGCAGTGCCTGGCAGGCATGCAAACAGGACTTCAGAAGTGGCTGAGTGTGTGTGTGCGCACACACACATTTGTGCATGTGTGTTTGTGCACCGTGTGTGTATGCCTGCCGAGGTGAGAGCAGCTCTCTTAACCACTGAGCCATGTCTCTGTTTCCTAGATGAACATGGTGAGAGCAGAGTGGGAGCCCATTTAGCCAGTGGAGAAGCGAGAATTAGATCCCAGGTTTACTACAGGGGCGAAGGAGGAAGACAGCTTCTTTCTCCTGGTCCATCTGACCATCCCTGTTCCCCACTCTGCCCACAGGGTGCCCCTGTGGGAGGCCACATTCTCAGTTATCTCCTGGAAAAGTCACGGGTGGTACACCAGAATCACGGGGAGCGGAACTTCCACATCTTTTACCAGCTACTGGAGGGGGGCGAGGAGGAGACTCTCCGTCGTCTGGGCTTGGAACGGAACCCCCAGAGCTACTTGTACCTGGTGAAGGTGAGTGTTTGGCAGTCATGGTTGGTGCCACCCAGGTGGCACAGTGCCAGTGGCAGCAGCCCAGCTATGCTTTCTCTCCAGGGCCAGTGTGCCAAGGTCTCCTCCATCAACGACAAGAGCGACTGGAAGGTTGTGAGGAAGGCACTGTCCGTCATTGACTTCACTGAGGATGAAGTGGAGGTTAGGGCTCTCTGTGAACCCTCCCCCTCACACCCCAAATGTACCTGCTTCTTTTGGACCCCTTTTCTTTTTTCTTTTTCTTTTTCTTTTGGTTTTTTGAGACAGGGTTTCCCTGGATAGCCTTGGCTGTCCTGGAACTCACTCTGTAGACCAGGCTGGCCTTGAACTCAGAGATCTGCCTGCCTCTGCCTCCCAAGTGCTGGGATTAAAGGCATGCACCACCACTGCCCGGCTTGGACCCCTTTTCTACCCAAGCCTCCTTCTGCTCTTGAGGGCCTTACCAACCATTCCCTGCCCTATTTGAGCATCTTCTAGTTGCTCTGACCTCCCTGACCCCATAACCACCACGTGCCCCCTGCTACCACCTCAGGACTTGCTAAGCATCGTGGCCAGCGTCCTGCACCTGGGCAACATCCACTTTGCTGCTGATGAGGACAGCAATGCCCAGGTTACTACTGAGAACCAGCTCAAATATCTGACCAGGGTAAGTGTGGCAGGCAGAGGGCGTGGGAGGGACGCTGAGGCGAGAGGACCCAGCCCCTCACTATGCCCACCCCACCCTTGGCAGCTCCTTGGTGTGGAAGGTACAACACTGAGGGAAGCCCTGACCCATAGGAAGATCATCGCCAAGGGGGAAGAGGTGAGACTCAGACTGGCCGCAGGAACAGGAGGTGTGCGCAGTCCTAGGGAGCCCCAACTATTGTTCCCCTCCGCTTGTCTACTCGAGACCTTCAGTAGTCCTAGAGGGTCCTAAGGCTCAGAGAGGTACAGTGAGCTGCAAGGCTCCCACCTCCAGGAATGAGGCTACTGGGCCAGCTTGCCCCTGCTGTCCCACAGAGCGCCACAACCCTCCCACTTACTGAAGCTCAGGAGGCTGGGTGGCACGAACATCCTTGTCTGATGCCTGAGTCTGAGGGGAGGTGGGACAGAAGGGTGTCTGTGGCATTCGTCTCCTGTCTTTTCCCCTGTGGTAGCTCCTGAGCCCACTGAACCTTGAACAGGCTGCATATGCAAGGGACGCTCTTGCCAAGGCTGTGTACAGCCGGACATTCACCTGGCTGGTCAGAAAGATCAATAGGTCATTGGCCTCTAAGGTGAGCGCTCGGTTCGGTCCGTGCTGCTTTCAAAGAAGACAGGGAGGGTGGTCAGGGAGACCGTGGTGGGGAGGTGGGGCAGACACTGGGGACCCATGCTATCTGCTGACTGGCCGACCCTAGGACGCTGAGAGCCCCAGCTGGCGAAGCACCACGGTTCTTGGGCTCCTGGACATTTACGGCTTTGAAGTGTTTCAGCATAACAGGTCAGTCCTACGCTTTTATCCCTGCACATCTGCCAGCCGATGTCCCCTGTCCCCTCTCCTCCCCTCTGCTCTGTCCCTTTGCCTCTCTCTCCCATCTGTGACCCTGCTTTGCATCTCTTAGCTCTGCTGCTTGTGCCTGATCCTGTCCTTTCCCCGTCCCTGCTTTGTGTCCCCGGCACTACTGTGGGTTCTCCCACTGTCCCTCAGCTTCGAGCAGTTCTGCATCAACTACTGCAATGAGAAGCTGCAGCAGCTCTTCATCGAGCTGACTCTCAAGTCTGAGCAGGAGGAATACGAGGCTGAGGGCATCGCGGTATGTGTGTGCCTGGAGTGCCCTGCGTGTTGTGGGAAGCTAGGCAGTGGGGCTCCTGGGAGAGGGTACAGAACCCTATAATTGGTGCCCTTCTCATTCTGTGCAGTGGGAACCTGTTCAGTACTTCAACAACAAGATCATCTGTGACCTGGTGGAAGAGAAGTTCAAGGGCATCATCTCCATCTTGGTGTGTGTCCTCTGCTCCTGTGGTCTCCTGCTGGGTGACAGTTGGGACTCTAGCCTCCTGTCCTTTCTTTCCAAGTGTGTCCACTGGGGCAGAGTGTGGGGCTGGGCAGGGTAAGCTGAGGTGCTGGTCCAGTCTTCAGGCTCCCTGTCAGGGATCCCTAAACTCTGCCCCCTTTTCCTGTGCCTGTGGCTCTCTACATGGTGTCCCCTATACTTACCACCCACTGTCCAGTAAATCCTCACCTCGTGTGCTGCCCTGCAGGATGAAGAGTGCCTGCGCCCTGGGGAGGCCACGGACCTGACCTTCCTGGAGAAGCTGGAGGACACTGTCAAGCACCACCCTCACTTCCTGACGTGAGTGGGCTACGAGGGCTGGAGAAGGCTGGGGTCCTGGCACCATAGCAATGCCATGGTTGAAGGCATTGCTGGGGTCCTGGCACCATAGCAATGCCAAGGTTGAAGGCATTGCTGGGTGGTAGTGTCAGAAGGCTTGCCCAGCATGCACAGAACTCCTTTTAGAACCGGAACAACACCCAAAACCAAACAAACCACCAGCTACAAGTTAGTCACCAGAGAAAGTGGAGATGGGGATGGTTGTAGAAAGCCACCCCCCCTTCCTCCTTAATCCTTTGTTGAGAATGAAACTTGCTAAGTGTTTGTTTGTTTGTTTGTTTGTTTTAAGCTTCCTTATTTGTGAATTGCTTTTTATGCAAGGAATCTCCTACCCTTGGTGTGTGTGTGTGGGGGGGGCAGCTGTAGGATCAGTAGTTCACAGCCATCTTGGCTACAGAGCAAATTCAAGGCTATACGAAGGTCCTGTCAACAGAAAACAAAAAAAGCAAAAGGGCCAGGCGTGGTGGCATACGCCTTTAATCCCAGCACTTGGGAGGCAGAGGCAGGTGGATTTCTGAGTTTGAGGCCAGCCTGAATTCCAGGACAGCCAGGGCTATACAGAGAAACCCTGTCTTGAAAAACCAAAATAAATAAATACATACATACATACATAAAATATAAATATATATATATATATCGTATATATATAATCTATTTAGATTGTAGAGCTTGGGACAGTATCCCAGGGCTTTTGGACTCAAAAGCCTTGAGTATTGTTTGCTTATCAATACAGAAAGCCAAGCATGAAATAAAACTGGTTCTGGTTATGCCAGATGGTTTATATACTTAAGAAGTAGAGGCACCAAAAAAAAAAAAAAAGAAAAAAGAAAAAGAAAAGAAAAGAAAAACAAGAAAAAAAAGTAGAGGCAGGGGCTGGAGAGATGGCTCAGCGGGTAAGAGCACTGACTGCTCTTCTGAAGGTCCTGAGTTCAAATCCCAGCAATCACATAGTGGCTTACAACCATCCATAATGAGATCTGACGCCCTCTTCTGGTGTATCCGAAAACAGCTACAGTGCACTTATCTTTTAAAAAAAAAAGTAGAGGGGGGGGAGGGGATTGCTGCAAGTTTGAAGCTAACTTGGGCTACCAACATGTGAGTTCCCATCCCCCCCCCCAAAAAAAAGGAAAGAAAAAAGGAAGCAGATAGAACATTCGAGAAAAACAATTGTTGAGGGTGAGGCATATTGTTTGTTTTAAGACATTACTGTAGCCCTGGGTGACCTGCTTCTGTCTTTGGAGTGCTGGACTTAAAGGCCTGCATTGCCATACCTGATATTTGTGTCTTGTCTCCCTCGCTCTCCCTTCCTCCCACCCCCCCATCCCGTGTTGGTTTTTTTGTTTTTTGTTTTTTTGTTTTCATTTTGAGGAAGAGTTTCTCTGTGTAGCCCTGGCTGTCCTGGAACTCACTCTGTAACCCAGCTGGCCTTGAACTCAGAGATCCACCTGCCTCTACCTCCCAAGTGCTGGGATTAAAGGTGTGCACCACCACTGCCCGGCTGGTTTTGTTTTTTGGAGACGGGGTCTCATGTTGCTCAGTCTGGCCTTGAACTCACCATGTAGAAAAGAAGGGCCTTGAATTCCTGATCCTAACTTCGCCTGCCTGAGTGCCAGGGTTACAGGCATGGGCTGTCATACCAAACAACAAATTTTACTTTTGATTATAAAAACAATATTGCTCATTAGGGAGAGCTGGAATGTGTGCAGAGCCTCTTGTGACCCTGTTATCCAGCGGTCATTCTTGGTAACAATTTCAGGCATTTCCTTCCTGCCTTTTCCTATACGTTTTTTTCCCCAAAGTCAAGAACTTACTGTGTATAAAGCTCAGGATAATCTTATGTTTTAAGTGTTTGGTTGTTGTTTTTTTTTTTTTTTTCCTGTATCATCAAGCAGAAGAATTTCTTCCAATTATTTCTTACAAAAACTATGAGCCATGGGGACTCACAGCTCTCACCCTGCCTTGAGGGCTCCCAAGGAGCCTCTTCAGGGTTTTGATTTTTTTCTTTTGCGGTATTGAATATGGAGCCTAGGACTTCCCATGCTAGGCGGGCATCCCGCAGCGAGCCACCTCGAAGCCGACCCTCTAGGCTTCTGCTGTAAGAACAAGGCTGCCGCACCCACCTTTGTGCCTTAGAGCTTTGCTTGTATCTCTAGTTACAAGCTCAGAATAGTTCTTAAAAGTAAGAGGTGGGGGTTGGAGAGATGGCTCAGTGGTTAAGAGCACTGGCTGCTTGCTCTCCCAGAGGTCCTGAGTTCAATTCCCAGGAACCACATGGTGGCTCACAACCATCTGTAATGGGATCTGATGTCCTCTTCTGGTGTGTCTAAAGACAGTGACATTATACTCATATAAATGAAATAAGTACATCTTTTTTTAAAAAACAAAACAAACAAACAAACAAACAAACAAAAAAAAACAGCCAGGCGTGGTGGCACACGCCTTTAATCCCAGCACTTGGGAGGCAGAGGCAGGCGGATTTCTGAGTTCGAGGCCAGCCTGGTCTACAGAGTGAGTTCCAGGAAACCAGGGCTACACAGAGAAACCCTGTCTTGAAAAACCAGAGAGAGGGGGGGGGGGCTAAAGGGTACAAGTGTGTTTAAAACATAAGTAATCTCTTGGGACAGTCTCCATTCTGAAAATGGAGAGGACAGCTTTACTACTACCCTCAGCTGAGCACTGGCCAGCCACTGTGACGGGTCCTGTGCCTCAGCGCTTGGCAGCCTGAGCCTAAGTTTCTACTCCCAGATCCCAGAGTTGTGCATCCCTGGGCAAGTGTGTCTACTGTTCTGAGCCTCTGTGGCCCCTGCAGCAAGTGTGTGCAGTCTGCCACACAGTGTGCAGTTTGTGGGACAGCCCAGGGGCCTGCTGGCTCCTTCCTGGATGACCCTTAAAGCCTCTTCAACAGGAATGGGCATGCCCCAGGTCAGAAATCTGTAGTTTCCTGTGCTTGTCATCCTCAGGCACAAACTCGCTGACCAGAAGACCAGGAAATCCCTAGACCGAGGGGAGTTCCGCCTTCTGCATTATGCTGGAGAGGTGACCTACAGCGTGACTGGTGAGGATCCTGATGCCAGGTCCTGTGGGACGGGGAGGGGGCACTCCCTCACCTTCTGAATGTTCTCCCTTCCAGGGTTTCTGGATAAAAACAACGACCTCCTCTTCCGCAACCTGAAGGAGGTGAGGGAGACAGGCGAACTGGGGTGGGTTGGGTACCCACAGCTCTGCGTGCATCTCTGACTTTATGCTCAACCCTGACCCATCTTCTGCCTCACAGACCATGTGCAGCTCAATGAACCCCATCATGGCCCAGTGCTTTGACAAGAGTGAGCTCAGTGACAAGAAGCGGCCAGAGACGGTACGGGGACTATGACTTTATTTATTTATTTACTTATGTATATGGATGCTCTGTTTGCGTGCATGCCTCCAGGACAGAAGAGGGCACCAGATCCCATGACAGATGGTTGTGAGCCATCATGTGGTTGCTAGGAATTGAACTGAGGACCTTTGAAAGAGCAGCCAGTACTGAGCCATCTCCCCAGCCCCTTTTTTCCAATGTATTACATTTATTTATTTGAGTATGTACATGTGTGCCTCCATGTGCCAGGGTGTGAGCGGAGGTCAGAAGACAACTTATTGGAGTCCCTTTTCTCTTTCTCTTTGATTTCCAAGACATAAGTCTTGGGAATCAAACTCAAGTTGACAGGCTTGTCAGGAACTGTTTTTACCCGTGAGCCACCTTTCTCCAAATGTAGACTGTTGTGCGCCTCCCCGCTTCTCTCTATAGGGTACCGTGACACCCCTGTCGGTGTGGGTCCTTGTGTGTATCCGCTTAGTCAGCAGGCATCTCTCAGCTCTGAGGGATCAGAAACAAATGGGTGTCCTCATAACCAACTGTGGTCAGGAGCAGGTGCTGAATGGAAAAGTCTCCCTGGCCTGGGGGACTGCATGCACGGGTGCCGTGGGGGTGGGGGGGTCTGGGAAGGCTCCATGGCAGAGGCAGTGTCTGAGGTAAGAGGATGAGTGCGCCTGGTCGAGTGGACCTGTAGGGGGACGTTGTAGGCAGCAGGAGGTCAGCACATGCACACGGAGGCCAAGCCAAGCCTGACAGTTGAACAGAACAACACAGTGGAGGAGAGGCTGGAAAAGGCACCTGTGCCCAATGGTGCCTGATGCAGGGGATCTTCAGCCCGCTGAGGGCAGAGGTGCAGCTATTGGGCTGAACCAGAAGAGGGTATCATAGCTCCAGGTCAGGAGGGAGAGAGGACCAGATTTCCAGGTGGACCATATTGTGGTGGCCAGCCAGGACCCTGCCCTCCCCACCTTCTGCCTGAGCCTCTTCCTCTTCTCCCACTCAGGACACCTCCACACCCTCCCCTCTAGCATACCTTGGTTTCCATATCCAGTGACAGTGCCCACCCCCAGCCTTGTTCTTCTCTTCCTGTCTCAGGACGGGGTCACTCTCTACCCAGTGCCCCAGGCCAGGGACTTTTCCCACTCTTTCATTCAAACCTGGGTGATGCCTAGTCCTATGCCTGAGTACTTCTTAACTCCCTCTCCTTTGTCCCTGTAACCACTGCTCCATGTCAGTCCCTGTCATTGTCCCTGTGAGCCAGCCAACCTCTTCCCTGGTTTCCTGGCTCCCCACCGGTTCCTCCCAACCCATCTTCCACATAAATGCTGTAGAAATAATCTAATGTACAGATCTTGTTGCCACTCCCTTGCTCCAAACTTCTCATGGACTCTGTTTTCCTAAAGATAAAATCCAGTCTCTCCAGTGTAACCCTGCTCTGACACACTGCCCTTGCCTGCCTTAAATCTTTGCAAGGTTGTAGTTCCCTGTGTGGCAAGCCTTTGCTTTGCCATTCACCTACCTGGACTGCCTTTCTCTCCCGATATCTCCTCCTGACACGCACAATCTCTATTTAGGGTTATTTCCAGATCTTCTCTGTGTACTTTTCCTTAGACTGATCAGTTGTCTCAAACGTAAGGAAGGGGGTGGAGGCATCTCAGAGATATAGGATGCTCTCCTTATGGGCACAAGGCCCCGACTTTATCCCTCAGCACCAAGAAAAAGAAGGGGGAGGGCTGATGGGGTGTGATGTCACCAGGACCTTTGAGAAGGAGAGCTGGGTTTCTAAGCTGAGGTCTCTAAGGGGCTGAAAGGAAGTAGGGTGAACTCCAGTCCCTTCTGGTATGAAGCAGGGGTGATGGGAGGAAGCAGGGGGCAGAGGGGACATGCAGGGTTCAGTGGCCTCAGCCCAGCCCTAGCCAACCTCCTATACTCCTTCAGGTGGCCACCCAGTTCAAGATGAGCCTCCTGCAGCTCGTGGAGATCCTGAGGTCTAAGGAGCCTGCCTATATCCGGTGCATCAAGCCAAACGACGCCAAGCAGCCGGGTAGGTCCTCTGACCCCACGGATTGTGAACTGTGCCTCTGGGATGGGGACACTTCCTCTGGGGAGAGCCTAAGGACCACCTTTGTTACTCTCTGGTCACTTTGTTACTTTTTTCCTCTCAGGTCGCTTTGACGAGGTGCTCATCCGACACCAGGTGAAGTACCTGGGACTAATGGAGAATCTGCGCGTGCGCAGAGCCGGCTTTGCCTATCGTCGCAAATACGAGGCTTTCCTGCAGAGGTGGGTGTGGTCGGCCCACCAGTGAATGAGTGAACTGGGCGGGTGAGCACCTCCTGGAACCTGTGAGGGAGGAGGGACAGTTGTAGCTCTAGTCTGGATATGAGGGTGCAGAGACCCTCAGCTACTGTGAGACCCAGACCGGGAAAAGACAGTGTAAGTCATGGACACAGCCCTACCCTCCCTGAAGCCTCTGGTGAGAGACACTGGAGGAGCACGCTGACAGGCTGCCACCAGAGGTGGTGTGATCAGGGCTCAGAGAGGATGTTGTCTATGTAGCTATTCAGAATACGGGACCTGAGCCAACCAGAATATGAATCCCATCTCTGCTCTAGGAAGATGGGAATACTTCAGTCCTCCATCTCTAAAATGGGGGCCTCGGGCATGTGTACCGTGCACCAGCCAGTGGGAGCAACTGTAGACTCCCAGCAAACCCCCTTCCATTCCTAGGTACAAGTCACTGTGCCCAGAGACATGGCCCATGTGGGCAGGGCGGCCCCAGGATGGGGTGGCCGTGTTGGTCAGACACCTCGGCTACAAGCCAGAAGAGTACAAAATGGGCAGGTAAGCAGGGCCTGTTTCTGGGGCCTGGAGGCTGGAGGAGGTGGCATCCAGAGGTTGATTGCTACTGTCCTCCCAGGACTAAGATCTTCATCCGATTCCCTAAGACCTTGTTTGCCACAGAGGACTCCCTGGAAGTCCGACGGCAGAGTCTAGGTGAGAGAGACTCGCCTTTGCTGTCCCACCGGGTTCCTGGTGAATAGAAACCTCTGCTTTTGGGCTTCCCCTCCAGGAAACCTACCCAGCCACACTCAGGTCTCTTCCCTTTTGTCACCTCCAGCAGAAGTCAGCAGTCACCCTAGTTGCCTCTGAACACAGATGCCAAACCCATCCCTACACTCCCCTGCTGTCTGTCATTGGCTCACCTCACACAGCCCTTTCCTCTGGTGTTCCTTACTCAAACCACTGACCATGTCTGGCCCTCAGCTAGGGCTCTGAGCTCTGACAGTTCATTTTCTCCCCCAACCATAGCCACCAAGATCCAGGCGGCCTGGAGGGGCTTTCATTGGCGGCAGAAATTTCTCCGGGTGAAGCGATCAGGTGTGGGGGCACAGGGGTCTTTTGGAGGGACAGGTCTAGGGGTGGGATGGGCCACCATGGTGAGAAGATAAAGGTCAGCTATCTGTGGTATCCACAGCCATCTGTATCCAGTCATGGTGGCGTGGTACACTGGGCCGGAGGAAGGCAGCCAAGAGGAAGTGGGCAGCCCAGACCATCCGTCGGTGAGTGCTGGGGTGCCAGTGTGTGGGAACTACAGATCAAAGTGAGTATGGGGATCTTCTGTCGGGTTTCTCACCTCAGTTGCATCTGACCCTCCACCCCTAGACTCATCCGTGGCTTCATTTTGCGCCATTCACCCCGGTGCCCTGAGAATGCCTTCTTCCTGGACCACGTGCGGGCCTCGTTTTTGCTTAACCTAAGGCGGCAACTGCCCCGGAATGTTCTGGACACCTCCTGGCCCACGCCCCCACCTGCCCTGAGAGAGGTCTGTGGGCTCTCTCTCCCTGCTGTGTTGGGAATATCCATCAAAGCACTTAGCCTGGGAATCTTCTTACCCTGTGTCAGGAGAGCTGGCCAGGGGAGGCTCAGCAGGGAGAGAATGTAGAGATGGGCTATGGAAAAGAGTTTGCTGGAGAGAAAACACTCTGGGACTGGCTGGCTTGAGGGGCCTGTTGAGGCTCTTCAGTGGGAAGGGCAGGCTGGAAAGGTGGTCTGAGCCTGCCCTTCACATAGGCCTCAGAACTGCTACGGGAGCTGTGCATGAAGAACATGGTGTGGAAGTACTGCCGGAGCATCAGCCCTGAGTGGAAGCAGCAGGTGTGGAGGACGTGGCTGCAAGTATTTGGCCGTAGGGGCCCTGGGAACAGCAGGCATTTTACCTGGTCAACACTGTAGCCTCAAAAGAGGGCCAGGCCTTCACTGGACTTCATATGGGAAGTGAAGGCTGCAGTAAGTTTGAGGAAGCAAATAGAAGTCATGTTGTGGGCCAGCTTGCTTTGGTTGGTAGAAGTTTATAGGCCTTGGTTGGTCCAGCTTCACACCCAGGGATTAGTGTCAGCCATTGATGTGCCTTGTATTTACCGACATGATGTTGGGTGAAGGAGGACCTTAGCTAACAAAGCAAGACGGTCAGCCACCTACACAATCTAAGCTGGAGCTGGATCTCGAGGGGCGCGAGGGCCTGGTGGGAAGCATTTTCAAACCTGATGGTCTGTCACGACTCCTGGAGAGCTCTTTGCCTTGTTTAGTGGGGACGATAGGCCAGGAAGGGAAAAGCTGACACGGTCTTGGTGACAGGGCACTCGAGAGCTGATGAAGAAGCTGCCAGGACTGCCCTCAAGGTTGTCCCCAGTCCTTTGACACTGTGTTCTTTTGTCTCTTCAGCTGCAGCAAAAGGCGGTGGCTAGTGAAATTTTCAAGGGCAAGAAGGACAACTACCCCCAGAGTGTCCCCAGACTCTTCATTAGCACACGGCTTGGTGAGCTCCCACACTCCAACCCTTGAGCCTTCCAGCACCATCTTGTCCCCTTCTGGCCTTACTTCCTTTCCCCCTCTCTCCGTTGTAGGCACAGAGGAGATCAGCCCCAGAGTGCTTCAGGCCTTGGGCTCTGAACCCATCCAGGTAAGAACCTGCTGCAGCTCTAGCTGGCGCCCCCCAAGTTCTCTGCCCCGGGGCTAGAAAGAGTGGGTCATGGCCTTATCAGAGGGCAAGGAAGTTGTCCCTGCAAACCCCTTACCCCCCACCCTGTGCCTCCCATTGTTCTGTGTCTCTAGTATGCTGTGCCCGTGGTAAAATACGACCGTAAGGGCTACAAGCCTCGCTCCCGGCAGCTGCTGCTCACACCCAGTGCTGTGGTCATCGTGGAGGATGCTAAAGTCAAGCAGAGAATTGATTATGCCAACCTAACCGGTTAGCTGGAATGGAGGCCTGCTCGGGTGGGGAGGAGCCCTGCTCCGACCACCGCTCCCTGACCTCTGTTCTCCCCTCTCAGGAATCTCTGTCAGCAGCCTGAGTGATAGCCTATTTGTGCTTCATGTGCAGCGTGAAGACAACAAGCAGAAGGTACCCCTTCAGGGCCTGGGAGGCGGAGGGGGTTCTCTAGCCCTAAAAGGGTCTTGACTCATCCGTGTGTTATGCTCCCCAGGGAGATGTGGTGCTGCAGAGTGATCATGTGATCGAGACACTAACCAAGACGGCCCTCAGTGCTGACCGCGTGAACAATATCAACATCAACCAGGGCAGGTGAAGCACGTGGGGGTGACTCAAGGACATGGGGACAGGACCACCCTAGGGTGTCCATCTCTGTGACCAAGTCTTCATGTGCTTCCTTGCCTCCAGCATCACGTTTGCAGGGGGTCCAGGCAGGGATGGCATCATTGACTTCACATCGGGCTCAGAGCTTCTCATCACCAAGGCTAAGAATGGCCACCTGGCTGTGGTGAGTGGGAGGGACCTGCTGTCCTGGGTCTAAGGTAGAGTCATTGATGACCAAGCCCTCCTTGGACTATGTGTTCCCTTTTTCCTGTTGCATGCCCAGGAAAGCCAGAGAGGGGAGTAGCTTGGACCCCCATGGTGGCCATAAAAGGGTGATAATAAGGAGGACAATGGGAAAGTGTGGGGAGGATAGCAGGGAATGGTGTGCATGTGGGAGGTTCACTCTAGCAAGCAGGTATTGCCATGGAAACAGAAAAGTCTTCAGGACCAAGCCTCCTGTGGGACTGCTAGGGGACTGTCTGACCTGAGCCTGTAAGCCCCTGCAGCCCCTCCACTTACTTCTGGGCCTCTCCCCCCAGGTGGCCCCTCGGCTGAATTCTCGGTGATGAAGGCTGTGAACCCCTCCTGACTCCTGATGCTTTGCTTAGTCCCCCCCCCTCCCCTCCCAGTTACCAAAGACTCAAGCTTCCAGACAGGGATCCAGGGACACCCTCAAAGCCCACCTGCAAACTCCTGCCTCCTGCTCGCCCTCTCTTGAGGTGATTGGGAGCCAGGGAGTTGCCCCAGGAGTGGGCCAGGCCGGGCCACAGCAATAGAAAAGCAGAGGCCTGAGCAGGCCAGGCCAGCCCTCTGCTGATGCCAAATATCTAAGAGAAGGGAATTTTAACTGAGGTTTTCTCTGAGATTTTTTGATGCTTTATAGGAAACTATTTTTTTAAAAAAGCCATTTTCCTAAACACACTGGATGTGTTTTTCCCTGCCTCAAACAGGGCAAGGAATGACTGGGCTGGGCTGGAAGGCCCTCTTCTCTGGCCAAGCCTCTCCTCATTCCCTTGGCACCTTGTCTGTCTGTCCATCCACCTGCACCTTTTGCAGCCCACTATGACTTCCACCAAGAGGCTGAGGCCACCTCTGCCTACCCCATATTCCTGCCTTAAGAATGTCCTTTTAGGGGCTGGGGTATAGCCTAGTGGTAGAACTGGTGCTAAGCATGTGTGAGACCCTGGGCTCAATTCCCCAGCAATAAAAAATAAAAAATAGGTTTTTAATATTTTCACCCCAGTCTAAGGGCATCCCTAAAGTGGGGGAAAAGTCTTAAGAGTTTGGAAGACATCAGAGAAAGTGTCTGGTCCAGGCTCCTGGAATCACAGAGCTGGAGACAGAGGCACACAGAGGGAAGACTTGCCTAGTAGAAGATTGTAGCAAATCCTAAAGTGACGCTCGCCCTCAGCACATCTCACTGCCTTTCCCAGGGACAGGGAGGCCCGTAAGGCAAGGGTCGCATCTTATGTATGCACCTGGCTCTCTGACCAGCAATCACTCTTGGGAGCCTTAGGATGACAGCCTCCTTACACATACATACTTTCCACCCAATTTAAGAATGGTAGGGTCTTTTATTGTCCCTGGGTGCCTCTGTGACCTGGGAGCCTAAGGACAGGGCTGGCCTTGGAGGAACTGCAGGGGCATCACCTCTTTCTGCTGCTTCTCTCCACCCCAGAGGTCCTTGGGTTTGCCCAGCTCCCTCTGTGCCCTCTGGGGCTCTCAGCCCACTGCTGACACTTCTGTAATCCACAGAAACACTAAATAAAGCAATATGTATTTGCCAACACAGTCTCCTGGTGAATGCAGAAGAGGGGCCCTAGAAGGTAGCCTGGGATTTGGTACTATAGAAGAAAGGAGACAGACCTACTTAGGAGCAATAGAGAGAAACCAAGTTAGGTTGTGGTATTGTGAGTCTTAGTGCTCAGGAGGCAGGGACAGGAGGATTGGATTTGTGAGTTCTAGGCCAGCCTGGTCTACAAATCAAGTTCCAGGGCTATATAGAGAGAGACCCTGTCTCAGAGAAAGACACAGAGGGAGAGAGACACAGAGACAGAGAGAGGAAGAGAGGAAGAGGAAGGAGAGAGGAGCCAATGGTTGTACTGTGTACTATCCACCAAAGGCTGCTTAGCCTGGCACAGGGCTCTGGATTTGGGCAAACTTCTGGTCTGGCAGCACCGCTGGATTAAGGAGACCTAGCATGGGCAATATAAGCCCAAGGGTCCGTGCTGATGCAAGACAGACTCAGGTGGGGAGGGATCAGCACTTCATAAGGAAGCTGGTGTTTGAGGTAGCTCAGGGGCTTACTTCCAGTTCTGGGGATAATGAATCCAGTCCAAAGTGGCTGGGGCTGTAAAGGCCACTTGTCAACAATGGCCATTTTATTATCCTGGGGAGATCTACTTCTAGGTGCTCAAAAGACTGTTAGGAAAATGTCTTGGGAGGCTGGAGAGATGGCTCAGCGGTTAAGAGCACTGACTGCTCTTCTGAAGGTCCTGAGTTCAATTCCCAGCAACCGCATGGTGGCTCACAACCGTGTATAATGGGGTCTGATGCCTTCTTCTGGTGTGTCTGAAGGGAGCAATGTTGATGTACTCATATGCATAAAATAAATGAATAAATAAATCTTTAAAAAAAAAAAAAAAGAGCCAGCCGGGCGGTGGTGGCTCACGCCTTTAATCCCAGCACTCTGGAGGCAGAGGCAGGCGGATTTCTGAGTTCGAGGCTAGCCTGGTCTACAGAGTGAGTTCCAGGACAGCCAGGGCTACACAGAGAAAACCTGTCTCGAAAAACAAAAAAAAAAGAAAAAAAAAAAAAGGAAAATGTCTTGGATCAGTTCTAGACTTCATCTCTGTGTACCACTGAAGGAATCATACACACACACACACACACACACACACACCACACATTTGTGAAAGCAACAACTGTCAGCAGTTCCAGGCTTTTATTCTATCTAGGGCAGAAATACCCTGTTTCTGCCCTAATTGTTTGCAAGTCTTGAAAATGATTTTACTAGAGTGAATGGGATGCCCTGCTCTCCGGTCATCCTAGTTAGAAGAACATGGTAATTGGCTAGCCCTAGGTCCCACTAAGCAGAAGGGAAGTAGGATCCACACCCAAGAGCAAGGACCACAGTGGGAGAGAGATGACCCCCTCTCTGCAGGAGAGGTTGGATATTGTAAGCTGGCATCTGCTCACAGCTGGACAGCCAGCCACTAAGAAGCACGACAAGAGGGAGGTTCTTCATGGCAGACAAAATGTACACGAAGGACCAAGAGGCAAGGAAAGGAAAGGCTTAAGGCTGTTCACTAAAGGCACATAGGGCAGAAGTTCTCAGAGAATGTGGTACCCCTAGTGGACGACTGACTGTTGGGCCTTGATGTCATCTTGTGAGTGGAGTAGATCTATATGTAATACCTTCCCCAACACTTTTTCTCCAGAAAAAAAAAAAACAAAAAAAACCACTCGGGAGGCAGAGGCAGGCGGATTTCTGAGTTCGAGGCCAGCCTGATCTAAAAAGTGAGTTCCAGGACAGCGAGGGCTGTACAGAGAAACCCTGCCTCAAAAGACCAAAAAAAGAAAAAAAAAGAAAAGAAAAAAGAAAAAGACCCTAGTGGGGGCCATTGAGATGGTTCAGCAGTCAGAGTATTTGCTGCCCAGTCTAATGCAGAAACCAAAACAATCTATCAGTTTTATCAATAGAAACCATGGCTCACAGGGCGTGGTGGCGCACACCTTTAATACCAGCACTTGGGAGGCAGAAGCAGGCGGATT
>NC_034603.1:43417318-43418868 GCF_900095145.1 Mus pahari
GGCGCACGCCTTTAATCCCAGCACTCAGGAGGCAGAGGCAGGCAGATTTCTGAGTTCGAGGCCAGCCTGGTCTACAAAGTGAGTTCCAGGACAGCCTGAGAAACCCTGTCTCGAAAAAACCAAAAAACCAAAAAATTTTTTAAAAAATTAAAAAAGGGGGGAGGGGTGGGGGGAGAAAGAAAAAGAGAAAGAGTCCAGGAGGTTGGCTCAGTGCTTAAGAACACTTGTTGCAGTCCGGTGTAGAGGCAAGCCTGGTTTACATAGCAAGTTCCAAGCCAGTGAGACCCTGTCAAAATTTCTTTTTAAAGACATGTGTATCAGGAAGATGTCTGAGGGAAATCTATAAAGAACAGAGAAGGTGGGGGAAGGGATATATGCCAGGTGTGTAGTTTGGGGTTTTATTATAATGAGCGGGCCAGAGAAGGCCTTGCTGGGGAGGCAACACAGAATGAAACTCTGTGTCCAGCCTGGTAACATAGAATTGTAATCCCTGAACTGGAGAAGCAAAGGCAGGAAGATTGTGAGTTCAAGGCCAGCCTGGCCTATAACCAGCAAAAATCACACTTCCTAAAACTCTAAACCTAGGCCCATCGTGTTGGCACATGGGAGGTTGAGGCAGGAGGATTACCAAAAGCTCCAAGTCAGCCTGACCTACATAGTAAGTTCTGGGCCAACCAGGGTAGCAAAGGAAGATTCTGTCTTTTAACTACAAATCAAAAGACAGTGTCAGGTATGGAGGAACACACAACAGTAGACAGATGGGGAGGAAGAGAAAGGAAAGGAGGAAGGAGGGTGGGATGACAGGTGTGGTCCCAAGAGGGGTAGGAGCGAGTGCAGAGGCTTGTGCTGTGTGCAGTCGGAGGAAACTTGGTGAGGAAGAGTGAGTGGGACGGGACATGCGTGGGACAAGACACGTGTGACTGTCTCTTCTCTCAGCCCCAAGAAGACAGCAGCACTTCCACTTTCCAGCCCTAAGACACCTGCGTAACTTTCCTAGAAGGTGGAGCCAGTGTGCCAAGACACTGCAGCAAAGTGAATGGTCTCAACAGGGAAGAGCCAGGTCACCACCGAGACTGTGCCACTGGCCCAGGAAGGCTAACCTTCTCTATTCCTAGCCCCTACAGACACTAAGACCCTCTTGGTGTCTCCTCCCGTGTTTCCAGAGCTATTATCTAATGTCTGTCTCCTAATCTTACCATCTCAGATATTTTTTTTTCATTTTGCCTTCCAATTTTTTGTTTGTTTGTTTGTTTTTGTTTTTCCAGACAGGGTTTCTGTATAGCTCTGGCTGTCCTGGAACTCACTCTGTAGGCCAGGCTGGTCTTGAACTCAGAAATCTGCCTGCCTCTGTCTCCCAAGTGGCCTGCCCCTGCCTCCCAAGTGCTGGAATTAAAGGCGTGTGCCACCACTGCCTGACCCAGATTCTTTTTTTAAAGACTTATTTCATTTATTTCATGTATGTGAGTACCCTATAGCTGTCTTGAGACACACCATAGGAGGGAATCTGACCCCATTACAGATGGTTGTGAACCCCCATGTGGTTGCTGGGA
>NC_034603.1:43419513-43421305 GCF_900095145.1 Mus pahari
AGCTCATTTCCCAGCCTCCCATAATAGACCGCTCACAACAGCCTGTAACTCTAGTGCCTCAACATCTAACACGTTGAACATGTGTGCATACACACACACACACACACACACACACACACACACACACGGTCTGCTCTTCCACAGGAGGCCTACGCACCGCCATCTGTGCCGCAACCATGTCTCTAGTGATCCCTGGGAAGTTCCAGCACATTTTGCTAGTACTCAACACCAACATCGATAGGCAGCAGAAAATAGCCTTCAACATCACTGCCATTAAGGGCGTGGGGCGGAGCTATGCTCCTGTGGTGTAGAGAGCAGACATTGACCTCACCAAGAGGGCTGGAGGAGGAGGTGGAACGTGTGATCACCATCATGTAGGACCCACGACAATACAAGATCCCAGGCTGGTTTCCGAACAGACAGAGGGATGGGAAGTTCAACCAGGTTCTGGCCAATGGTCTAGACAACAAGCTGTGTGAGGACCTGGAGTGGCTGAAGAAAATTGGAGTCCATAGAGGGCTGTGCCACTTTTGGGGCCTTTGTGTCCGGGGTCAGCACACCAAGGCCACTGGTCGCAGGGGCCGTACTGTGGGTGTAACCAAGAAGAAATGGGTCTCTGGGCCTTAGCTGTTAATAGTTTATATACGAAAAAAAAAATAGGGTTTGGAAAGATGGATGGTTCAGTAGTTACAAGCACCAGCACCATGCTCACAGCATTCTGTAACTCCCTCTACAGATATCCAGCATGCACGGGGTGTATACACATATATGTGCAGGCAAAAGACCGATATACAAAAAATTAAAACATGTTTTTAATAATAAATCTTTAAGAAAAGAAAGAGTGGTCCTTACGCTGATCCCAGCTACCTTTAGCTCAAGAGTTCAGCAATAGCTGGAAAACATAGCAAAACCACCTTTACTTTTTTTGCTAAAAGATTTACTCACTTTATTTCATGTGTGTTTTGCAAGTATGTTTATATGTGCATTACAGGGGTGCTTGGTGCTCGCAGAGATCCAAAGAGGGCACTGGATCTCACGGAACTGGAGTTATGGATGGTTTTGAACCATCTTGTGGGTGCTAGGAATTGAAGCTTGGACCTTTGTCTAAGCAACCAGTGCTCTTAACCACTGAGCCATCAATCTACTTTTTGTTTGTTTGTTTGTTTTTTGTTTTTCGAGACAGGGTTTCTCCGTGTAGCCCTGGCTGTCCTAGAACTCACTCTGTAGACCAGGCTGGCCTTGAACTCAGAAATCCACCTGCCTCTGCCTCCCGAGTGCTGGGATTAAAGGCATGTGCCACCAAGCCCGGCAGCATCACTCCACTTTTATGGGGAGTGTGGAGGAGCATGGTGGCTCATATCTGCAACCCTAGCAAGCAGGGAGCTGCCAAAGAGGACCTCCAATTTAAGGCCAAACACAGGCTACAGAGTGAGACCTTGTCTGAAAAAGAAGGGTGGCCTTGAGATGTAACTTGGATGTAAAAGCCTACCCAGCATGCACAAAGCCCTGGGTTTGATCCCCAGACCTGGGGACAAAAATGGAAAGGAGAGAGAAGTTAAAGAGGAATCACGGTAAAACACGAAGACCAACTTGGTGGGTGGGACATTGCTCTTCCTTGGTTCAGAAGTTCTTCATAGCCATGGCTGTCCTGAAACTCAATATAATAGTCCAGGCTGGCCTTAGACTCACAAAGATCCGCTTGCCTCTGTCTCCTGGGTACTGTGATTAAAGCCACTATGCACAGCTTACTTTAGAGTGCTTAATTTTTTTTTTTTTTTTTTTTTTTTTTTTT
>NC_034603.1:43421655-43431154 GCF_900095145.1 Mus pahari
TATATTTAAGTACACTGTAGCTATCTTCAGACACTCCAGAAGAGGGCATCAGATCTTGTTATGGATGGTTGTGAGCCACCATGTGGTTGCTGGTTGCTGGGATTTGAACTCTGGACCTTCTGAAGAGCAGTCGGGTGCTCTTACCTACTGAGCCATCTCACCAGCCCCTAATTCTTTTTTTTTTTTTTAAAGATGTATTTATTTATTTTATGTATATGAGTGCACTGTTGCTTACACACCAGAAGAAGGCATTAGATCTCATAACAGAGAGTTGTGAGCCACCATGTGGTTGCTGAGAATTGAACTCAGGACCTCTAGAAGAGCAGCCAGTGCTCTTAACCACTGAGCCATCTCTCCAACCCAAGAACTTTATTTTTTGTTTGTTTTTGTTTTGATTTGTTTTTTTGTTGTTGTTGTTGTTTTGAGGCAGGGTTTCTCTGTGTGGCCCTGGAACTCACTCTGTAGACCAGGCTGGCCTCGAACTCAGAGATTCACCTGGCTCTGCCTCCCGAGTGCTGGGATTAAAGGCGTAAGCTACCGGCCCCTCCGCCTGGCTCCAGTAAGTACTTTAATTTGAATGTATACACACATTTTTTTTCCTGACCTTGAGAGTTAATACTTAGCTTTAACTATCTGTTGTCCTAACTTTGTTCCACTTGTTATCTAAGATCAAAACCACTTTAATTAGCACAACAACTAGCAGAGCATCCCAAGTTGTGCATTGCATAGCTTATGATGCAGCCCTAGTGACTTTAGGAGACACAGAGCACAGGTAAGCAGACTGTCCTGTCTGCCTCCTGCCTCTCCCGGCACTAGAGGGAGGGCTGGCTTTCTTTTAGCAGAGACTCCAAGGCTTTGGTGCGCTTTGTTCTTGGATTACTTTTCTCTCCTCCTTGCACCCGTGCCTCTCGGTGAGCTTGTGCCCTCTCTTCCTTCCCAGCCCCAACTCACACCAGGAGTCCTTCCTAAGGAGGTCTTTTCCTTTGTGGGGAAGTCTCAGGCTTATCAAGGAGCAAAACCTACCATTGTGATTGCAATCCATTGCCCCCTTTATTTATTTATTTATTTATTTATTTATTTATTTATTTATTGTGACAAGGAAGGTCACGAGTGAGCAGCCAGGTCTCTTCCCTGCTTATTTTGCAGCTTAGTTATTATATGTGTTTGAGTGTTTTGCCATCGCATATGTCTGTGCGCCACATGTAAGCTTGAAGCCTGTAGAGGACAAAAGAGGACACTGGACCCCTAGGAACTGCAATTCCTGATGGTTGGATGGTTGTGAGCTGCTCTGTGGGTGTTGGGAACGGAAAACTCAGATTTTCTGCAAGAACAACTGCTCCTAAGTGCCTAGTCATCTCTCCAGCCCTGTTATAATTTCTTTTTTTATATTGTTTGTTTTACAGACAACATCTTACTGGTTAGGGCTGCCTAGCTTGGAACTCACTAGGTTGACCAGATTGGCCTCAAACGTGCAATGATTCTCATGCTTCTGTTCATGAGTGCCAAGGGTACAGAGATGTGCGGAGACACTTGTTGTTTTTGGTTTTTCTTGTTTTTTGCAGACACACTTGGTTTAGGAGAAAGTTTAATTTTTTTTTGTAAATTAAAAATATTTAATTTGGGGGGCTTATGAGATGGCTCAGAGAGTAAGAGCTCTGACTGCTTTTCCGGAAGTCCTGAGTTCAAATACCAGCAACCACATGGTGGCTCACAACCATCTGCAATGAGATCTGATGCCCTCTTCAGGTGTGTCTGAAGTCAGTTACAGTGTATTTTTTATAGTAATAAATAAATCTTTGGGCTGAAGCGAGCAAGCAGTGTTGACCAGAGCTAGCCGAAGTCCTAAAAA
This sequence comes from Mus pahari, assembly GCF_900095145.1. Lineage (NCBI taxonomy): Eukaryota > Metazoa > Chordata > Mammalia > Rodentia > Muridae > Mus > Mus pahari. The sequence goes on from NC_034603.1 coordinate 43,423,505, forward strand.
ACCTCAATTCCCAGCAACCACAGGAAGGCTCACAACCATCTCTACAGCTACAGGGTACTCACATACATAAAATAAATAAATCTTAAAAAATTTAATTTCACAGTGTGGTGAAATATGCTTCAAACTAGCACTGGGGAGGCAGAGGCAGGCAAATCTCTGACTTTGAGACCAGCTTGGTTTACAGAGTGAGTTCTAGGACAGTCAGGACTGCACAGAGAAACCCTGACCAGAAAAACATTTTGTTTTAATTTTATGAAATATATATGTTAGTGTTTTGCCTGCATGAATGTCTTTGTACCTGTGGGAGTCTAGGAGAGAGTGCTGAGCACCATGGAGATGGAGTTACAGATGGTTATGAGTTGTCATGTGGGTGCTTGGAGTCAAATTTGGTTCCTCTACAAGAACAGTAAATGTTCTTAACTGCTGAACCATCTCTCCAGCCTCTGAAAAGGGTCTTTCAAAAGAAGAACAAAGGCCAGGAGTGGTGGTACACACCTTTAAGACCCTTAATTCTACTTGAGAGGCAGAAGCAGGTAGAGCTCCATGACTTTGAGGCTAGCCAGTGTGTTCTACATAGTGAATTCCAGGCCCAAACAGGTGAGCCTCCATCTACAAATTAAAAAATAAAAATAAAAAATAAACGAGGAAGGGGAGGGCTGGTGAGATGGCTCAGCAAGTAAAAAGGTTTGCTGCCAAGCCTCAGGACCAGAGTTTTGAACCCTAGTGCCTACGTGGCAGAAGGAAAGAACCAGCCCCCCCCCCCCCACTGTCCTCTGTCCTTCACACCCAGGCACACACAAGTACGCAAATATGTAAGTAAAGAAACGTAAAAAAGATAACAGAATATAGAAAACTAAAAAGATCCTTGCATAGGGGTGCACACCTGCAATCCCAGCACTCTGGAAGTGGAAGTAGGAGGATCATAAGTTCAAGGTCATCCACAGCTATGTAGTGAATTGGAGGCCAGCCTGAGATACATAAGAGTATGCAATAGTGGGCTGGAGCAATGGCTCAGCAGTTAAGAGCATCGACTGCTCTTCCAAAGGTCCTGAGTTCAAATCCCAGCAACCACATGGTTAGTGGCTCACAACCATCTGTAATGAGATCTGATGCCCTCTTCTGGAATGTCTGAAGACAGCTATAGTGTACTTCCATATAATAAATAAATAAATCTTAAAAAAAAAAAAAAGAGCATGCAATAGTAAATGAATAAATATGACTTCCTAGGGGAGGGAGGGCAAAGGCAGACTGGTGTCTGCCAGTTTGAGGCCAGGCTGATGTACACAGCAAGTTCTAGGCCACCCAGAACTGCATAGTGGGCCCTTGTCTAAACAAACAAAACAAACCTCTCTTTCCTTTCCACTTATCCTAGGAATTGGGTTTGGAGTTTCCCAGAGTCTCTGTAAGGTCTTGCCTTGAGAAGCTCGGCTGTCCTGTAAAGGGAGAAAGGATAGTCATTTGCCCCAAAGGGCCAGAATTTACACTGGACAGCCTCTGCTTCTAGTTCCTGGTGACTAAGGTAGATCAAGATGAGTCATGATAACAAGGAAGGTGCCTTTTTCCCTGCTGTCTCTCCCAGGGCTAGCCCAGACTATGGGCGGAAGTTCTAGAAGGCCCGAACTATTGACTAGGCTAAGGATAACTTTGGTTTTGTTTTGAGACCAGGTCTCACTATATACAAATGGAATGGTGGTGCACGCCTTTAATCCCAGCACTGGGGAGGCAGAGGCAGATGGACCTTTGATTTCGAGGTCAGCCTGGTCTATAAAGTGAATTCCAGGACAGCAAGAGCTATACAGAGAAACCCTCCCCTCCCCCATTTTTTTTAATTAAATTTTTTTTGAGATAGATGATAAATGATCATGAAGGACATGAAAGTAGGAGATACACCTGACTACAACTGAGAGTTTGAAAAAATTCTGGCTGGTTGAAATGGGAGCCCTAATAGGGAGAACTCCATTTTTTTGCCTGGCTGGGCATTTTTTTTTTTGTTGTTGTTGTTTTTTTCGAGACAGGGTTTCTCTGTGTAGCCCTGGCTGTCCTGGAACTCCCTTTGTAAACCAGGCTGGCCTCGAACTCAGAAATCCACCTGCCTCTGCCTCAGCATTTTGTTTTCTTTGCCTTAAGTACCCTTCCCCACTTCCATTCAACATCCAACCATTCAACGTAGGCCATTTCATCTGTGGACCCCTTTCTCTTATTTGTCTTGGTTTTATAATATAGGGCCTCAGACTCACATTGATCCTCCCGTCTCAACTTCCTAAAGGCTGGGATAACTTTCATGAGTCACTTTACCCAGCCCTTGGGTCTCTCCAGGACTACTTAGTTGATTTCCTTGTGTCCCTGTTTCCCCTCATAGCAGACATTGTTTCCTGGTCCCTCCCATAGGTGTGTGAATTCAGTGACTTAAGGCCAGTCTGGGTCAGCACTGCACCTGCAAGGCAAATGCGATATCTGTGGCTGCTCGTAGATAACCAGCCGACCTCGGGGGAAACCGAAGGAAACACCGGGAAAAGACCAGCTTGTCAGGGGGCTTTGAGGGCGACTATCATCCTGGGACCACAGCATCTTTTTTACTTCAGTCCTTTTCTTGGGGTTGCTACTTGTAGGTCCTGGGAGAAAAGACCGCCCCTACCAATCTGTCAAACACCGATCAGTTTGTAGGTCGAGGCTCCGCCCCTTAGACCTAGACTCCGCCTCCCCACCCTCCGCTGTTGGGGTCTGAACCGGGCGGCGACGCCCAGGAGGCCGCATGCGCACTGCGGGCCCCAAGGACTCCGTTTCCCTTCTCCCAATGGCGGGCGGCGGTCCCCTTCCCGGCAGCCTCCCTCGGGTAGAGGGCGCGTCATTTCCGGTGGGGAAGGCCCGCGGCCGCCGCCGCCATTTCGGGCGCTGCTGGGAGGCTGACACCGGAGCCGGTCCGCTGGGCGGCGGGCGCCAGGGCTGGAGGGGCGCGCGTGCCGGCGGCGGCCCAGCGTGAAGGCGCGGAGGCGGCCATGGCGGGCAACTTCGACTCGGAGGAGCGGAGTAGCTGGTACTGGGGCCGCTTGAGCCGGCAGGAGGCGGTGGCGCTATTGCAGGGCCAGCGGCACGGGGTGTTCCTGGTGCGGGACTCGAGCACCAGCCCCGGGGACTATGTGCTTAGCGTCTCCGAAAACTCGCGCGTCTCCCACTACATCATCAACAGCAGTGGCCCGCGCCCTCCAGTGCCTCCGTCGCCCGCTCAGCCTCCGCCGGGTGAGGGACAGGCGGGTGGGAGGCCCGGGCGGGGGTGAGGGCCGTAGAACCCTGGTCTGCTGCAGCAGGGACGTGGGCAGAGAGGGCTGGAGTGAACCTGGCGGGGGAGCTGCCTTCTGACCAAGCTGCTTCCCACCGACGAGCGAGATTGTGGGGGAGGAGGAGCTGCTCACCGAAGCCTCTGGGTGTGCCTTGGGAGCCGGGGAAGGGGAACTGCTGCGGCCCCGGGGTGGGGCTGGGCGCCAGGGTCAGGCCCAAGGGCAGGGCAGGGCCAGGCAACTTCGGGGACAATGAGTTAATGGGGGATGTTACGGGGACATCATTTGGCAGAGGTGCCCAGAATGGATCTGCTAATCCTACAAGTGGCTTTTAGGCTTGAAACGTTTCCTGCAGTGTTAGAGCCGGGTTTGGCCATACTCCCCTGGTGGCCTTCGGTAGGAAGTCACCACGTACTGGCTGGCTGGGAGGGATGGAGACACCCTCAGGAAGCCGGTCAGCTTTTTCCTTTCTTGGGCATTTTTCCAAAATATTTTTACCGTGCTCTTCCCTTGTGGAAGGTGGTGAACTAAGTGACTTGGTGATAGAAAAAAAATCCTTCTGTGACCAGCCCGGCGTAATTGAAGCCTAGCTGGCAAATTGTGTCCAAGAGGTTTTAAGTGTCCAAAAAACTGCCCGCTGCAACTAGAGTTTCTAGTTTCAAAGTGATTAGTTGAGGAAGATTTTTTTTTTCCTTTAGAAAATAAACCAGGCATGAGCCAGTGAGAACAACCTTGGAAGTGAATGGCACCACATTCTCCCTGGATTTACTTAAACAGTGTCAGACACATACTCTGGGTCTTTTCTTGCTCTCTAAGTTGGTGTTGTGGTCAGAATCTTACAGGATATGAGAACAGACCTGGCTGGAAGAGAATAATTATCCCACTGTTTCCTCGTCGAAGACCATTGAGCTGTAACTGTCTTAGCCGTATTATTGCAGTTGTCTGGCAATGTTAAGGGAATTCATGCACTTAGCCCTTGAAGTTTATGAGATGAACAGTGATTCTGAGATTTCTGTTTTCTCCAGCTTCTTGTTTTCTGGATGTTTGAAGTGCAAGCTTTTTCCTCCTAGAGCTGAGCTCGTCTCATGAATGGAGACTCCCAGGTTAGCCGTGTAGCAGACTTGCACTTTTAGGATAGCTCTAAATTAGACTCCCTTTGGCCACAAAGTGGGATAGACGGTTCTTTTTGTTAGCACACAGTTAAGGGGAGAATTTGAGTATTGAAGTCTTTTTAGTTAACAGATTTAGACCTTTCTATGTCTTGTTGGTGTTTTTTGTGAGATTTATTTATTATATGTAAGTACACTGTAGCTGTCTTCAGACACACTAGAAGAGGGTATCAGATCTCATTACAGATGGTTGGGAGCCATGTGGTTGCTGGGATTTGAACTCAGAACCTCTGGAAGAGCAGTCAGTGCCCTTAACCTTTGAGGCATCTCTCCAGCCCCTTGTTAGTTTGATAATATAAAATCAGATAGGACTATTTTTTTTTTAAATTTATTTATTATATGTAAGTAAGTACACTGTAGCTGTCTTCAGACACTCCAGAAGAGGGTGTCAGATCTCATTACGGATGGTTGTGAGCCACCATGTGGTTGCTGGGATTTGAACTTAGGACCTTTGGAAGAGCAGTCGGGTGCTCTTACCTGCTGAGCCATCTCACCAGCCCCCCAGATAGGACTATTAATGCAACACAATTGCCCTAAACAAAGTAAATTCTATTTTTGTGCTATCTGTAAAATAATCTATTGTTTTGTGTTAAGTGTAAGAGTAAGATGAAATGTTACCATGGAAATTCAATTATCAGCCAGATTTCATAGTTCATGCTTCTGATCCCAGCACCTAGGAGGCTGAGGTAAGAAGATTTTTACAAGTTCAGGCCATCCTGGGAAGCCTGGCGAGACTCTGCCTCACAGTAAGAGTTATGTTAGGGCATGTGGCTGGGGAGCTGGCTGAGGGGAGTTTATTTGCCTGGCATTGGGCATGCTAGGCTTTATCCCAAGGTTAGGGGTGAGGGATTCAGTCCTTGGCTTTCTCTGTGTTTTATTAGAAAATGTGGGGATAGCATCAGGCAGGCTGTTAGTTTAATATTTCTCTATACCTGGGCATTGTGGTTTTATATCTCAGTAGCTCCACCTTTTCAAAATAGGTGGTTGGCCTCGGAGAGAAGATTGCCAGTTTGTGGGTTAGGTGTGGAAAGTTCATTGGCTTTGTGGCAATTTGTCCTGTCATGTTCCCCAATTTCTCTATAGGTCAGTCAGTTTACTTTCTGTCTTTATGATGGTTACTTAATCGCTGTTCTTCTCCTCATTAAGCTGGCTTTCTTTTGAAGCCACACAGGAATCACTTAAGTTTTAGAGAGGCATATATAATTTTAATAGTTAACACTTATTGGCTGATTATTATATACTAGATGCTTTGCTAAATACGATGTGTGCCTTATATATTCACTGTCAGTAAAACAATCCAATGAGTGAAATACTGCAATCTCCATTTATTAAAGTATTTTCGTTTGGTGCAGGGGGAGAGGAACTAGAAATCCAGTAACTTGTAACATTTAGTATGTAAACCAGAATTTGAACTAGACAGGGTGACCTGACCATGTATTGTATAGTTTTGATATTCTTTGTTTATTTGCTTTGGGATCTCTGCAGTGCACATAGGAAACTCCATTCTTTTGTTTTGAGGCAGGGTCTCATTCTGCAGCCCGAGCTGGCCTGCAATTATCTACATAAACCAGACTGGCTTTGAACTCAGATTCTTTTGCTTCTACCTCCTGACTACTATAATAGCCAGCAGCATGGCTCAGTAGGGAAAGGCACAAGCCTTGCAAACCCGAGAATCTGAGTTTGATCCTGGGATCCCAGGGTAGGATAAGAGAGGGAACCCCTGAAGGTTGTCCTGACCTCCACATGCCCACATCATTCGTGCACATCTATAGTTCTGGCTGGCCTAGAACTCATTATACTGTGTGCTCTTATAGTGATAAGAGGCATGTGGGGAAGTAAGATAGGCTGTGGATTGTCACCTTTTTTTTTTTTTTTTAAACATTTTTTTTAAATGTATTTATTATATGTAAGTACACTGTAGCTGTCTTCAGACACTCCTGAAGAGGGTGCCAGATCTCATTACGGATGGTTGTGAGCCACCATGTGGTTGCTGGGATTTGAACTCAGGACCTTTGGAAGAGCAGTCAGTGCTCTTAACCGCTGAGCCCTCTCTCCAGCCCGTGGATTGTCACCTTATCCCAGTAACCTTTTTTATTTGAGATAGGATCTTTTTGTACCCCTGACAGGGGACTAACTGTGTAGACCAGGCTAATTTCACTTCTTTTCTTTTTTTCTTTTCTTTTATTATATGTAAGCACACTGTAGCTGTCTTCAGACACTCAGAAGAGGGCGTCAGATTTGTTAAGGATGGTTGTGAGCCACCATGTGGTTGCTGGGATTTGAACTCAGGACCTTTGGAAGAGCAGTCGGGTACTCTTACCCACTGAGCCATCTCACCAGCCCCCCCAGGCTGATTTCTAACTTGTGAAGCTCCTCCTGCCGTTGCCTCGCTGTTGACATTACAGGCCTGAGCCATTAGGCCTGGCTCAGTGGCCCTATTTGAACTTCCCACAGATGATCTCCTGTGCTGCTCTAGCCTGGAGTATCTTTACTCTGGGCCAGAGCTGTAGGGTGAAGTTTATTTGAGTTTACAGGTCATGCTCTGTAAGGTTGGGCTTCAAAGTGAGCCTCTTGGGAAGACTTGGAACAATTGATCTACCAGTTTCTTCCACTTGAAATAATAGAGGACTAGACTTTGAGTCCTCTGAACTGAATGAGAAGGTGGGGGTGTGCCCAGCTTCTATCAATTGATAGAATTTTCATTTTAGCAAGAATGAGGGCCCTGGTTTCAGTCCCCAGCATCACACAGATCAATCTTAGTGACAGGCCTTTCATATCACCACTTAGGAGGTGGATCATCCCTGGCTGGGCAAGATCATCCCTGGCTGGGCAGTGAATTGGAGGCCAAAACCCAAACTTGAATGGAGAGGGAGGGAGGGAGGGAGGGAGGGAGGGAGGGAGGGAGGGAAAGAGAGAGAGAGAATGAGAATGCATATATATAATTTAATGACAGGGTCTCACTGTCATTCTGGCTGGGCTAGAACTCATGTAGCTCAGGCTGTCCTCAGAGAGCCATCTGTCTCTGCCTCCAGAGTGTTAGGATTAAAGGTGTGGGAAATTAGTTTGGTTTTGTGTGCATTGGTGTTTTGGATCCTTTGTAATGGAGTTACAGCCACTGCTCCTGACTGCTGAGCCATTTCTGCAGCTCCACCTGCTACTTCTTACTTGTAGAACCTTGGGCAATTTTTGTTATTTATTTATTTATT
>NC_034603.1:43432328-43437225 GCF_900095145.1 Mus pahari
TGGCCTCAAACTCAGAAATCCGCCTGCCTCTGCCTCCCAAGTACTGGGATTAAAGGCATGTGCCACCATGCCCGGCTTTCATTCTTTTTAATTGTTAACATTTTTTGGAATGGTCTCATGTAGCCCAGGCTGGCTTGGAACTCCCCTGTGTAACCAAGGATGATCTCGAACTCCTGATATTTATGCTTCTGCCTCCCAAATACTGGGGTTTATAGGCATACATTACCAGCCAGGCTTCCTTTGTCTGCAGAATCCCTCTTGGATGGAAGGGCAGCAGCCTTTACTCTGTTGTATTGGACAAATAGTGGGTATTTATTTCTGCAGCTTTTGTAAATGCCATAGGTAATGGAGGAGGAAGAAAGAATTGGTAAAAGAGGGGCAGAGGAAGTGCTGTGAGATTTTGGAAAGGTTGTTAGTGTAGCAGCTGTTGTTGATCTATCAGAAGTAATGAGGCCTATTTTAGTGCAGAGCCCTCAGGTGTTAGGAATTCTTTGGGGACTGATACTGTTGTTGCCTGAGGCCTGAACAGCTTAAAAGTAATTGACTTTGCAAATCGCAGTGAAGTGCCTACTTAAATAATCCCAGTTGTCTGCATATTTATATTTTTACTTAATTATTTAGTTTCTTTCTTTCTTTCTTTCTTTTTTCTTTTTTTCTTTTTTTTTTTTTTTTTTTTTTTTTTTGTTTTTCGAGACGGTTTCTCTGTGTAGCCCTGGCTGTCCTGGAACTCACTCTGTAGACCAGGCTGGCCTCGAACTCAGAAATCCACCTTCGTCACCGACGCCTGGCTAATTAATTAGTTTCTTGTTTCACTATATAGCTTTGGCTGGCCTGGAACTCAATTTGTAAACCAGGGTAGCCAGGAAATAAGGACATTTGTTCTGTTTCTGCCTCCTAAATTCTGTTGTTATAGGCATTTACCATCATACCTGGCTTTTATTTATTTATTTATAAAAGATTTATTTATGTGAGTACCCTGTCAATGTCTTCAGACACATCAGAAGAGGCATCAGATCCCTAGGTGGTTGTGAGCCACCGTGTGGTTGCTGGGACTTGAAGAGCAGTCAGTGCTCTTAACCACTGAGCCATCTCTACAGCCCCTAATATTTATTTTTTGATAGGTTAATTCATAACTGTACACTCAAGCCATGCCTAGTGATGTAACCTATATATAATTCAAGCTCCTTGATAGGCTGAGGCAGGAGGATCACCTGTTGAGGATCACTTGTCTAGGCTACAGAATAAGTTCAAGGCTGGTCTGAGCATTTAATAAGAACCTGTCTCAAAATGACACTTGCCTGGCATGTGTGAGGACCTAGGTTCAGAATCTTGCTCAGGTTTGATGTAGAGGAAATAGCCAATGCCAGACAGCTGTGAATTCTGTAGTTCTGTCCTCTAAACTGACCAAGTATCTCCTTCCTTTCTCCTCCTTGTGCTTCCTGCCTTTGGCTATTTGTGGTTGGGAAGGGGGAAGGAATCCAAATGCATAGCTGTGGTGAGGTCTGGGCTTATCTGTGACTTATGTACATTCTTTTCCCTTTTCTTCCCTTCTGGAGTTTGAATCAGTGAGGTTTCCCTGCCCCATATATCTGACTGCCCATGGTCGTCAAGCCAGGAATCCCTCGTTTATTGTAATGTTAGCACCAACTAAGAATGAGTTACAGGGAAAGTGTGTCAGTGGTTTTGTTTGCTGCTTTGCCTGTGTTTTGCTAGTTGGGATTGCCAAGGCAAAGGAAAAGGGCAGGGAGTCTGGTTTATACCATCAGCATTAGCAGCACTGGAACAAGAAACAACTTATCTTTGGCTTTAAAAAAAAAAAAAGAAACCAAATGCTTTGTGCCAGGCGTGGTAACCCATGCCTTTAATTCCCAGCATTGGGGAGAAAGAACTCTGTGAGTTCCAGGCCAGCCTGGTCTACAGAGTGAGTCCAGGACTGCCAGAGCTACACAGAGAAAAACCCTGTCTTGAAAACCCCAAAACAGACAAAAGATTTATGTGTTTTGCATATATGTATGCAGATGCACTACTTTTGTACCTGGTGCTCTTGAAGGCCAGAGTGGGGTGCTGGGTCTTGTGAATTCAGAGTTCAGTTGCTGGAAACCCCGTCCTCTGCAAGAGCAGCACACATGCTTAACAGCTGAACCATCTCCAGCCATGTCTTACTTGTGTGCTAGAGGAGCTTCTGAAACTGTCTTAAAATTTTTGTTAATGGGAGGCAGAGGCAGGCAGATTTCTGAGTTCGAGGCCAGCCTGGTCTACAAAGTGAGTTCCAGGACAGCCAGGGCTATACAGAGAAACTCTGTCTCGAAAAACAAAAAACAAAAAAAAATAGAAAAAATTTTTTTTGTTGTTAATGATGGGCAGTGGTGACACACATCTTTAATCCCAGCACTAGGGAAGCAGGTGGATCTCTAAGTTCCAGGCCAGCCTGGTCTACAGAGTGAGTTCCAGAACAGCCAGGGCTACACAGGGAAACCTGGTTTCAAAACAACAATAAATAAGTAAATAAAAATAAAATTTTTGTTGCACTAACCTTTCAGAGGTGTTTGCCATAGTGGTATGTTTGGGTCTTCCAGGCCCTGCCCTCCTCCCTCCTCCCAGCAGTGGGTGATGGGGGTGAGGGGAAGTATATGTGGGGGGGTTGCCTTCCTTCTTAGAACACAGGTGCTTTGGAAATGCTAGTGCCTCATCAGAACTGTCCTTATGATTTGCAGCAGTTTGCTGTAACTGGTTTGATTTTGTTGCTGCTGCTGGTTTTTATAGGAACACATCTCCCATTGCAATAAAATCCATTTGGAAAGATGCCTAAGACACGCTGCTTTGTTTCTTGCGCACCACAGTGTTCACACCTTCTTTGTGAGTTGTGAAAATCTGAGTGTAGAATTTCATTTTACCACTTCTCCTAATTTCAAAGTTGAACATTTATGTTGATTAAGAATAATCAGCGTAGGGGGTCAGAGACATGGCTCTGCAGTTAAGATGGTTTCCTGCTCCTCTAGAGGACCTGAGTTCTGTTCCCCACAGCCACAACAGGGGGCTTACAACCACATGTAATTCCAGCTGTAGGTGAGCTTTTGACCTCTGGGACTACCTACACATAGGTAGTATTATAGCATATGCTTTCCCTCCCCCCTTCCCCTCCCCCACTCTATATCACAAATAAATAATAAATAAGTAAATAAATAGACTTAAAAAGAAATAATGTATGTGGCTGATGAGATAACTCAGCAGGTAAATAAAAGCTTTTGTCACCAAGCCTGATGGCCTGAGTTTAATACCTGGGACCTACATGGTAGAAGAGGAGAATCCACTTCTTAAAATTGCCCTCTTACTAACACAAACAAAACACAGGCCCACACACATTTAATTTCAGAAAACATTTAAGAATAGCATGTAGAGCCAGTGAGATGGCTCAGTGGGTAAAGGCGCTTGCCAGGCAAACCTGGTGACCTGAGTTAGGTGACTGAAACCCACGTAACAAAGCTCCTAAGTGACCTGGAGGTAGGGATAGGAAAAGCTCCTGGGATTTCAGGAGCCAGATAGCCTGGGGTACAGGGCACAGCAAAAATATGGGAGACTTTGCCTCAGTGAGGTAGAGGAAAAAATCAACTTCTGACCTCCACAGACATAAATAATAAGTAGAATAGGCTAGGCTTTGCACATGCCTTCAGGCCCAGTACTTGGGTGGCAGTTGGATCTCTGTGACATTGAAGTTAGCCTAGTCACATAGTAAGTTTCAGGCCAGCCAGGACTACATAGATCCTGGCTCAAAACAATATTTTAAAAGTAAATCTAAAAAGATAGCTCATGTTTCTAATCCAGTACTCAGGAAACAGGCAGAAGATTCCTTGTGAATTTAATGCCAGCCTGAACTACATAGTAAGACTGTCTCAACAGAACAAAACAGTATGCTCCCCAACAAAAAGTGACACATTATGAACATATCTTTTTGTCAGCCACAGTTTCAGCGGAGCAGCAGGTAGCCATTTTGGCAGGTGCACTTTGGTCTGTGGATGACAAAACATTAGCAAGGCCCTCCATGATGTGGATGATGCCGGGTCATTTTCTTAGCAGCAGCTGCCTTGCCATGTTAGCGCCTCTGTACACTGTCCTTGGAGCTTTCTGGAGTAGGCAGTGCTGAACAGATTACCTAGCTCACACTGACTCACAGTTGCTGTCTTCATCTGGAACATCATGAATTAGATCAACGGTGACAGGCTGGAATAGGAACAGCTCTTTGTGAAAGGCTGTATTAGGTGGCATTGATGTTCATCAGAAGTCTTATCCCGAATACTTTGATGCCCACTTAAAATTGCAGCATTGGGAGACCAAGGCAGGAATAGCATAGACTGAAGCCTACTCTGGCTACATCACAAACCACTTTTCAAAAAATAGCCATTTCAGGGCTGGAGAGATGGCTCTTATGTGTGTTCTTCCAAAGGACCCAGGTTCAATTCCCAGTACTCACATGGCAGTTCACAACTGTAATTCCAGTTTTAGGGGATACAATGCCCTCACACAGAGACACCAGCAATGTGAATAAGATTTTTTAAAAAATGGAAACAAAATAGCCATTGGGCTGATGGATTTGTTCAGTGGGCAGAGTGCTTGCCCCACAAGCCCGGCAACCTGAAACCTGAATCTGACCTCTGGTGCTCACATAAAACTGGAAGACAACTGACTCTGTTAAGTTGTCCCAAGATTACATGCATACATCATATACATACACACACACACAATTTTTAAAAAAATCTAGCCAGCAGTGGTGACTCTGTTTTTTTGTTATGTTTTTTGGTTTTTTGTTTTTTTGAGACAGGGTTTCTCTGTATAGCCCTGGCTCTCCTGGAACTCACTTTGTAGACCAGGCTGGCCTCGAACTCAGAAATCCACCTGCCTC
>NC_034603.1:43438610-43440477 GCF_900095145.1 Mus pahari
CCTGCCTCTGCCTCCCAATTGCTGTTCGGTATACTTTTTTTGTGGTCAGATAATGACTAAATATGTATGAGAGATGCAATAAAGTCTTTGAACTTAAGTATAATATATCTTCAAATGACACTCTGCTCTGTTTTTTCCAGGAGTGAGTCCCTCCAGGCTCCGAATAGGAGATCAAGAATTTGATTCATTGCCTGCTTTACTGGAATTCTACAAAATACACTATTTGGACACTACAACATTGATAGAACCAGTTTCCAGATCAAAGCAGGGTAGTGGAGTGATTCTCAGGCAGGAGGAGGCAGAGTATGTGCGGGCCCTCTTTGACTTTAATGGGAATGATGAAGAAGATCTTCCCTTTAAGAAAGGAGACATCCTGAGAATCCGGGATAAGCCTGAAGAGCAGTGGTGGAATGCAGAGGACAGCGAAGGAAAGAGGGGGATGATTCCTGTCCCTTACGTGGAGAAGTATAGACCTGCCTCCGCCTCAGTATCGGCTCTGATTGGAGGTAACCAGGAGGGTTCCCACCCACAGCCACTGGGTGGGCCGGAGCCTGGGCCCTATGCCCAACCCAGCGTCAACACTCCGCTCCCTAACCTCCAGAATGGGCCCATTTATGCCAGGGTTATCCAGAAGCGAGTCCCTAATGCCTACGACAAGACAGCCTTGGCTTTGGAGGTACATAATGTGCAAAATGTAGAAAGACGAGATCTGCTCCAGGGTCTCCCTTTCAGACCTCTTCCGGCTTTGTAGGAATGCTGATGCAGCGCCAGCTTTGTGATGTTGTAGATGTCAAACTATTAAGTACTGACTTTGGCATTTTATGTGGGTTTTCTCTTTTTTTAGAGAAAACCTATTTTGCAATGAGTAAATTTAAAACTGTGTAACTGAATGTTCTGATTGATCTACTAAACCTTTGACTAATAACCACCTGAATAGGAATTAACTTGAAATAATTTTTCTCATCTATATTCCTAACTTCTTTCTTGCTGTTTGTCACTGTCTAAAACAAAACGGGTTCACCCAGATTAGAATGTAATAAGTGGTATGTAGTAGTATACTTAAGTGGGATTTTTCCATAAGTTTTAAATTTTTTCTTTCTGTTTTGAGACTGGGTGTCTCTATGTACGTCTGGCTGTCCTGGAATTCACTTTGTAGATCAAGCTGGCCTCAAACTTACAGAGATCCGCCTGCTTCTGCTTTCTGAGTGCTGGGATGAAAGGTGTGCGCCACCATGTTCAGTCAAACCTTTATTGTAGTGGGTAGTAGGTTCCTTACTATTAATTATGTTTGGCTTGAATCAGGAAAAGCTGAATGCTAGCCTTTACCAGGTCTTGGTCCTGGGACACACACACACACACACACACACGCGCAGGTGTGAACTCAGCTATAAGTAAGAGGATGAGTTATAAAAAAGATTTACTTCTCTTTGTTGCTTAGTGTGTCTGATAGAGGAGAAGCCAGTTCTTTACAAGGTGACAGTTGGACTTGAGTCGTTTGTGGAAGCCCATGTTAGGACCTGACATTCATTCCAGCTGCTGCTTTGTTCCTCTTGAGCGCTCCACCTCATCTTCTGACCTGTTTCTTTCCTCCGTCGTTGTATTATGAAGAGTGACAGAAGCTGATGCAGAGGTGACCTGCTCCTGCCAACAGCCTGGCTTGAGTATAGATCGGTAGCCAGTTCTCATAACCATGCCTGAAGTTATATGCACACAGTGGCAGAGAGGGGACAGTGCCCTTCTGACTTGTTCTTTTTTTCCCTTTGGGTTGTGCTCCTGCAGTAGGGGTAGGAGCTGCCTGTGAGGAAGAGTGGCAGTCCATACAACGAGCCACATGCTAATGCTTTTTTTGTTGTTGTTGTTTTGTTTT
>NC_034603.1:43442591-43443745 GCF_900095145.1 Mus pahari
TTTTTTGAGACAGGGTTTCTCTGTGTAGCCCTGGCTGTCCTGGAACTCACTCTGTAGACCAGGCTGGCCTCAAACTCAGAAATCTGCCTGCCTCTACCTCCTGAGTGCTGGGATCAAAGGCCTGCGCCACCATGCCCGGCTCACAAATCCACTTTTTTAAGATGAGATTTTCATAAGTCAGCCTGATCTTGATATCAGCGGGCCTTGAACATTATCTTCCTCCTTAGCCCTCACAATATTTTTGATGTTTTTCTTGTTTCGTTTTTTAATTACAAGTTCTTTTTTCTTGTTTTCTTGGTAAATTAGGGTTTAAGCAGGGGATATACCACTGAGGTGTATGCTTAGCCCTCAAATGCTGAGATTACAAACCTCTGTCACTATGTTTGGATTCAGTCTTAAGTATTTGTATCCTAATAACTTAATGGCTGTTTTTAAAAACAATAAATGTAATTAAAAGAAAATATTTTTAGGTCAGCATTAAATAACTGTCATAACTTGTCTAATGAGATGTATTCATCAGTTAGATATCCTCTAGTTTTCAGACCATGGGGTCATGTTGACATTGCACTCTCATTTTTCCCTTAGCATTTGTTATACACTCATCATACAAATAAGTGTATGACATTTTTGTACTGTGTTCATATTCACATCCTATGTCCACTCTTGCTTCCATTTTCTTTGTTGTTGTATATTTAAAGGACTATGTTTATGTGTTTATTTTTGGGAACATATACATGTAAATAACTTTGTATGTGGGGTCTAGAAGACAGCTTGTGGAAGTCAAGTCTCTTCTACCATGTGGGTATCAGGGACTAAATTTATTGGCTTGGTGACAAGTGCCTTTACAGCCATCTGTCCAGACCTTGGTATTTTGAAGACTGGATCTGTAGTCCATTCTGTTCTCCATTTCCTTGTGTAGTGAAGATGGTCTTCATCCTGATCCTTTTGCCTCCGTCTCCCAAGTGGTTTATTTTATCATTACAAACTTCCACAACCCAACTTTATATACATGACATCTTTCAAGTACCACATCTTTTTTTTTTTTTTTTTAAAGACTTTTTTATTTATTATATGTAAGTACACTGTAGCTGTCTTCAGACACTCCAGAAGAGGGCATCAGATCTTGTTACAGATGGTTGTGAGCCACCATGTGG
>NC_034603.1:43443756-43447464 GCF_900095145.1 Mus pahari
TAAGTACACTGTAGATGTCTTCAGACACTCCAGAAGAGGGCATCAGATCTTGTTACAGATGGTTGTGAGCCACCATGTGGTTGCTGGGATTTGAACTCTGGACCTTCAGAAGAGCAGTCAGGTTCTCGTACCCACTGAGCCATCTCACCAGCCCCCCACATCTTTTAAGTATCTATAGTATAACCTAATGTCAAAATTGAACTTCCTCAAGCCTATTAACTCAGTACAGATCAAGTATCACTGTGTTCCTCTCAGCATCTTAAAATACTTCCTGGCACTTCTGTGTGAGCTGTACCATGCCTCTGACACACTTTGAAGACTTTAGGTCTCATAATATTAATTTTTAGAAAAAATTTTTTTTTTTTTTTGTAGTCTAAGGATTAAAATCTAGGCCTCTCTTGGATCCTAAGCAAGTGCTCTACCATTGCACTACTTTCTTCCCCTCCCCCCTCCCAGGAAATTCCATTTACTGAGCTTTTCTTTGAGGGAGTGGGGATTTGTTTTTGAGACAGCATCTCACTGTATAGCCTTAGCCTAGAACTTACCGTGTAGACCAACCTGGTTTTAAATTTCAAGACATCTGCTTGTCTCTGCTGCCTGAGTTCTGGGATTAAAGGTATATGCCATCATGCCTGGATCCCAGCTGTGCTTGTTGTTTGTTTGTTTGTTTGTTTGTAGTATTTATGAGTACACTGTAGCTGTTTTCAGACACACCAGAAGAGGGCTTCAGTTCCCATTACAGATGGTTGTGAGCCACTGATGTGGTTGCTGGGGATTGAACTCAGGTCCTCTGGAAGAGCAGTCAGTGCTCTTAACCACTGAGCCGTCTCTCCAGCCCCTAGCCTTTTCTTTTTTAAAGCAGGACCTTGCACTTGTAGCCTAGGCTTGCCTCAAACTAAAAGCAGTCTTTCTGCCTCAGCTTCCCAGTTAAGATTAAAGGTGTAGTCCACCAAACTAACCTCTCCTTTGACCTTTACTTGGCTTTTGGGAATTGAACTTGTCTTAAAAGATTTGAAACAAGTTCTCATACCATTTCGGTAGCTTTATTGGAACTTGCTGTGGTCTACTTAGTTTACAACTGCCCTTGGTTACAGTGGCAAAGTAGAATGTTCATGAGTAGAGACTATGTAGCCCTCGAACCCCTGCAGAACAGGATGGAGAAGACTGACTCCACAAAGTGTGCCTCTGATATCTGCGGCAGGCACACAGACACACAGTGACAAGCAGACTACATAACAGCAAACTCGATTGGATTCAGAAGCGGTAATTTGCTGATTGCCGCCGTAGGATGCTATAGTTTCCTTAACTTCCCCCCCCCACCCCCAGACAAATCTTGAAATATTTTTTGCCTTTGTTATGTCAAAAAATACTCGGACAGGCCTGAGGAGATGTCTTGGCACACAAAGACTTATCTGAGTTCGGATCCCTGGCACCCACATAGAAAGGGAGGAGCACCAGCACGTGCCTTTAATTCTAGCCCCAGATGAGGCAGACACAGAGTCCCTGGAAGTCACTGGACAGTAGACCATGCAACATCATACTGATGGGTTCAGTGAGAAACACTGTCTCAAAAATATTGCTGGGCTGGTGAAATGACTGCAGGTAAGGATACTGGAGATGTGAGTTCCATCCCCATGGTAGGAAGAGAAACCAGACTTTACATGTGTGTGCTGTGGTGTACATCCATATATGCAGAGAGTAAATATGAAGAGCTCATTTAAAAGATATATCAAGACTTAGCACAGGAAAACACCTGATATGAACCTCTGGGCTCTGGGACACACACACTAGGCCATTGTTTCCTGTCCCTTGTTCCTTTCCCCTGGCTTTCTGTGCCTGTGCAGGTGTGCACTTCCTGCTCTGAGCTCACTGGAGTCTTGCAGATCTGGATCAGAAGGGAAGCTGACATAGTTGCTGTCTTTCCTGTTAAGTCATAGGGACAAAACCTAGAAAAGCAGTCTCCTGGGGTTATGCCCACAAAGGCCCTTGCACAGCTCCCTGATTGCCTCCTGTTTGATGAACTTAAGAACCTAATGCTGCCAGGCGTGGTGGCGCACGCCTTTAATCCCAGCACTTGGGAGGCAGAGGCAGGCAGATTTCTGAGTTCAAGGCCAGCCTGGTCTACAGAGTAAGTTCCAGGACAGCCAGGGCCACACAGAGAAACCCTGTCTCGAAAAACCAAAAAAAAAAAAAAAAACCAAAACCAAAAAAAAAAAAACACTTCCTGGGGAGGATAGCTCGGGTTTTGTTCCTGGTTCATTCTGGGTTTGATGATGTCTTCACTAGGGTCACAGTTGACTTTGGTAGCTGTACCAGAGCTAGAAAACATGCCAGTTGACTTAGTTCCTGGGAGCCAGCAACCCTATTTCGTCCCCTTTATAGATGGCTTGATGCTTCATACTCAGGCTCGCTCCTGGGGATGTTGCCGGATCTGTAGGGAGGATGAGGACCAGATGGAGCAACAGACTGGTAAAAGAATGTTGGAGCTGTAGCACCAGGGAAGCTGCAACATCAAAGGCCAGTCTAAGCTACACAGCAAGACCCTGTTTCACACCTCTTCCTTCTTTACCCTCTCCTCCAGAGAAAGGAGGAAACAGAAGGAAGCTAAATTGACCTATAAAGTCATTGCTTGTGAAACTGAGGAGGGTTACTGTGAGGTCAAGGCTAGTTTAGAATAATGTATAGCTGGTAGTACCAGGCAAGCTAGAACTATATAGCAAGACTCTATCTCAGAAAAAATAACCCAAACTTGGTGTGGTACAACCCGTTATTCCATTATTTGGGAGGTAGAGGTGGGAGGATCAGAAGTTAAGTAAAGGTCATCTTCAACTGAGAGTTCTTGAGCGTCTTAATAGTAGGTTTTAAGGTCTTTTTTCTTCATTATCTATTTTTATGGTTAATGTTGAGAATAGGATCTTACTGTAGCCTAGGCTGGCCTCTCTTCGCTCAACTTTCAGAATTCTTAAGATTCTTAAGAATCTTAAGATGTTATACCATGGGGCTGGAGAGATGGTTCAGTGGTTAAGAGTACTGACTGTTCATCCGAGGTCAAGAGTTCAAATCCCAGCAACCACATGGTGGCTCACAACCATCTATCTTTAATGAGATCTGACGCCCTCTTCTGGTGTGTCTGAAGACAGCTACAGTGTACTTACATATAATAAATAAATCTTTAAAAAAAAAAAAAAAGTTGTACCATGTACCCCAACTGATTCTTACACTACTTATACTAATTTAAAATTTGAAATGACGGGCAGAAAGATGGCTCAGCAGATAAGAGCATTAGCTGCCCTTCTAGAGGACCCAATTTAATTCCCATCACCCACATGGCAGCTCACAATGGTCTGTAACGCTAGTTCCAGGGCATCCAACACCCTCACACAGACATACATGCAGGCAAAACATCAATGCACATAAAAATAAATTAAGTAGGGCTAAATAAATAAGTAGGGCATATTGATGCATGCCTTTAGTCCCAGCACTCTGGTGGCAGAGGTAGACATTAATTAAAGGCCAGCCTGGTCTACAGAGTGAGTTCCAGGACAGCCAAGACTACACAGAGAAACCCTGTCTCAAAAACCCAAAATAAAATTGGAAATGAGTAGTGTTATAACTGTAGTAATCTCTATATTCAAAGGAAGATACAAAGGTATTTTAAAATTGTAACATTTGAGCAGGCATGGTGTGTGTCTTTTTTTTTTTTTTTTT
>NC_034603.1:43447679-43449000 GCF_900095145.1 Mus pahari
TCACTTTGTAGACCAGGCTGGCCTCGAACTCAGAAATCCACCTGCCTCTGCCTCCCGAGTGCTGGGATTAAAGGCATGCGCCACCACGCCCGGCTGTTGCATGTCTTTAATCCCTTCACTCTAAGAGTGGGGAGGCAGAGGCAGGAGGATCTCTTGAGTTTAAGACTAGCCTGGTCTACAGATCAAGTTCCGGAATACCCAGGACTACACAGAGAAACAAGTCTTGTCTTTTTACTATATGTTATAGTTTATATGTTATATCTGTAATATCAGCACCCAGCAGGCAGATAAAGAAGGATAATCTGCAGTTAGCAAATCAACAAAGCAAGCACCAGGCCCTCTGAGAATCAATAGTGAAACAAACCTCAAGAAAGAAAAACACAAACTTGGTAGCACCTCTGGGGCAGATACTTTTGTTCTACTGGCTTTATAGCACAGGCCTTTATCTCAGCACTTGTGGGGAGCAGAGGCAGGAGGATCTCTGAGTTGGAGGGCAGCCTTATGTAGTGAATTCCAGGCCAGCCGGCCAGCCACTGCTACATCTCAACACCCAGTTTCAAACAGACTGAAATAAAATAATACAAAGTGGATAAGCTGCTGCACATGTGTAACCCCAGCATTGAGAGGTGCCAGTTCATCCTCAGCTGTGTGAGTGCAAAGTCGGGTCAGAAAGCTAGAAGAAAGGAAGTGTTAAGCGTCTTTGGACCTCCCTTTAAAACCAGGCTTTAGTGAGTTGATGTCTAAAAGGAAGAAGTACATACATAGCTCTGGCTTCTTCAACATCAAGGACTGGTCTTACACCCCAGAATTAACAGTTGCCCTTTTCCCCCAAACTGTTGGGAAACCTGTCTCGTGGGGCCTCAGGGACAGCTCTGCTCTTTTAAGGTTAGTCTCTTTGGCTTTTGTCCTTGACCTCAAGAGCCCCTGAGTACTTTGAACATTTCAAGAGGGCAGTCCTGTGAGGCACAAAGGGTTATTAATTTTAAGTTTGTAGTTGAAGGCCACCTTAGGGAATTTTACTAGCCCAGCTGACTGCTTACATGTTCTCAGAGGTCCATGTAAAAATGACAGTCATTTTATCTTTTTCTTTTGGCTCCTGATGGTTTGATCTCTCTACTAAGAACTTATGTGTTTAAAAAGCAAATTTTTAAGATACTGTTCTTCTTGGGCTAGAGAGATGGCTCAGCAGTTAAGAGCACTGACTGCTCTTCTGGAGGCCCTGAGTTTAAATCCCAGCAACTACATGCTGGCTCACAACCATCTGTAATGAGATCTGATGCCCTCCTCTGGTGTGTCTGAAGACAGCTACAGTGTACTTACA
>NC_034603.1:43449200-43465894 GCF_900095145.1 Mus pahari
CAGGGTTTCTCTGTGTAGCCCTGGCTGTCCTGGAACTCACTCTGTAGACCAGGCTGGCCTCGAACTCAGAAATCCGCCTGCCCCTGCCTCCCGAGTCCTGGGATTAAAGGCGTGCGCCACCACGCCCAGCTGATACTGTTATTCTTGAGTCTCCTTTATAGCATAGAACCAGGAGAATCTATATCTTTTTTTTTTTTTTCTTTCTGAGAGGGTTTCTCTCTGTAGTAGCCCTGGCTTTTCTAGAACTCACTCTGTAGACCTTCCTGGCTTCAAACTCAGATCTAGCTCCCACCAAATCGCTGGGATTAAAGTTTTATACCACCACCTTGAGAATCTATATCTTAAAAATGGCTCTAAGGGCAGGCTGAGCAAACACCTTTCATCCCAGTATTTGGGTGGTAGACACAGACAGTTCTCTGAAATTAGGGCTAGCCAGAACTACATAGTAAGGAAACCCTGCCTCAAAATAAAGTAAAACAAAACCACATACACACATAATAAGAATAAAAGAAAAGGGAAAGAAAAGACGTTTTTGATTTGTCCAAAGATTTGCTGTATGATGCACACAACTCTATTCTAGTAGCTTCTGGCCCCATTTTGTTTAAAGGAGAAAAGGCCTGATGACAGGTGGGCTGATATAAGACCTAGGAAGAGCTAAGTAGTGTGTTGACTGAGCCCTCCCCCTTTTTACTGAGGTGTAAAGTCATTTGTTAACCTATAAAACTTAACAGGTGTTACTCAACACATTTACAGGTATGGGTATGATAATCAGGAAATTCAAGGTATTTATTTCCAACTCTTCAGAATGCTCCCTGTGTCCTTTGTCAAGGGCCATGTGTATGCCATGTGCATTCCATATCAGGGAGCTGCACCCCAGCCTTAGATTACTTTCATTAGCAAGTAACATTTCACTTTGATGTCTTGGGTCCTTGAGGACTATATAACAATCTGTGGCCCCCACAGTCAGCAGCCTGGGATGTTAGGATGAACTGAATGAGTGCCAGAGCGTCCAGGCCTGGGTGCGATGGTCACCTGGATGCTGTGGTCATCTGCAGGTCCCTCCTGCCTTTGCCTAGGTGGCCCTGGCCCTCGTGTCACTGGCAGTTGGAGCCGCTGTTTTCATTCTCTGTATCTTACCCTTTATTTCCATTACTCCCCTCTGGTCTGCTTTGTTTTTCTGTTATCTAAACAACCACGTCAGTCCTTTGTGGTTTTCAGGTTTTTCCTTGCGGAAATTACAGAAGACCAGTTAGCAAGAATCTTCCCTGTTACTGAGATCAGACGGGTTCTATAGATCATCCCTGGCCTTCCCATGAGTAGGCATTGATCAGTGACTACTATAGAGATTCTCGAGGGTTCCTGAAGCCTCATACAGCTGAGCTTCAAAGTTTCCCATCTAATAGCACCATGAGTTTTGGTGTCAGGTAATTCTGAGTTTAAGTCATAAGCTGTGTGAAGATCATAATTGTCCTAATCCTCCACTTTTTCTATAAAATCAAAATTGTTACCCTGGAGATTTATTGTGAGAATTAGAAATTAAGATCTAGAGAATACTCAAATACACTCAATACACATGAAGTGTTCTGTAAAACTCAAGTGACAAGGAGTGGTCATCTTGCTTTTTTGTTTTTGCTTTTTTTTTTTTTTTTTTTTTTTTTTTTTTTTTTTTTTTTTTTTTTTTTTTTTTTTTTTTTTTTTTTTTTAATTTATATGAGTACACTGTAGCTGTCTTCAGACACACCAGAAGAGGGCATCAGATCCCATGACAGATGGTTGTGAGCCACCATGTGGTTGCTGGGAATTGAACTCAAGCCCCTGAAAGAACAGTCAGTGCTCTTAATTGCTGAGCCATCTGTCTAGTCCCAGTCATCTTGCTTTTTAGTCAGGGTCTTTTTGTTGTGTTTTGAATTGTTCAGTCTTTTGCCTCAGTGAATTCATTTCCATACCGAGCTTGTCTTAGGTTTGTGGCAGGACAGAGTTATATCTTGTTAAAACTTTATATTTGATTTCACAAGGAACATTTTATAAGTGGAAGCAGTGATATAGTTGACTGGTAATAGCTATAGTAGTTAGTGGATTTTTTTCCCTTTGTCCCTAATTGGGTAATAAATATGTGCCAGTTTAAGGAACAGCAAGTCAGCTACTAGATGTGAGAGATGTAACATTTGTGGGGAGCTGGGAGGACTTGGAGTTCTGGCCTGTACCTTCTCTTAGATGCTTGGCCTTTGCTGAGAGACAGTAGGGTCCGAATGCAGCATGCTTGCTGTGGTCGCCTTCTGCTGAGCTAGCAGCGGCAGCCACAGTGTGCATGGGAGAGAGTTGTCCTAGGATAGGGCCAGGCATGCTGCCACATCTGCCAAGGAGAGCTAGGCTTTACATCCCCTAAGCCAGATGAGGTGGGGTGTGGCGGGGCTGCTGAGGATCATAGAACAGAGGAGACTGTTAGCTCACCTAGACATGCTGAGGTTTGCAGAGACTGTCATCTTCTAGGGTCCTTTTTACCTTCTGTATTCTCAGTGTCTTTCTTCATTGCTAACACCACTCCTTCTTTTTGCCTGCACTAACCACAAGTTAACCAGTCTGGTGGCTGGGGCTGGGGAGGTAGTGAGTAGCCATTTCTATAACATCAGCCCTAGAGCAATCACGTGGGCAGGGTATGCCTAACAGAGAATGGAGATTTTCACCTTGCATTCTTAACTGGAAATAAAGTGCTCTCCTTATTCTCGTCCTGCAGGTCGGTGAGCTGGTAAAGGTTACGAAGATTAATGTGAGTGGTCAGTGGGAAGGGGAGTGTAATGGCAAACGAGGTCACTTCCCATTCACACATGTCCGTCTGCTGGATCAACAGAATCCCGATGAGGACTTCAGCTGAGTATAGCTCGACAGTTTGCTGACAGATGGAACAATCTGTTTTTCCCCCAATTGCCATCTATACAATTTTCTTACAGGTGTCAAAGCAGTCTAGTTTATATAAGCATTCTGTTACCTGGGATCTTTTTTAAGACTGAACTACTCCATTCTCACTTGTATTTACCATATTCAGGGTACGAAACCAGAGGGCTTATGTGGTTAACTTCTGAGTTGGCAGTTTTAGGTGGTAGTGGCCGTGCCTATGAGAAGACGTAAATACATTGCCTCCTTTCTCTTGGGCAAAACAGATCAACCTGTGGAAAGCTGATGGGCAGGAAAAGAATGTTACTCACTGCTGACCCTGATTTCTTCAGAGGTTCTGTTTTCATTCTGAATCCATACTGTCAAACGGCAGCAGACTGTTTCCCACTCCCATGACGTAATCATGCACTGTGTGAATATTACCCATTGGGGTTGCAATTGCATTTATGGACCATGACCATTGTATGACTCATTCTGACATTTCAAATCCTGAGGATTCTGAGAACACTACTAGAGGCATTTGTCTTCCTTGGATTTTTTCTTGGATTCTTTCCTTGTTACTCTCCTCCCCTGTACCTATAAGTGGCTTGATTCTTAGGATAGTGTATATCTTCATTCCAGATGAGAAGCAGGATGTACAGAGCACTTTATTCAGTGCATAGCTTTAAGCCAGTATTGGATTCACTCAGTGGATAATCTCCCAGCTCTCTGCCTTCCCCCAAGGGGGCACCGTAGGGTCACACTGCTACCACAGCTCAAGACTCACCTTACTGATGGGACAGATCTGGCAGGGCCATTCTTCCTGACTGCTAGTATCCTAATGGGATGCTTAAAGTTCTCAGATTCTACTTGGAGTGGAAGGACCAATCACTTACTGTATCCTATAGAAGGTATCAAGGGCCAAACTTTGCCCTCTGCATCATGTGCAAGTTGTATAAAAGGCAGGTTAGAATTCTATGCATTTGGGTAGGATTGGTACTTTGAAAACTGTTCCAGTCGTAAATTACTTATGTATCATTTTACATGGTTTAATAGTTGGTGGAGTATATTACACTATAAATTGCTTTCATTTGGGTTCTCTTTTGTCCAGATTTAGTTTACAAGCCCTTTAAAGTAGAGAATGATTTATATGGGGTCAGATGCTCCAGAGACTAGGCCTCTGAGGCCACAAATCATAGGGTTTCTTTAGACTGTAACATGAGACTTTCAGGTGATAAAGGCACTTGCTGGTCTCTGGTGTAGGTGACCAATAGAAACACCTTATACTTTGCTTTGAACCTCATTTTAGAAAAATAATGTACCTTCTTAGTTGTCCTGTGTAGATTAATATGATGAATTTGCATTCATTGAACATATACCAAATCATGTGATTGAAGTGACTAGCACATTGCTGAGCTCATGTGTGTAGAGAATTTATACGAAAGAATGAGCAGAGTGCAGAAGTGTGTTATATGGCCCAGGGAAGCCAGTAGGCATAGGATTGCATACATTACTACAGGCAGATTTAATGAGTTGATGTTAATTTAATACATTTTTTACCTCACTCTAGCTTGATAAAAACAGTAATACTCAATTTTAGAGATGTTGGCCCAATGCTGAGCTCATAATAGGTGGTCAGTGATACTGAATGGACAGGTTTGTTGTAGCACGTGACTTACTCCACCTGACTGCTTGTTTCATTTTTCAGTTAGCATAGAATCTGTAAATCCAATTGCACATTAAATCCCATTTTCCTATGCCTTGTATGATGGTGAACGTCTTTAGTCCTAGCCCTTGGGAGACAAAGGCAAGTGGATCTCTGAGTTCAAGACCAACCTGGTCTACAGAGCTACTTCCAGAACAGTCAAGAGTTAGAAAGTGAGACCTCGTTTCAAAAACAAAAAAAAAAAAAAATCTGTTCCTGAAATGATGGCATCTAAAGCCTGTTTTAGAAAACCATTGTCACGGCTGATTTGAATGTTGGTGTTCTCTTTCGCCTTTGCCTTTGATGCTGGCTTGCATTGTCTCTTCCTTATGTGTGGTGGGAATGGGATCTGCAGCTCTCCGTGAATCCTACCAACCCCTCAGTGATTAGTTGTTCAGAGCCATTACATGAACTGTTTGGTTGGATTTGGCTGGGTGTAGCAGTTATTGGACCTCAAGAGATCAAAGGACTTCTTACAAATATCTTCCAAAAATAGAAAGTGCTATAATCCTAGTCAGATGCGTATGTACATTGTCACAGAGCAAAGTAAACTGAAATTGGCTGCTATGTTTTATATAATCACTTCAGCAAGAGCCCATTTTTGGATACTAATATTTGACATGGTTAATTCTTAATTTGTTGAAATTGTTTATTAATAATGCAAATAGATAATTTTAATTTTCCACAAGTAACATTTCACTATTAATGGTTTGAAATGGGTGATAAGCAAACCAATTTGAAATAAAATATGAACATGTGCCATTGTATTATAACACTATTCACTTTCTTGACAGTTAAATTTTAAAAATGTTTTTTTTTTTTTTGTAGCATGTATTGTATATGTTTATAGTATATGTAGTAAATAAAAGTATGGCCAAATGTTTGGCTTGGTGATCTTTTGGAGAAAGTAATCTTGAAATGTTTTTCACAAAAGTGAGTTTTTGTGTTTTTAAGGAATAGAAGGTGTGCGTCTCAACTGTCCATTAGTGGTCACGTAAACTTACATACATGGTAGGTATGCTATGAGATCTCTAGAAAGTATGACACTACTGTTAGGAAACATGAAAATCATATATATGGAATATAAAGGAAGCACATTGTGAACAGAGAACACCAGACTTGCCTGGAAATGGGTCTCTGTGAGTGTAAGATGACAGTGTGATAGGGAACTCTGCAAACTTGAGACATCCTGTTGTGAAAATGCTGGTGTGGATACTCCATTAATTTCTCCTTTTTAATGTAAGTAGCAATTGCTCAGGGAAAGTCCTAGGGTAGGAACAGAGCAGAGATGATACATTTCTGTGTGTCCATGCCACCCTCCCCCGAGGGCGGTGCACCCCACACTGACACTACTCACTCCAGTATTGGAGTTTTGACTCAAGTTTCAAGGTGCGGTGGCCTGTGCTGATTATTCCAGGACTTCTGAAGCCATGGGACTCCTTCAACCCAGGAGTTCAAGGTCAGTTTAGGTAACTTAGCAAGACTGTCTACTAAATACCTAACAGACAAATTCTACCTATTATTGCCTATATGATACTCTGCCTTAGACTCAGCCTCAGCCTCCTGGTTGCTGCCACAGATGTAGGCCTGCTTAGTGTAGAGCTAAGGGAAGCTGACGCCTCCAGGGGGATCCAGCTTTGGCATATGCAAGATTAACAAGGTGGAAAGTGTATGCCAGCTTCTGACAATAAAAGAAACTGTCAACCGTTTTACTATGTTGAATGTTGGGTTCCTTTACAGAGTCTCAGTGTTCATACAGCCCATGTCTAGCTCAGGGAACTTCACGTGGAGGGTACCTGCATAGGAGAGGTGGGAAGAGGCCCAGATGTGGCGGTGGGAGCTGCAGCAGCTCTGCTACCACGCATGCTGTAAAGAAAGTGAGGGTCAACGCTCATCCCCGCCTGGCCAGTCTCCTTCAGTCTTCCTCATGGTCCAGCTCCCTGTCCATACATGCACACACCCTTAGAGATGTTCTCAAATCCCATTTACCTTCTTGGTGCTCTTTTCAAATGGTGCTCCCCCAACTCCACAAGACAGGGTTCCTCAGTGTAGCTCAGATTGTCCAGGCTGGCCTCGAACTCACAGAGATCCACCCGCCTCTTCCTCCTGAGCACTGGGATTAAAGGTGTGAGCTGCCACCAGCATCCTATGCTGCTTACATACCATTTTTGTGACTTGTTTAGCTCAACTAAACAAGTAATTTTTCAGTTTTTACATTTTCATAGCCTACTATAGTGCTTGGCTCCCAGGAGTCAGCTGTTGCTGAGGGCTGGCAATGGGCCTCAAAGGAAGAGTAGATACAGATACCCAACACTAGCGATCATGGCTTTGGCTTCAGTCCCCAGCACCACAAACACGTAGAAGTTTTGAATGTTTTCCTCATATGGAGTTGTCTTACGGTTTCTGTTGCTGTAAAGAGACACCAGGACCACAGCAACTCTTGGAAAATATTTCATTGAGGCTGCCTTACAGTTTTAAGAGGCTGGCGTGATTCATGCAGGTAGATAACATGGTGCGGGAGGAGGAGCTGAGAGGGCTACATTTGGATCTGGAAGCCGCAGGAAACAGACTACCCCACTTCAGCTACCTTGAGAATCTGAGACCCTAAAGCCCACCTCCACAGTGGCACACTTCATCCAACAAGGCCACACCTCCTTAGTGTCACTCTCTATGGGCCAAGCTTCTAAACACAAGAGTCTCTGGGGCCTTTCCTATTCAAACCACCACAGATTTGCTGGAGACAGAAGAGCACCTCAGCTGCTTCTCTATAGTGTCTGTCCTTGGTTCTCTGCAAGGTCAGACTAGGTTCAGCCACATTTACTTACATGGTCCTTCATAGTTATACAAATGTTCTTCATAGTTTGTTCTCAAGAGGGTGGGTGCTTCCCAGCCCTTTGTGTGTTTCTTTCATAGAAGGGAGGGCAATCCAGTCACTCCCTACTGTATTATACATATAGTGAGTCTTTACTTGGTACATTCAGAAAGGCCCAGTCCCATTCCTCAGAGCATCAGGGGTACGTCCAGCATACTTGGTTCTAAAACACTAATATATGGAAAATTATATTGTGACTCTCAGGGTGCCAGCTCTTGGATAATCACAGAGACCTGTTACTGATTGTAAAAGCGTGGCTTTAGCTGGCTTGTTCCCTATAGCTTGTATAACCTAATAAACCCGCTGATACTAATCTATGCTCTGTCACATGGCTTGTTGCCTCTTCTTCAGTCGCCAGCACCCATTCCTCCCTCTGCATCAGACTCCTTCCCAGAGTTCCTCTCTCCCCCCCCGGATGTCCCACCTATCCCTTCCTGCCTAGCTATTAGCTGTTTGACCCTTATTAAACCAATCAGAAAATGCCTTAGGTGAGGAAGGACAGAAACATCTTAAAACATTCTCCCAGCATCTCCCCCTTTTAGTCCAGTAAAAAGGTCTTTCTCTAACATCAATAAACTACATACAATAATAACAATTATGAAAATATCAGGTGGGGCTGGAGAGATGGCTCAGCGGTTAAGAGCACTGACTGCTCTTCTGAAGGTCCAGAGTTCAATTCCCAGCAACCACATGGTGGCTCACAACCATCTGTAACAAGATCTGGCGCCCTCTTGGAGTGTCTGAAGACAGCTACAGTGTACTGACATATAATAAATAAATAAATCTTAAAAAAAAAAAAAAGAAAAAGAAAAAATATCAGGTGAGAATTATATTTGCAATATCCAGTTCAAGTATATTTGGCAACTTGGAGAAAATACTATATTATCATATCTTGGTGAGTCCAAAGTTCTATACCTGAATCACTTTCTATCATAACTTGTATTTATCAACCTAAAAACATCTTTTTAGACCTTAAAACATTTTCTTAAATCCTAAACAACTTAAGCTTGATGTGAGACAATAACTATCTGGTCTTCAGTCCCATCAGAGACCTAAGGAGGATAAACATTACCTGAGTAAACAGGGAGTGCAGTGTGAACAGCTTCCAAAGCTAGGAATAACAGTGCTGGCTGCCAGGACAGTGGCCCATGCTTCCTCTGTATGTATTGACATATGACATGCTTCTTCTGTATGTGTGACAGAGCTATCTCTCCAGCCCTTATTAAAACATCTTAAACGCCATATTTTGTAGATATTTGAAGGGTTTGAAGACCATCTATCTAAAGTATATCTGAATAGGCAAATGTTGCTTGTTTCTAGCTATTTACTATTTTACTTTGAAAACATTTACAATAGGCTAAATAAAAGCTTATTTTTTAAATAAACTAAACCTGTACCTAACAGTACCATGAGTTTGATTGACCGACTACTATCTTGCATTTCTTAATTATCCTAAACAGTTTGTAATGGCAGTGTTCAAAAGGACTAGAGCTTTATATTTTAGATAGTTGCATAAGTACAATACCTTAAACAAGAAGTGAAACGTAATATGTTGTTGCAAAAATAACCTTAAATTTCTAAAGTACAAAAAAGCATACCAATGTAAACTACTTGAGTCTAGTAGTTGTTTTTTAGTCTAAAAGTAGATTGAATAGGACTGGAGAGAAGGCTCGGTGGTTAAGAGCACTGACTGCTCTTCCAGAGGTTCTGAGTTCAATTCCCAGTAACTACATGGTGGTTCACAACCATCTGTAATGGGATCAGATGCCTTCTTCTAATGTGTCTGAATACAGCTACAGTGTACTCAATTACATAAAGTAAATCTTTTTTTTTTTTTTTTTTTTTGAGACAGGGTTTCTCTGTGTAGCCCTGGCTGTCCTGGAACTCACTCTGTAGACCAGGCTGGCCTCGAACTCAGAAATTCGCCTGCCTCTGCCTTCCAAGTGCTGGGATTAAAGGCATAAACCACCACATCCCGCGTAAATATTTTTTTATTTTTATTTATTTATTTTTTGTAAATCTTTTTTTAAAAAGTAGATTGAATAATCTACCCTTTCATCACACCATTCCCATCCCCCCATTTTCCTTTTCATCCCTCTTCCCCAACACTGGATAGGAGAAAAAGGATAGAGGAAAGAAAAAGAAAGAGATCCCTGAAACATCTTTACTTTGTTTCCTCCCTAACCAAGATCACTAACAACTTATGACCAACCTCCTGAAATGACATCTGCCACCCAACCAACAACCCAAAACCACCCACCCCACCTCTTGGGAATGGGACTTCATTCTCTTAAGCCTGCTTACTACTGTCTGGAGGCAGTGGTATCTTTTGGCGATCCTATGAAAATTGGGATAATGCCCAGGTCCTGGGAAAGCAAGCTGTATCATTTGCTGTCCAGTCTCTGTGATGGAGACCTTCAGGGCTTAACTGAAGTCCTGGCTGGGACAGTGTATGAGGCTGGACCATCTTAACTAGCCATTTTGAGGTTTTCCCGGATGTAAATTTTTGAGGAAGCAGCTATTGAGGCAGTTTGTGAGGCTGGATCACCTGAGCTGCTTGTCTTCATTGGTGTCTCGTCCTTTTCCTCTGAAAGAGAAACTTTTAAAGATAATATAGATCTCTGCATTAACACATGCATGGAATGTTCTTTGTGTACAAGTCAGCTAAAGATGGTTCAGGTGAGAGGCATCAAACTTTGTAAGTCTGTATAGCCACACTTTACTATAAATCTCCATCTATGCCATATGGAAGGATGGCATGTAGTAGT
This sequence comes from Mus pahari, assembly GCF_900095145.1. Lineage (NCBI taxonomy): Eukaryota > Metazoa > Chordata > Mammalia > Rodentia > Muridae > Mus > Mus pahari. Next base: position 43,459,417 of record NC_034603.1, read on the forward strand.
AAGTCCTAAGGACTCTGTCGCCAAGAAAGTGTATGGGCTTTGTGTAGACCTGCGCATCTCAGCAGTCTCAGGGCTGTCCCCATGCAGAGGGAGCAGCATCCACATCTCTTCGTTCGTTCTTGTGGGTTTCTTCCTGTTTGCAGTCAATTATTCATTTTGAAGGAGTCCACAGCTTTTTTTCTGTTGAATCAAAGGCATAAGCTCTCCCATAATGCAACACATTTCCTGACTTCCAGTCTGAGGTTATCACATATATAGGCTAATTTAACGCAACAGTCCTTTTTTCAATAGCTGTGCTACCTGTCTCATTGACATTTAAAATATTTGAAGTCAATAAAGTATTATTTAATCTATCTCTGGGAGATCTCATATTCCGCTCCTGTTCTATGAGTATCTTCTTCAAGCTGTAGTTAGATCTTTTTTACAGTTGTTTCACCAGTAGGATTATAATATATATCTGTAATAGGTTCTAGGCCATTATGTCTAAAAAAGCTGTTGTACTCTGATGGATACACATGCCAGGGCATCCTCAGCTTCAGTCTGCAAAGGCATCTCCAAGATAGCCACCAATTCTAATAAATGTGCAATCTCAGAATCACCCTTTTTAGAGCTTTAGGTAAAAGCCTCTTGAAATCCTGAATAGAAACCAATTGTATGACATATTAACACATATACATACTTTAAAACTACAAACCGTACAAAATGAAACATAAGCTATTGGATGGCATTGCTCTAAGATGGCATTATTAAACATAATCTATACTCTTAATTCAGAATATTGCATCTCTATGGGTTGCCATTCTGCAATCTCGTCACAAGGTGGCACCACAGGCTTTAGATTGGATTTATCTGATGCTTCTTTATTTTGATTTGAAGAATCCTATAATTTCTGTTCCATGGCCTTTAATCTAGTAATCCATTCCTCAGTTCTTCCCTTATCTAAGTCTGCCTTATTATTTTTCTGAGAGGTTATAAAGAACTGTGATCCATACTGAACACAATTATTTGTATGCTTATAATCAAAACAAAATTATATGGGATTCATGTGCCCTCTGTTATTGTGTTTTCCATTTTTAAAAAAATTTTATTTATTTATTTTTGGTTTTTCAAGACAGGGTTTTTCTGTGTAGCTCTGGCTATCCTGGAACTCACTCTTCAGATGTCTTCCACATCGGATTCCATTATGTATGGTGGTTTACAACATGGGTGTTGGGAATTGAACTCAGAACCTCTCTCCAGCCCGTGTTTTCCATTTTTTAACACAGAAAATATTCTCTCTCTTTTTAAAATATTCTTTTTTAATCTCTAACTCCTTCCTTTTCTTTCTTTCTTTTTAAAAAAAGATTTATTTATTTATTATATATAAGTACACTGTAGCTGTCTTCAGACACACCAGAAGAGGGCATCAAATTTCATTACAGATGGTTGTGAGCCACCATGTGGTTGCTGGGATCTGAACTCAGGATCTCTGGAAGAGCAGACAGTGCTCTTAAACCCTGAGCCATCTCTCCAGCCCCTAACTCCTTCCTTTATAGACTGCTTTTATATACATTTACAAAACATCTTTTTTTTTTTTTTTTTCTTTTTTCGAGACAGGGTTTCTCTGTGTAGCCCTAGCTGTACTGGAACTCACACTGTAGACCAGGCTGGCCTCGAACTCAGAAATCCGCCTGCCTCTGCCTCCCAAGTGCTGGGACTAAAGGCTTGCACCACCATACCTGGCTACAAAACATCTTTCTCTTTTGCTCTCCCGTCTTTGAAGTCTTTGAAGACTTTATACACATTTATAGAACATTTTTACTTGTTTCTTTTTCTCTCTCTTCCTTCGTAGACTTTGCTTTTTATATTCAAACTCTGAAATTCTCTGACTGTATATTCAGTTTCCCGGGCATCTATTCACCTTTCAAAAGATGCCTATTGCTCCTTCACCTTCCTTTGGAGACTTTACGTTTTATTTTTAAACTACTCCTTTCTATGATTGTCTACACCGAATTTCTTTTCTTTCTTAAGCACCTAAGTACATTTTCAAGTATACTATACCTGTTCAAAGGTATTCTTGGTCGGGACCTGGCTTTCTGCAGGACTGCAGCCATTCTCTGACCACATGAGCCAAGCCTTAAAGGGCCAGCCCTACCGCCTCCACTGACTTGACAGGAAGGGGCAGTCGTTCACAGGGAGCATTCCCAAGCCAGTCAGAGACACTGTGGCTCTGCCCCTTGTCCGGGAAGTGCTTGTTCCCTGCCGCAGGGACAGTGCCTCCTGTCTCTGCAGTTTTTGCAACCTAACCCTGCATTGGCTGCCCACTGGCTGCACAGCGGGGCATCTTAAAGGAGCCACACTTCTGTACACCGTGAGCACTGGCCTGCGAGACTGGGTCGCTAGGAAGCCACATCTGTTCTCCCGCCTTCCCAGGCGTTTCCACTGCTTTAATGCCTGGCTTGCCCAATGCCTAAGTTTGAATTTCTACCGCCTTCCATCTGGAACTTTTCTCAGGCTCTACGCTTGGATATACTGGCCCTCACGTTGGACACCATTTATAACGTTTTTCTCTGAGGCACCCATTAACCTGTTCATACTAATCTACATTCTGCCACAGTAGCTCTTTACTTTCCCTTCAGTCTCCACACCTGTTCTTTCCCCATGTCTGGTGGGTGAATTCTCCACACACTGAGTCCTTCCCGGGAGTTCCTCCCTCCCTGTAAGTCTCTTCTATCCCCTCCTGCCTAGCTATTGGCTGTTCTGCTTTCTATTAATCCAATCAGAAAATGCCTTAGATAAGCAAGGAAGGTCAGAAATGTCTTACAAAAGGATTCTCTCAACAGAAATTACTTAGTATATTCAAAATGTCATTCAGGGTTGGAGGAGGCTAAGTGGTTCACCTCACTGACGGCTCTTGCAGAGGACCTAGCTTCCATTCCCAGCACACACATAGCAGCAGCTCAGAACTCTTGTAGCTCCAGGTACAGGGGACTTAATGGCCTCCTCAGGCAATAGACACAGGATTCACAGGCAAACATACATGCAGTAGCTCTTCTGTTGGTATGCCTTGATGTTATAGACCCTAAAGGCCGTGGCTCCATACAGGACATGCTACTTTCTAGTAATCCCAACTTTCTAGTGAATCCCATCTATGTGACAGCTAAGGGCATGACCATGTTAATGCCAAGGTGCATTGGCACAATTGACTTGAGTCAGGGCCCCAAATGCTATCAAGAGTCTTGTATTATAACAAAAAGAACACAACAAAAGGAATGACATCTATTACCTGTTTTGCTCGTTGTTGGTTTTTGTTTGTTTGAATGCAGTCTTGCTTTAGCCAGGGCTGGAGTTCAAGGGCTACACAGTGAGACCCTGGTTCAAAAAATGAATGGTGTGGGCTAGAGAGATGGCTCAGTGGTTAAGAACACTGACTGTTCTTGAGTTTAATTCCTAGCAACCACATGGTGGCTCACAGCCATCTGTAATGTGGCTGAAGACAGCTATAGTGTACTCATATACATAAATAAATACATAAATCATAAAAAAACAAGAATGGTGTTTATAAGCCATGTGGCAGTGAGAAGAGCCAGAACAATAGCCGCCGCTTGAGAAAGGAATCATAATTAGTTGTAAGAGAGCCTGATTATTGTATTATCTTTTACTTGTTCTTTTTTTGTTCAACATATTTCCTCAGCTAAATCGCTCCAAATAGTGAGATTACAGGGGATGTTCCTCATTCAAACTACCACAACCCTCCTTTCTCAGAACCTCTCCCCTCCCATGGGCCCCCTTCCAGTTTTATAATCTCTCCCAACACTTGCCTCCATATAAATACATATGCCTTCAGATTAAAAGCTGGGGTCCACATGAGAGAGAATATACTGTATATGTCTTCCTCTGTGTGGGTCACCTCAATAACTTCTGGTTTCATGCATATTCCCGTAAACTTCATTCTTTTAAATGTGTGTGTGTGTGTGTNTGTGTGTGTGTGTGTGTGTGTGTATGCCTACAGAGTCCAGACAAGGGTGTTTGGTCACCTGGAGCTGAGGTTACAGGCAATTGTGATCTGCCTGACAGAGATGCTAGGAGCTGAGTTCAGCTCCACTGAAAGAGCAGTGCATTTTCTTAGCCACTGAGCCACTGCTCTAGCTCAAATTTCATTTTTCTTCATGATTGTATAAGATTCCATCGTATGCATGTACCACATTTTCACATCCATGATCTACTCATGGACATCTAGGTTGATTCCTCCTTGCTTCAAGAGTAGAGTAGCAATAAGCATGAATATACAAGTATCTGTGTTGCTGGGCAGTGGTGGAGCACGCCTTTACTCCCAGCACTTGGGAGGCAGAGACAGGTGGATTTCTGAGTTTGAGGCCAGCCTGGTCTACAGAGTGAGTTCCAGGACAGCCAGTGCTACACAGAGAAACCCTGTCTCGTAAAACCAAACCAAACCAAACCAAAATCAAAATCAAAACACAACAACAACAAAAACAAAAAACAAAATAAAACAAATATCTGTATTAGCTAGATTCCTTAGGGCATATGCCAAACACTGATCAAACAGGGTCATGTTTATACTGCATGTTCCATACTGCAGTTTTCTATTTTTAGAATATCTGTCTGTCTGTCCATCCATTCATCCATCCATCCATGTACATGTGTGTTTGCCTGTCTGTCTGTCTGCCTGCCTGTCTGTCTGTATATATGGCCAGGGTTTAACTGCATGGCCCTGGGTACCTGGATTTTCTATGTAGACCAGGCTGGCATCAAACTCAGAGATCTGCCTGTGCCTGCCTCCCATATTCCGGGAATAAAGGTGTGGGCCACCATGACTAGATATATTCTTTTAACTTTTGCTTCATGTTGTATCTGTGTGTGCAACATGCGTGCCATGGCATGCATATGGAACCAAAGGACAACTCTGAAGTCAGCTCTCCTGCCATGTGTGTCCTGGGGCTCAAATTCATGTTATTATTTGGCAGCAGGCACCCAGTTAGCCACCTGAACACCCCAGTCATTGTATTTTCAGCAGTATTTTTGGAGATAAAACTCCCACATATTCACGTATGTAACCTGGGTTTTCCGTTAACTCCTGGCAACCTTGCTCCATCAACCTCCTGAATACTAAGATTACATTTGTGAGCTGCCATATTCAGCCAAACCAAAGGCCTCTCAAGCATTAGAAATAATCTAAAGGGCTGGAGACATGGCTCAGCGGTTAAGAGCACTGACTGCTCTTTCAGAGGTCCTGAGTTCAAATCCCAGCAACCACATGGTGGCTCACAACCATCCGTAACAACCATCTGATGCTCTCTTCTGGGATGTCTGAAGACAGCTACAGTGTACTTACATATAATAAATAAATAAATTAAAAGAAAAGAAATAATCTAAAATTAGCTTATAACCATACGCCAGTTTGTGTCTAAACACATTGTAAATGGATGGTATGATGTAAGCTGTACCTCAGTGAGAGCGGGGATGCAGCTCAGTGCTACTGAGCTTGCCAGTCAGGCCCAAGGCTCTGGGTTCAGTCCCAGTACAGTCTGTGAGCCTCCCATGAACATATTGTTTGTTGGGCACTGAATGTACTTGAGACAGTTGAGTGCCTGCCCAGCACACCAGAGAACTTGGATGAGACCCCCGTCCTATATAAACTGGGCATGGTGCTGTAATCCTGTAATCCCAGCATTTGTGGGTTTTTTTTAGGGGGGAGGAGGGCTGGTTTGATTTGTTTATTGTTGGTTTAGGAGGCAGTATGTTTTTTATTGCTGCAAGACAGGGTCTCACTACATAGCCCCTATATATTAGCAGACTGCCTCAAACTTGTAAGAGATCTGCCTCTGAAATGCTGGGATTAATGGTACACACCTTTAAGACCCTTAATTCTACTTGAGAGGCAGAAGCAGGTAGATTTCCATGACTTTGAGGCTAGCCAGTGTGTTCTACATAGTGAATTCCAGGCCCAAACAGGTGAGCCTCCATCTACAAATTAAAAAATAAAAATAAAAAATAAATGAGGAAGGGGAGGGCTGGTGAGATGGCTCAGCAAATAAAGAGGTTTGCTGCCAAGCCTCAGGACCAGAGTTTTGAACCCTAGTACCTACATGGCAGAAGGAAAGAACAGGGTCTCACTACATAGCCCCCTATATATTAGCAGACTGCCTCAAACTTGTAAGAGATCTGCCTCTGAAATGCTGGGATTAAAAGTTTTTACTAGCATGCTCTGCTAATTCTATCAACAGGGAGGTGGACACAGGAGGATCAGATGTTTAAAGTTGAGCCAGGTGTGGTGGTTTGTGCCTTTAATCCCAGCACCAGGCGGGGATCTCTGAGTTCAAAGCCAGCCTGGTGTACAAAGTGTGTTCTAGGCCAGATGGCTTCACAATGAGACCCTGTCTCGAAAAAACAAACAACAAAAATTCAGGCCAGATGGGCATGGTGGCGCACGCCTTTAATCCCAGCACTCGGGAGGCAGAGGCAGGTGGATTTCTGAGTT
>NC_034603.1:43466499-43471987 GCF_900095145.1 Mus pahari
AAAAAAAAAAAAAGATACATGTAGTATATAAAGAAATAAGGCAGGACTGGAGAGATGGCTCAGAGGTTAAGAGCACCGGTTGTTCTTCCAAAGGTCCCGAGTTCAATTTCCAGCAACCACATGGTGGCTCACAACCATCTGTAATGGGATCTGGTGCCCTCTTCTGGCCTGCAGGCAAACATTCAGGCAGAACACTGTATACATAATAACTCTTTAAAATAAATCTTAAAAAAAAAAAAAAAAAAAAATGAGAGCCAGGGGTGGTGGTGCACGCCTTTAATCCCAGCACTGGAGAGGCAGAAGCAGGCGGATTTCTGAGTTCGAGGCCAGCCTGGTCTACAGAGTGAGTTCCAGGGCAGCCAGGGCTACACAGAGAAATCCTGTCTCAAAAAAAACAAAAAGGAAAGGAAAAGGAAGGAAAAGAAAAGAAAAGAAAGAAAAAAACAAACCCAAACTCCTGAGAAAGTCATAGGAAATTGATCGTGGACTGGATATTAGATGATAAAATGAAATATATGTTAATCATGTTGGGTGTGATGGTGGTATTGTCAGTTTTACTAACAAAACCTATTAGTGATGACACTGGGGTAGTCAGAATAATGATTCCCAAAGATGCCTACATCCAATTCCTGAGATCTGTAAGGATGTTTCTGAAGGAAGGGATGTGGCTGCTGTGATCTGAATGTTGATTCCAGGAAGATCATTCTGGATTATCCTGGGTTACCCAGTGCAATCACACAGTCTTTCAAAAAGTCCAGCAAGATGGTTCAGCAGGTAACCATGGCTGACAACTTGAGTTCCGTCCCTGGGACCCACATATCACAGGATGCTGGGGCACACACTCATACAAATTAATAGAAAAGAATTGGGGGATGTACTAAATTTGAAAGGTGTTGATGGGCTGGAGACATGGCACAGCGGTTAAGAGCACTGACTGTGGGCTGGGGAGATGGCTCAGTGGGTAAGAGCACCCGATTGCTCTTCCAAAGGTACAGAGTTCAAATCCCAGCAACCACATGGTGGCTCACAACCATCCTTAACGAGATCTGACTCCCTCTTCTGGGGTGTCTGAGGACAGCTACAGTGTACTTACATATAATAAATAAATCTTAAAAAAAAAAAAAAAAGAAAGAAAAAAAAGAAAGAAAGAAAAAGAGCACTGACAGCTCCTCAGGGTTCCTGAGTTCAATTCCCAGCAACCACATGGTGGCTCACAACCATCTGTAATGGGATCCGATGCCCTCTTCTGGTGTGTCTAAAGATGGCTACAAAAATAATTCTTTAAAAAAGAAAAAAAGATGTTGACAAGTTTTGTGTTTGTACACCGTGACAGGAAGCTGGGTAGAAAGCAAACTTTTCTGTTGGCTTTTATAGTGTGAAATAGTCCCTGCTTCTGCTGGTGACAGCGGTCATCAGTAGTTTTACTCAGCTATGGACTGCATGTGCCACACTATCGTGCCAGTATGTGCTTGCCCCTGCAATAGTGGCATCATGCTTATGGGGGTAACAAACCACTGTGTGGCTGCAGAAGATACAGTCCCTAGTGGGAGAGCAACTGCGGGCTCTATTGGTAAGTAAGGACCTACAAAATGACTGAGCAAATAAAAGTACTTGCTGACCTGAGTTGTTTGGTTTAAAAATGAAAAGGTATGAATGTTTAGCCTGTCTGTGTGTATGTGTATGCATACAGTGCTCTTGGAAACAGAGGACAACTTTGGATCCCTTGGAACTGGAGTTACAGATGATTGTGAGCCACCATGTGACTGCTAGGACCTGAACCCAGATGATCTAGGAGAGCACAGTGCTCTTAACTACCGAGTCATTTCTCTATCCCCTTCCCTTTAGAGACAGGTTCTCACATGTCCCTGGCTGGCTTCAAACTCACAAAGACTGCCTGCCTCTGCCTCCAGAGTGCCAGAATTAAAGGTGTTCTAATTCTGGAACATACAAAGTGAAAAGGGGGTGTTCCTCAGACCTCCATGGTCGATGCTGCAAGTCCATGGACCCAAGCACACATGTACACACACACTAATAATAAAACGTGAACATTGAATAGTGTCTGGAGACATGGCTCAGTCCATGGACCCAAGNACATGTACACACACACTAATAATAAAACGTGAACATTGAATAGTGTCTGGAGACATGGCTCAGTCCATGGACCCAAACACACATGTACATACACACTAATAATAAAATGTGAACATTGAATAGTGCCTGGAGACATGGCTCAGTCCATAGACCCAGACACACATGTACACACACACTAATAATAAAACGTGAACATTGAATAGTGCCTGGAGACATGGCTCAGTCCATGGACCCAGACACACATGTACACACACACTAGTAATAAGATGTAGACATTTACTAGTCTGGAGACATGGCTCGGTGGTAGAGAGACCTAAGTTCAGTTCTTAGTACCCATATCCGGTGGCTCACAACAGTTCCAGGGCAACTGACTTCTTTGGGCACTTGCAATCACATGCATACACCCCCCACCACACAGGAACACATGATTAAAAACTAAATCCTTCAGTTGGTGGTAGTGACTCATGTTTTTAATTCCAGCACCCAGGAGGCAAAGGCGAGTGAATCTCTGCTTCTGGCTACACAGAAACCCTGCTTCACAAAACAATTGGGTAGAGAAGGGCTAGCAACAGGGGTGACATGTTTGAGTCAGCAGGAGAGACACCAGGAGACATTCTTGGCTGTGCCTCTCTCAGGGAAGCGAAGGTCAGTGAAGAGGTGAGACCTGTGGAGTATGCCTTTAATCCCAGCACTTGGGAGGCAGAGGCAGGCGGATTTCTGAGTTCGGCCTGGTCTACAGAGTTAGTTCCAGGACAGCCAGGGCTATACAGAGAAACCCTATCTCGAAAAACAAACAAACAAACAAACAAACAAACAAACAAAAAGGAGGTGAGACCCACGAGCATTGCACAGCTAGCTGCACCAGCACGCCAAGCTCTGTCTCTGTCACTCTGTGCAGACCTGGTTATACCCTCCAGACATCAGGTGTCTTCCATGTGCTGTGTCTCACTCAGCATGTGCATCTTAAGGCAAGCATGATGGCTTATGCCTTAATGCAGAAGCAGGCAGATCTCTGAGATCAAGGCCAGCCTGGTCTAGATATTGAGTTCCAGGACAACCAGGACTACACAGAGAAACTTTGTCTCAAAAACAAAAACAAAAACAGAACATATGAATGAATGTGTAAATAAAAACTAACGGAGCTGTGAAGCAGAAATTTAAGGGTTCTTTAGAAAGTTGCTTGGATGGTGTTTTGCTGGGGCAAACACAGGAAGGAACGTTTGGTTAAAGTAGACACAGGTGTGAAAGGCTAAGGCAGATGTGTGAAGGAACGTTTCACTGAAGCAGAGCAGGCAAGAGAAAGGACACTTGATGAAGGATTCTTTGCTAACAACGCACATGCATTGATTCGCCTTACATTGTGTAGTTGAGCTGCATTTGTCAGGACTCCAAAGAGAGAAAGGCACCAGAGATGTTTGGTGGTGTGCTACAGCCTGACTCGGGCTGATCAGATGCGCATGCTGAGGCACGGCATGTGGAAGACGCTGATGTCTGGGGGATGTAACTAGGACTCCTCCACGGAGTGACAGAGACAGAGCTTGGCTTGCTGGTGCGGTTAGCTGCGCAATGCTCGCGGGTCTCACCTCTTTACTGACCTTCGCTTCCCTGAGAGAGGCACAGCCAAGAATGTCTCCTGGTGTCTCTCCTGCTGACTCAAACATGTCACCCCTGTTGCTAACCCCACTCTACCCAATTGGACTGCTGATGTATCCATTAAGTGTTTGTGATTGGATCAAGCTGCAGCTGCCTGCTAACCTGTAAACTGAAAAGCTGATTTCCAGACAACACAGATGGGAGTTGCTCCAAAGAACTTTTCAAAACAGGTTCACCCCCCACACACACTTCCTTTCTTTTCTACTACCTCTGGTAGGTGGTGGGCTACAAGAGAGGTTAAAGCATCTAAAAAGTAAGGTTTGAGCCGGGTGTGGTGGTGCACACCTTTAATCCCAGCACTTGGGAGGCAGAGGCAGGCGGATTTCTGAGGCCAGCCTGGTCTACAAAGTGAGTTCCAGGACAGCCAGGGCTACACAGAGAAACCCTGTCTCGAAAAACAAAAAAAAAAAAAAAAAAAAAAAAAAGACAGCTGCAATGTACATAAATACAAATTTTTTTTAAAAAATAAGGTTTGAAAAAATTAAAGTTACAAAGCTGGACATACCTTTAATTCCAGCAACTGGGAGGCAGAGGCCAGCAGATCTCTGTGAGTTCAAGGCCATCCTGGTCTACATATTGACTTCCAGGACAGCCAGGGCTACAAAGTGAGACCCTGTATCAGAAACAACAAAGCTAATGGTACTAGATATGTCATAAGAAGCTTTGAAGACTGAGGAAGCCCAGAAACAAAGGCCAACTTTAAAGAGGGGAAGGGAGGGAAGGAAAGGGAAGGGGAGGGGAGGGGAGCTTCCTTGGGGGTCCAGAGTGAAGAGCACCCCTGGCAGCTGACTTTAGCAGTCCTCTTCCAGACCTTGAAGGTGATAATCTGGGTTGTTTTGCATCTCAAAGTTGGTGGGAATTAGTTATAGCAAGAGGAAAATCTTACTCAGTATGTCCGTGAGTCTTGATGGGTTGAGTTATTTTTAGTCCAGATTCCCAGGAGTGCGATTACTGAATCACTGCCATGGTCACATCTCTGTATCTCATTTTCCAGAGGCTGTTTACCCACTGCTGTGCTATGGGCTCCTTCAGAGATAATGTAGGAAGTTTCAAATGTAACCCACGTGATCATGGGACTGGACCTAAGACTTTTTTTTTTTTTTCTTTTTGACCTTTAGACACAACCTGGTTCTGTGGTACTGTCCTGGACCTGCTATGTAAACCAGACTAATCTTGTGTTTGGAGCAGTCCCCTGCCTCTGCTGGGATTAGTGATACTTATTTATCTAATTTTTTTTTTTTCGAGATAGGGTTTCTCTATATATCCATAGCTGTCCTGAAACTTACTATGTAGACCAAGCTGGCCTTGAACTCACAGAAATCCTCCTGCCTCTTCTTCCTCAGCACTGGGGTTAACAGCATTGCCTGGCCCTGAAAATATATCTTAATAAAAAAGAAAATAAAACCTCTTTGCTTTCCTGAGGATTGAACCCAGGACCTGTGCATGCTGGACAAGCGCTTTTTTACTAAACTATACTCCAAGCTCCTTGTTATGATTCATTAAAACCAGCCTCAAGTGTAGAGCCTTCTGCTTCAGCCTCCTGAATGCTGGGAGTACACACTTGTGGCCCCACACCTGGCTTCAAGTTTGCCAGGTGTGGTGGCACACATCTATGATCAGGAGGCATGATCAACCAAATCTCTGTGAGTTCAAGGCTAACCTGGTCAACAAATTGAGTTCAGACTAGCCACTCCAACTCTAACTCTCTCTCTCTCTCTCTCTCTCTCTCTCTCTCTCCCTCCCT
>NC_034603.1:43472137-43476040 GCF_900095145.1 Mus pahari
TTTGGTTTTTCGAGACAGGGTTTCTCTGTATAGCCCTTGGCTGTCCTGGAACTCACTTTGTAGACCAGGCTGGCCTCGAACTCAGAAATCCACCTGCTTCTGCCTCCCGAGTGCTGGGATTAAACCCCTTCTGGTGTTTATTTATCTATTGATGAATAAGTGTCAGTTCTCACTTGTGGGTCACAACCCCAAAGGGGTTGACAGACCCTTTCACAGGAGTCACATAGATCATGGGAAAACAGGTATTTACACTCTGACTCATAACAGCAAAATTCCAGTTATGAAGTAGCAATGAAAACGAATTTATGGTTGGGGTCACCAGAGTGTGAGGAACCATACCGAGGGACTGAGGCTTTAGGAAAGTTGAGACTCCCTGGTGTTTTCAGTGCTTCAGACACTGGTCTTCCTCCTCCTGAACTCACACCACAGGCATGTGCTACACCTCCGACAAGCTTGTTTTCAAACTGCATTTATCTCTGTGTGAGTCTTGAGCATGGGGGCACAAGAATAACAGTTTTTGTCTCTCTGTGTGTGTGTGTGTGTGTGTGTGTGTGTGTGTGTTTGTGTGTGTGTGCGCGCACGTGTGTGGTCAGGGAACACTTACAGAAGTCAATTTTCTCCTTCTACCCTGAGGTCTCCAGGCTTGCCTAATGAGACACCATGCATAGACCCAAGATTCTTTGCCTCCTGATTGCAGGGATTAAAGGCATGTGTCACCATGCCCAGTCTAAGATTGCTGTTTTTATTCTTTTTTTAAAAAAAAGATTTATTATTATATGTATTTATTATTATATGTAAGTATGCTGTAGCTGTCTTCAGACACACCAGAAGAGGGCGTCAGATCTTATTACTGATGGTTTTGAACCACCACGTGATTGCTGGGATTTGAACTCATGACCTTTGGAAGAGCAGTCAGTTCCCTTAACCGCTGAGCCATCTCTCTAGCCCCCTGCTGTTTTCATTCTGTTATTTTATTTTTTATATGTGGCTGTTTTGCCTGTATGTCTGTCTTTGCACCACCTGTGTGTCCGGAGCCCTAGGAGACTAGAGGAGGGCTTCCTCAGTCCCCGGAAAGGGAGTTTTGGATGTTTGGGAGCTATAGTGTGGGTGCTGGACACTGAGCTCCAGTCCTTTGGAAGAGTAGCGGGTGCTCTTAGCCACTGAGTTCTCTAGTTTTTTTTTTTTTTTTAATTTATTTATTTATTATAAGTAAGTACACTGTAGCTGTCTTCAGACACTCCAGAAGAGGGAATCAGATCTTGTTAAGGATGGTTGTGAGCCACCATGTGGTTGCTGGGATTTGAACTCTGCACCTTTGGAAGAGCAGTCGGGTGCTCTTACCCACTGAGCCATCTCACCAGCCCCAGCCACTGAGTTCTCTCTTGATTTTTTTTTTTTTTTATTTCTGAGGTACGGTCTCACTAAGTAGCCCTGTTACTCTAGAACTCACTAGATAGATCTGTCTGGCCTTAAGTGCACAGAGCTCCATCTGTTGCTACCTCCTGAGTTCCTAGATTAAAGGCATGTGCCACCAGACCATTACATATATGTGTATGGAGGCACATGTATGATAGTGCGCAGAGTCCTCACCTTCTACTGGGTGGATCTCAGAGATCCAACTTAGATGATCAGATGAGGCAGCAGCAGCCTTTACCTGCTGGCCTATCCCATAAGCCCTTGTTTCCTTTTTTGGGTTGTGGTTTCATGGTATCCAGGCTGGCTTCAAACTTACTATATAGCCAAGGATGGTCTTGAATTCTTAATCCTCCTTCTTTTGGTATTAGTCTTTTTTTTTTCTTTTGATATAGGGTTTCTTTGTATATGTCTGGCTGTCCTGGGACTCACACTGTAGACCAGGTAGCCTCGAACTCAGAGATCCACCTGCCTCTGCCTCTTGAGTGATGGGATTAAAGGCGTGTGCTTTGAGAAAATATCCTTTTTTTTTTGAGACAGGGTTTCTCTGTGTAGCCCTGGCTGTCCTGGAACTCATTTTGTAGACTAGGCTGGCCTCAAACTCAGAAATCCACCTGCCTCTGCCTTCCAACTGCTGGGATCAAAGGCATACGCCACCACCGCCCAGCTGATAAAATATCCTTATACCAATATGATGGTTAGTATATGCTTGGCCCAAGGAGTGGCACTATTTGGAGGTGTGGCCTTGTTGGAGTGGGTGTGGTCTGGTTGAGTGTGTCACTGTGGGAGTGGGCTTTAAGATCCTAGTCCTAGCGGCCTAGAAGTCAATCTTCCACTAGCAGCCTTCAGATGATGTAGAACTCTTAGCTCTGCCTGCAGCATGCCTGCCTGGATGCTGCCATGCTCCTGCCTTAACGATAATGGACTGAATCTCTGGACCTGTAAGCCAGCCCCAATTAAATGTTGTCCTTACAATGCTGTCTTGGTCATGGTGTCTCTTCACAGAAATAACACACTAAGAAAATACCTACCATTCAACTCAGGTCTCTACAGGCATGTGAGACCCAAACACCATACTCATGTGTACATATACATGCACACATACATGCACATCATACACTCACAAACAAAACAAGAACAATAATGGGACTGGGATCATGGCCCAGTCAGTAAAGTAACTGCCACACAATCGTGAGGACCTGAGTTCAATCCCCAGCGTCACCTAAAAAGCTGAGCACGATGGTGTACAATCATGAGCTGAAGATACAGGTGATGTCCTGGAGTTTGCTGGCCAGCTAGCCTATCCTAATCAGGGAGTTCCAGTCACATTTCAAGACTGATGGCTTCTAAGGAGCACCTGAGGTTGCCCTCTGACTTCCACATATATGCATGTGCGCACCCCTTTGTGCACACACACACACACACACACACACACACACTCAGAGAGAGAGGGGGGAGGAGAAGGGGAGAGAGAACCGAGGGGACAGAGAGATGGCTGTGGCTTGTAAAGGACTTGTCTTTGCAGAGAACTTGCTTTCCAGCACCCACATGAGGGCTCACAACCATCTGCATCCGTAAAGCCAGTTCCAGGGAGCTGATGAGAACACCAGGTAGATACACGGCACACTTACATGTATGAAGACAAAACACACATAATAAATCACTTGAAAAAGAAAATGTAGTTCAAAAAAGGAAAGCCTGGGCTGGGTTATAGTTCAGATACACTGAGGCTGTGTGGCACCAGGCATGCATTTGGTGCACATACAGATAGGAAGGCAAAGTGCTTATGCACATAAGAGAAAATTAACCTAAAAAGAAAAAAATTAAAGCCAGAGTATGTATACAATGTAGAAGTTAAACAAAGGACTCAGGAAGCAGAGGCAGTAGAATTACTATGAGTTCAAAGCCAACCTGGATTACATCATCAGTTCTGAGATGTTTCTGAGCACATTGTGAGCAGACTGTTCCAGAAACAGGTGGACACTTCCATGTATTTCCAGTGTCAGAAATTACTTAATAAATTCAAAAGCAATACTCACACATTTCATTGTTGCAGTTGGACAGTTGGCCCTGATTTCTCTTGATAGCTGGCTGTTGGCAAATACAGGTTCTTTTATTCCAATGTTGATTACTAGAACTCAGAAAATATATTACACATGACCCTGTAGTCATATCTATATAGGTGTATACATGTAGACTTTGGGATAGCTACAAAAGGGTTGAGAGGCAGATGCAGTGTCACTGCATCAGCTCCTGCTTTCTGACCTGCTTAAGTTCCAGTCCTGCATCCTTTGGTGATCAACACAGTATGGACATGTAAGCTGAATAAACCCTTTCCTCCCCAACTTGCTTCTTGGTCATGATATTTGTGCAGGAATAGAAACCCTGACTAAGACAAATTGGTACCAGCAGAGTGGGGTATTCCTGTGACAACCTGACCATGTTTTGGGGAGGACTGTGGAAGGACTTTGGAACCTTGGGCCTGAATTC